>NC_060073.1:30747916-31055208 GCF_922984935.1 Meles meles
CAATAAAATCTAATCTTGCTAAAGAAGCAGAACTAACAGAGTGACCTACGCAGCACAAGCATTATGGCTGTTGACATCTCTGGTCATCTCTGAGACGGTCTCGTGTATGAAGAGAAGTCAGGCTTTCTCTGAGCAGCCGAAATAACACAAGATGGAAATCTGTCCACGACTAGCTGTGTGAAATTCTGCTTAGAAACAGAGGACAGGGAGAGAGAACCTCTTTAAATCTTATCCTGCCTTAGCACATGTCCTAATCTTCATGTTTCTTTTTTCTAGGCCTTCTTAATCTGGGGTCCAACGACAGCCTGAACTCACTGAAGTCAAATGCAAGATTTTGCATGTGTGTACCCCTGGCAGAGGGGCCACAAATCCCATCAGATTTTTGAGAGGTTTGGTGATCCACAAAAAGGCTTAGCCCCACAGAGAACCTCAAGAGCCACCACTTGGGGGAAAAGCATCTTTACAAAGTGGGATGACACCATCCCGGTTCAGACAGCTATGGGCCCCAGAGATTCCGGTTCCTCAACAAAAAGGAAAATAAAAAGAGTAATAAGAATAAAAACAAAATGTGAAAGGGTTTCGTTGGGGGAAGGATGTATACTACAGGGTTTGATTTTGTTTTCTTAGTTTGGGCTGCAGAAGTACCCCCAGATTCAAAACCTAGTACGTACAAGAAAACAGCCAAGTAGGAAACGCAATTCTCAATCTTGGCTGGTTGGAACCGTGTGGATTGCGAATTCCAGATCTTTCTTCCTGGACCCCCTCCCCCCAATTAACCCCAGCCCGGCAATTTCCTATGTATCCTTTTACTCTTTGGTCTTGCATCACACTGCAGTGCCATGTGAACAGTGAAGAAACAAAAGGATCGAAAGCCCCGTGGGACCTGCTGATGGCCAGCTAGCAGTTTTCATATAGCACACTACAGGGTGAGAAGTAATGGCCTGGACATTTCCTCAAGAGCAGGACTCCTGAAGCCTCACTTTATACTTACACTTGCAGTCACTAGTCATCCATTCAGAACACACGGATTTCTCAACAATTATGAGTCAGGCACTACACCAGACATAAATATTTTAAGCATCAATGGGCTCAGAATCTAGTTGAGGAGACAGACACCTATCCCATTAGCTACAGTGCACTGTAGTAAGTGAAATGGCAGATGGGAACAAAGAGCTGAAACAAACTGAGAAGGGAGCAGGCTGATTCTAGCTATTACACAAACACCAGATTCCTGCTGTTCAAAGTGTGGTTGAGAGGCGAGCAGGGTGGGCATTTACCTGGGCGGGGGGCAGTTGAAATGCACAATCTCAGGCCTTGCCCCAGGCCTACTGAAGCAGAATCCTCATATTAATAAGACCCCAAGTGATTTATGGACATACTAGAGTTTGAAAGGCACTGTGTTAAATATCAGTGAAAAGGCAGGCACCTGGTTCCCTGCTAATGTACTTGACTACAGCGGCAAAGAAAACAAGCCAGGAGTAATAAGGGGAGAACACGTTACATCTGTTTGAATGTGTGTGGACGCAGGATTTAGAAAAAGCTAGCTGTTAGAAGCCCATTAAGGGGCGCCTGGGTGGCTCAGTGGGTTAAAGCCTCTGCCTTCAGCTCAGGTCATGATCCCGGGGTACTGGGATTGAGCCCCACGTCGGGCTCTCTGCTCAGTGGGGAGCCTGCTTCCTCCTCTCTCTCTGCCTGCCTCTCTGCCTACTTGTGATCTTTGTCTGTCAAATAAATAAATAAAATCTTTAAAAAAAAAAAAAAGAAGCCCATTAAGTGGTTCTACCAGCTCCTATACCAGACTCAGACCCTTCATGCCTGGGTCTTGGTTAGGAGAGAGGGACAATAACCAGTGCTCCCCACGTTCTCAGGTGCCTCATTACTCAAGTCCTATGTTGTGCTGCTAATGGCAAAAGTGGGGCAGGAACCCCACTGTCCTGACTGACTTGCCCCAAGAAGATGTAAACCTATAGAATGGTTACGGATACTGATTCCAGAGTCAGACAGACCTGGGTTTGAATTCAAGTTTTGTCACCTATCATCTATCTGTATAATCTTGGGAAAGTCCCTTGATATCTCTTGATGTCTCTCAAATTTGGCACTTGTAAGGAGTAGTACTTATCTCAGTGATTGTTAGGAGAATATTGAGCTAATGTTTGTAAACTTTCTAGATCACTGAGTGCCTGCTTTACAGCAAGAATCAGTAATGTTTGAATTTTCACGATTTTTGCCTCTTGCAGCAGAATCTGGCCAGCTGTCCACTAAACCCACTTTCCGTCATTCCCAAGAACACATCTAAACTACATTTTCCAGAAAACTGTTCTGTTGGAGTGACCAGTGGGATGTAGTTGGAAGAGACACGAGCCAGTTCCAGGCCCGGCTCACCAAAGCCTCCTGCATGAGCCTCCACTCTCTTTCCCCCCATGTGCTGCTGGATGGAGTGGCTTTGGAAGTCATAGGCGGAAGCTGACAGCCCCTCCATCATCCTGGGTCCCTGAATGGCTACATGGAGCAAAGCTACATCACCTTCACTGCCACCTGGACCAAGTTCAAATCCGAGCACTGTTGCAAACAGACTGAATGATCTTGCATAAATTATTTACACTCTCTGAGCCAATGTAGAAAATGAAGATAAGAATAATATGTCACAGGGGTGCCTGGGTGGCTCAATGGGTTAAAGCCTCTGCCTTCAGCTCAGGTCATGATCCCAGGGTCCTGGGATGAGCCCTGCATCCGTCTCTCTGCTCAGCAGGGAGCCTGCTTCCCCTCCTCTCTCTCTGCCTGTCTCTCTGCCTACTTGTGATCTCTGTCTGTCAAGTAAATAAATAAAATCTTAAAAAAAAAAAAAAAAGAACCAGACTTCCTGAATTCAAACCCCTGATCTGCTACTTCCTGGTTAGTAACCTTAGGGAAGCTAATTAACATTCATATGCCTCAATTTCCATAACCATAAAGTTGGAAAAATAATAGAGTCTACCTCATATGGTTGTTGTGAGTTCTGAACATGTGCATATGCATAGAGCTCCTAACACTGCATCTCGTTTACATGGCAAGCAATTAATAAAAGTTGATGGCCATTACTATTAAACAAGACATCATATTAAATCAATTACCCAAATTTCTTGCTTTGCCCATTTTGGTTTCCCTTCCTATTAAGAGAGTAATTTGATGAATACAAATATTTTTGACAACTAAAGTAAGAAGACTTAGTCCTTTTGCCACCCTTTAATATTCATTCTTCAAGAAAATGGAGGGGAATACACTTATAGATGGACTGTCTCATATTTAGGAATTACCCACAGACTACAGCAGCAGTCTGTAAATAATTATGACATTAGCGTAATTCATTTTCCTAAGGTTCTCTCTGGGTTTAAGTACCACAAACATCATAGACTCACTACTGCAGGAGTGGATCAGCACAAAATTTAGAATTTCTAAAAATTCCAAAAATTTAGAATTTCTAAAATTTCGAAAATATTCTAAAATTCCAAGTCTTTGTTTCACCAATTAGAAAGCTGAGATTCTGAAATATTAGGTGTTTTGGCCAAGATCACAGGTAGTTTGAATCAAAATCCAAGTTTCTCAATGCCCAGTTCCTGGACTACTCTCACCCTCCTCCCCAAGAGACAGTCAAGAGAAAAACAAGAAGCAATGGAAATGCAAAGGAGGAAAAGCTCTGAAAGATCATTCTAGATTTAACTTCCTAAATTTCAACTACTTGTAAGATATAGAGTTCTTACTCATCGGTAGGCTCCCAACCAGCCCTGATCAGGTGTGGATTCTAACACACCTTATCTTGGGTTTTCAACTATGTAAGTCTATTAGTGCAGAGGTCTTCTACCTTGACTGTATGTTACTGTCAAGCGAGAAAACTTTTGAAAAAGACTTATGCCTGAGCCCCATCCCAGATTAATTAAATCAGAATCTCAGGATGGGGCCTAAATATCACTTTTTTTGAAGTTCCCAAGTGATACGAAAATGCATTTTCACTTATGAACCAACTTCAGCTCAAGGACTTTTGATGGCTGGAGTGGGGAGGTGGGTGGAGAAGAGCTTCCAAAACTGAAATGCTAGGGTTTTGCTAGAACATCCTATACCCCAAAACTCCATGGCATCCACTCAATAAATATTCAAGAACTGTCTACTGGTGAGGACACAAGAGCAATAGGCCACAGTCCCTGATATCCAGGGCTCACCATCTAGCAAACCGCCTCCAGCAAGTGGACGGGATCTCTTGGTCAGGACATGTCACCTCCATACCTCCCAGTTGGAGGGGCAGCCCTGCCCTCTCCAAATTAGTCTTCATGGTCCTAAATGATGATCTACAGCCACAGCCGAGAAAAAGACATGGTTAATAATATTCTCCAATGACTCTGTCCTTGCTGGAAACTGACCTCAAAACTTTGACATCTAGAAAAACAACCAGCCTTCTCATTATTAGACGTTATCTTTTCCCTGTTAGTGGGTCTCCTAGAGGTCAAGGTAGAGTGAAGAAATGCAATTTATTTATGAATGGGTGAATCATCAATTACTATGGAGATCCATGTAATACTTCTTGGTATTCATCATGTGTAGGCTCTGTTGAAAATGTTTAAAGCCACTTGATTTCATGGATCCACAAAGTGTTTGATGGCAATGTAGTGGCTCCAATACATGAGACCGTTAGGAATTGATGGGCTAAAGCAAGTCTTAGCTAGAACAAGGCTGAGAATACCTGCTCCATCATCAGTAATCAGGTTTCTGTGACATACGTAATCACCATCAGAAATTGACTTTTACAGGCAGCTCCCTGGTTGAATTATTCACAGATCCTTCTTCTTCTTCTTCTTTTTAATCTGGAAAGACCTTGACATTTGAAAGATGTTAAAAGAATTTCTAGACATAGGCAACAATTCAAAGGATAATCTGTCCTTCGTGAGATGACAAAGTAGAAAGCTGTTGTGGTGCTTCTCCTCTCAAAAATCATTAGCCTTTAATAAAACATTGTTCTGACTACAATACCACTTATTACAGAGACTTAATTAAATTAATTATATAAACTATAATTTCACAGATAAAGTATAAGTAGTTTTTTTTAATAAGTTGAGTAGCAGCATCTCCGGAGGATTCCTTCTAGAGCAAATTTGCCAAAGTAAAAAAAAATGTCAAATGTCTTCTACCAACAGAAACAATAACAAAACCAAGTAAGGTATGATCCAAAACTAATCTTAAAAGACACAGATCCTCAAAAGCTTTTTTAACTCCGAAGGGCAAATTAGCAAGACGATCAAATACTCCTCCCTTTGGTCCTAGTTCTCCAATGGACAAGCTGCATTAGGACAAGAGACCCTTACCTGAGGATAGGAAGCACCAAGGCTTCAGTAAAAAAATTAAGCCCCAACTTCGGTCATAAGGTTCAAGATGCTTGGCTGTTGAATGGCAAAGAAAAATGCCATGTCTGTGCTGGGCCACTGGCAGCTGTCAAAGTCAGGGGGGAAGGGAAGGAAGCCTTTTGACTCAGGGAGATGAAAAATGGATCCAAGCATACTGGGAATAAGCAGAGGAGGGAAAGTTGATCTTAAATGATGGTTTTGATTTTCTGAAGACTAGACAGAGCCTGATGCACAACTACTACTTACTTTAAAGATGTAGGAAGAAATAAATTATCAAAACAATATTGGGCAGTGAACTTAGGATACTACAATAAACTTATAAACTCCAGAGAGTGACTGGAAAAAACAAGTGGGGTGAGTAAGCACAACAGAGATACAATACTGTAATATTGTGATTTATAATAAGAAATATATATTTGGTCTTCATTCATTCTTCCTGGCACAGAGTTCCTAAAAGTCTTGGAATTTCCTAAGCGATAAGAGCAATAAAGGTGTTTGTTATGCTAATGGGGTAATTTTGGGCATCACCTATGGATGAGGGTTGTCGCCAGGAAAACCAACCATGTGATTAAAGGACTGGAACTTACAGTCCCACTTCCTGACCTCCTGGAGGGAAAGAGGCTGGAGGCTGACTCCATGGCCAATGACCAATGATTTAATCAACAGTGCCTATCTAATAAAGCCCCCATAAAAAAACCAAGAGGATGGGGTCCAGAGAGCTTCCAGATTGGTGAAACGGAAACTTGCACACGTCCCCTGCCAGCCCTGAGCTCCACAAGTACAGAAGCTCTTTTGTGTGGGACCTTGCCCTTTGTATCTCTTCATCTGGCTACTGATTTGGATCTTTTGATATCCTTTGTAATACACTGGTAACCTAGTGAGTAAACAGGTTTCCTGAGTTCTGTGAGCTGCTCTAGCAAATCCACTGAACCCAAGGAGGAGGTCATGGAAACCTTTGATTTATAGTCAGTTGGCCAAGAAGCACAGGTGACAACCTGCACTTGTGACTGATGTCTCAAGTGGAGGCAGGCTGGTGGGACTGAGACTTTCACTGGTGGGCTCTGATGCTCTCTTCAGGTACTGTATCAGAATTAAGCTGAATTGTAGGATATCCAGCTGTGTCACAGAATTGCTTGGTGATGGGGGGAAAACACACACACATTATAATTGGAGCCAGAATTTTTAAATGGAGAACACACAGAACTGCAGAAAACCTAATTTACAGCTTTACCATACCAGTGGACTATCACAATATAGTTACAGCTAGTATTTATAGAACACCCACCCCTTTCAGGCACTGTATAAAGCCCTATATATGGATAATCTTGTTCTTACAACTATATGGAGAGAGTGGGTATGATTTCTGTCATATATTGGAGAAGCCAAGTTACATGGGACTTAAATAATTGGCTAAGGTCATTCTGACTTTAAGTGGTGGGACTGTGTTGCTCATAATAACACATCCCACTGCCTCCACCACAGAAGAAATAGCCATAACTGGATATAACGAAGATCCACACCCTGTGACACAGGTACCAGGAGGGAAAAAGAAAGCAAATACAGTAACGCTGAGATCCTAAGAGGCCAGTGGCTGAAGACAATCTCCATGTAGGTATCAGTCAACATTGCTGCAGAGTTAGTTCAGTAGTGAAATCAAAGTGAGGTCTGGAGACTTCCACTTAACCATGTTCTAAACGGGAAATTCAAACAGAAGCTCCACAAGCTCCCCCCAAAATTAGAGCTAAGGTTGAAATAATAAGAATAACTATAATATTTCACCTTTCACATTTAGGGGAAAAAAGAAGGTCTGGTAAAGGACCTACCCAAAATGAAGCCATACGCAAACCTTATAGCATGGATGGTCCCTGATTAAGAAGAGTATTTTTCAGACCTAAAAGACCAAGAGCAAATGGCCAAGCTAATTCTTTGGTTGGAAAGTTAACTAACCAGCAGAGACAGAGGAGTCCCAGGAAAAAAAAGAGCCTATCTTGCTTCTTTGCCTGTCCTGCCCATGAACACCAGGTGGAACCCATTCCCCTCACTGGTCTCTTTCATGCTATGTCAGCCCCACCATTCTAGATCAGTTGTTCTCTTTAGGTGAATGTATCAAACTCCTGAAGAGTTGCCCCACCCATATCACCCCCAAAGTCACCTACTCAAGGGTGGCATATTCATCTTCCCAAAAGGGACCCCAGAGTGTAGGATTCTCCTGCACAACAACATACAATCCCCTTGTCCACTTCTCAAATAAGATCATTGTTACTACTGGACTTACAGGAGAATTTCTCCAAGCCACTTATTATAGAAAGAATCTCATATTCTTGAATGATGATGTTATTAACTAGGTTAGCTTATAAAAGTTGTGGCCTTGACTCCCAAAGCTGAAAAAAACACCAGCAGAGCAAGGGATGGAGGGGGGATAGAAGGGAGAGAAAGGACTAGGAAGGGGGGAGGAGGGGAAATGAGGGGAAGAGGGTAAGGGGAAGAGAGAGAAAGAATAAAGAAGGATGAGATGAAAAGGAACAAAGGAAGGAGATGGGGAAAACGTAGCTGGATAGTGGTTTACCTCTCTCATGAAAATACCAGGAAAATATCGAACATTTAATACCATTAGTAATCAAGTAGAGTTTTCTCAGTTGTAAATCTAGTACAAATTCTTAAAAAACCCTATTTTTATAATGTAGCATACTCAAAGAAAAGAAGTTCTTAGATACACATAATTATTAAATATGTGCCAACAAAGGACTCGGTGAAATGTAGCATTAATTTTTAATTAATTTCTTTTCAAAAACAGTGCAGAATTTGTCTTAGCCTGGTGGAAAGGATAAGAATACTTATTGTGAAGCATGAGTTTTAATCCCACTGGACACAAAACAGCAAATGTCCACTGCCGCTATCTCTATTTGACCATTTTAGAAATATTAACAGAAAACTATCGAAGAAAAAAAAGTGCAAAGTTGGCAAAAGAAAAAAAATGCAAGTATCACCGTTTCCAGAAAACATGTTTATAGTCCTAGAAAATTAACCAGAAACTAGACTTTCTTGAAGTTGAATAAATAAACTCAATCCACAAAAATCAATAACTTTTGTTTATCATAGTGCCAGACAACTTAAAAATAAAAAAGTCAAGGGAAAAATATTATTTGCAACAGCAATATAAAGCATTAAATGCCTGCACATTCATTTAGCTTGAGACACACACGACTTGAAGAAAACTGTAAAACTCTGTTAAGAGAAATAAAGAAAACCTGAATAAAAGGAGTGATGCTCCCTGTTCTAATGGTAAATTTCCAACTTCTGGGAGAAAGAGGAGTAAACAGGAGGACTGGGCAGTATGGGGGACATGGGATGGATGGGTCCCCAGGCTTGGAAGGGACAATTAAGGGCACAGAGCTGGTTCAGGTGATGAAACTATGTCCTTTGTTGACTTATAAATTAATCCAATATTTATTAAGACCAATTGGAACACTTTCTAGAACCAGACAAGTACATGGTAAAACTCATCCGGAGGAATAAAGAATAACAAAGACTTTAAAAAAAAATAAGGTTTGGGGCACCTGGGTGGCTCAGTGGGTTAAGCCGCTGCCTTCAGCTCAGGTCATGATCTCGGGGTCCTGGGATCGAGTCCCGCATCGGGGTCTCTGCTCAGCAGGGAGCCTGCTTCCCTCTCTCTCTCTGCCTGCCTCTCTATCTACTTTGGATCTCTCTCTGTCAAATAAATAAAATAAAATCTTTAAAAAAAAAATAAGGTTGGATCCATCCCACTGGACAGTAAATTATAAAGCTTCAGTTATTGCAATTGTACAGGACTATGTTAAAACTTATTACGAGGCTAATATATACTTCAGAAACAGAATTCAAACTAGTAAAGGAACGTAATAAATGACATACTAGAAGCAACACAAAAGTGGAAAAAAGACAACAGACACATCAAAAGATGCTCAACATCACTGATCATCAGAGAAGTGCAAATCAAAATCGTAACGAGTTATCACCTTACACCTGTCAGGAAGCTAGTATCAAAAAGACAAGATATAACAAATATTGGCGAGGATGTGGAAAAAAGGAAACTCTTGTTCACTGTTAGTGGGAAGGCAAATTGGTACAGCCACTGTGGAAAACAGTACGGAGTTTCCTCAAAAAATTAAAAATAGAAATATTATATGATCCAGTAATCCCACTACTGGGTATTTACCCAAAGAAAACAGAAACACTAACTTGAAAAGATATATGCACCCCTAGCCATGATATGGAAGCAACCTAAGTGTCCATCACAAGATCAATGGATAAGCAAGATGTGGTATATCCATATTGGAATATTACTCGGCCATAAAAAGAATAAGATTTTACCATTCATGGCTACATGGATGGACCTAGAGGGTATTACGCTAAATGAAGCAAGTAAGTAAATCAGAGTAAGACATATACCATGTAACAAACAAAACAAATGAACAAATAAACCAAAAAAGCATGTCAGAAATACAGAGAACAAACTGATGGTTGCTAGAGGGGAGGGAATGGAGAGACGGACAAAATGGTGAAGGGGAGTGAGAGGTCCTGGCTCCTCGTTATGGAGTAAGTCAGGAGGATGAAAAGTACAGCACAGGGAATATATCAATGGTGTTGTAAGAGCATTGTATGGTGACAGATGGTAGCTTCACTTGTGAGCACAGTGCAACACGTAGACTTGTCAAATCGCTATGTTGCACACCTGAAACTAATATAACACTGTCTCAACTATCCTTCAATAATCTTTTTAAAAGTGCGAAAAAGAACCACTGTGAAATGCCAACTTAAAAATGATCTATTTTGGGGTGCCTGGTTGGCTCAGTGGATTAAGCCGCTGCCTTCGGCTCAGGTCATGATCTCAGGGTCCTGGGATCGAGCCCCGCATCGGGCTCTCTGCTCCGCAGGGAGCCTGCTTCCTCCTCTCTCTCTGCCTGCCTCTCTGCCTACTTGTGATCTCTCTCTCCGTCAAATAAATAAATAAAATCTTTAAAAAAAAATGATCTATTTTGCCTTAGGTATGGGTGATGCAAAATAACAAATCTCAAAATAACAAATTTAAAACAAAGCTACAGTTGACCCTTGAGCAGCACAGGTTTGAGCTGCAGGAGTCCACTTACCCATGGATTTGTTTCCATAAATACACTATGGTATCATAAATACAGTTTCTTTTCCTTGTGATTCTCTTAATAACATTTTCTTTTCTCTGGCTTATTTTATGATAAGCATACAGTATATAGTACATGTAACATACAAAATATGTATAAATTGTGTTATCAGTAAGACTTCTGGCCAACAGTAGACTATTAGTAGGTAAGCTTTTCGGGAGTCAAAAGTTATATGTGGGTTTTCAGCTGTGTGGAATTGGTGCCCCAAACCCTGGGTTGGTCAAGGGTAAACTGAATATGTATTAAACTATCTGATAAAGATGAGAGAGTGGTCTTACTACTACATAAACCAAAGAGAAAAGATCAATGGGACATTAACGACAAACGTAACTGATAAAACTTTCACTACTTGAAACAGCATATTTAAGAACTGACAAATATACACAAAAAGTCCAGATTCTGTTCATTAAGGGGGCCAGAGAAGATGGTCCACTTAACCCAAAGGAAATCTAAACAGGAAAAAAGAAAGAAAGAAAAGAAAAGGAAGAGAGAGACAAATGTACCAGCTCTAGCCATTAAAGTAAAACAACCTTTAACGTGTTCCTGAATAAATAACTATAAATGGGAAAGCTCAACGCTGATGCAGTTATACAGGTAAAGAAGTGAGTTGCTGGTGGTGGATTTAGTGGAGGATGGTAATGATGCCACGTCCTTAAATAGCAGCCAACGCAGATTCTTCCTTCCCCGTGATCCCCTAGGTGGTAGCTGGGCTTCCGATGGGGTAGCACACGGCTGCCAAGCACGAGAACTGAAAGCACGCCAGCCTTGGCGAACAGCGGCCATCCCTTTGCAGAGTTTGGCACAGAGGGATTACGAGGCCCCAGGAAATAGCAGAACCAATAATTTTCAAAGGGACCATATGGATTTGGGCAATGAGCATCTTGTGGTGTTCGTGTGGACCGAAGTATGGAGGTCCTTCCCCAAAATGTACACATCACCCCTTATAACTCTGTTACAACCTCAGGGATGAAAACAACACCCCAAGCATAGAGTTCCTATATGACCCAAGAATTACACTTCTAGGAATACAACAAAGAGAAACAAAAACATAGATCCACTCAAAGACTTGTCCATGAATGTTCGTAGCAGCATTATTCATAATGACGGAAAGGTGGGAACATCCCAAACGTCCATCAGCTGGTGAACGGGTGAACAGGGTGAGGCATAGGCACACGAGGGAGTAGTGTCCAGCCATAAAAAGGAATGAGGTGCAGGTCTTGCTACAACATAGATGAATCTTGAAAATATTATGCTAAGTAAAAAGCTAGTCACAAAGGACTACATATTGTATGGTTCCATTTAGTCAAATGTCCAGAATCAGCAAATCCACAGAGACAGAAAATAGACTGGTGGTTGCCTAGCACTGGGAGGATTAGGGTGCTGCTAATGGGTGCAGGGTTTCTTTTTAGAGTAACGCAATGTTCTAAAATTGTGATGGTTGTATAACTCTGTGTGTATGCTAAAAGGCACTGAATTATACTCTTTTAAGGGTGAATTGCACGGTATATAAATTATATCTCAATAAAGCTGTTTTTTAAAAAATCCACATGTACACCATTACTATGAACCCCCTCTCCATCCCGATAAATGGAGGCTTGCAACCAAATTTAATTGGATTTAGGAAAACAAGCTAACAGGATGTTTCTGGTAGCCCAGTCTTTGGAATAAGCTGCCTTGCCATGCACGTTACAACTTTTCAATGGAGACCCTAGTAGAGTCCTCAGCCTCTCTTGGTCCTAACAGTCCTACCTTTTCTTACTTTTTTTGTCTTTTAAAATCAGCTTAATTCTCTGTCAAAATGGGACCAGCATTAGCCCATTTTCCCTCCCAACAATTCTGCCAAAACCACACATCTCAATTCAATTTCCACATCTACCACTATGCTCTTAACAACAGGAGACGAGGTCTGAGAATCACAAGCTCACTCTTTTATGCCAATACAACAAAAAAAAAAAGGCTTCTCTTGTCCCCCACCACTGGTTTCATTTCAGATTTTCTAATTCAGTGTTTAAATTTCCCACTGATTTCCCATTCTATTCCTGGCGCTTCCTCCCCTTTCTCTTTGTTTCAACCACTTCAAGGACCAGCTTGTCCCCTGGGCAGCCCAGACCTCCTGCTCACTGCTGCCTTACTTTTTGGTCGAAGATTTATGTTCATTCTTTGCCAACCTCTCTCCACCTGGATGTCCCCCAGACTCACCCCTCCACAAGCCATCTGTAAATTCCATGTTCTGGCTTTTTTTCCTAATACTAGCCAATCACAGACCCTCAAGAAGAGACCAGGTGGTGGCTCCCAGCTGGTCTGTGTGTGGCTTGAGTGCCCTCTGGCCTTGCCTCAGAGCCTCCCCAGTTGCCACGAGAACAGCTGAGGGCTCTTGCCCCAAGGCCCCCCAACATTTCCAGACTCCAGTTGGCAAATCCACGGAGGTTTCCAGTCCCATGCTCTTGGCTATGCCACTTCTCCACCCAAACAAAGGCAAAGAGGACAAAGACACTATAGTGATCTCTGTTGAAAAAGAAAAATCTAAAGTTTTGCAAATTCATGGGTGTCCCGTTAACTCGTTACCTGCCTTGGGTTCAAAGGCTGGCTCTGTCATGTACTGAGTGAGTGACTTTATAGTGAATATGCTTATTAACCCTTCCAAGTCTCAGCTTCCTCATTTGTGAAAATGGGGATAAAAGTACTGTGAGGACTGAATGAGGTAGTTCAAGGAAAGGGTTTGGGACTGTGGGCATTCCATCAATTCATATAAAGCAAAATCACAGGTTACTCTTTACATGAAGGACATTATAAAAATCAGATGAGAAAATGCCATTACTATCTGTGACCAGCTCTTTACAAGGACAGAAATGGAGAAGTCCCCATCGACCCTCCCTTGTTGCTATGCAGCCTTCCGCAGGCAGAGCCTATTAGCTCAGGATATCTGCTCCATGTGGTTATCACAGCTCTGCAAAGTCTGAAAAACCTCTTTCTCTCTATTCCTCCCCTCAACCAGTTCAAGCCAATCTGTGTTTCTCCCAAGACAACACTGCAGTCCCTGCAAGACACAGCTTTGCAGAAATCCTTGCCCAGTCTGTGGGCTGCAAAGCCATCCGTGCCCAGTAGGCTGGAACAAAACTCACCTCTCTCAAACCCTGTTAGCATGGTTTCTGTTGGCAGCTGCTGCCACAGGCCTGCAGGTGGTGGGGCAATGACACCAGGTCATCCGTGAGCTCAAGGTCAGGGCAACGTGCCTGCCTTGGAAGACAATGACTTGAATGTTATTGGGGTAATTTTACCCTCTGTGCCCTTTTATTGTAAGGAAGTAAATCCCAGAGAAAACCTCAAGCCTTTCCTTCTACATGACAAGCCAGCACCCCCCCTGGCTGAACCTTGCCCTGCTGTCCAAATGCCGCTCATTCATCTTACCTACACCACACAGGCTCCCACAGAACACACTGCTTTAGTACTGCAGGTGCCCTGTGCCCCTGGGGCCATTTCCTGCTTCCATGAACATATGTTCCTGCATGCAAATATGTTCTGTGCATGCATTTGTGCATTCCACAAACATGTATTATGTACCGACTGTGGGTCAGACACAGTGCTGGGGTAAAGGCATAGGAAGACAAATAACACAGTCCTTTGAGAAGCTCACAGTTCAGGGGAGGGGACTGAGGAAGTAGGTAACTGAAGGGTAGAATGTGCTCCCAGCAATCTAAAGGAGAGACACTCGCCTGGTGCCCAGTGATTCCCAAAATGAGCAGCACCTTAATACAGCCCCAAAAGTGAAGTTAGCCAAAGAGAATTGTGTGCAAACAGGGGTGTGTGTGTGTGTGTGTGTGTGTGTGTGTGTTTGTGGGTGCCCCACACAGGCACACTCCACCACAAATTATTCATCATGGTCCCTTTCTAAAAATCCCACACTAAACATCTTACATCTTGAAATGTATTATGTTCCATCCCGCTGGGCAGAAGGTCAGAGAGAACATTTCTGTGAGTCATACCTCATTGGATTTCTACATCTTGTTAACTGTACATTCGTACTCTTAGAGATGTCGGAAAGAGACTGCCCGGCTCCCCTTCCTAGTACATCTCAAGTGAGGGTGACCTTTCTACCCTGCAGACCTTCCTCCCCTTGGGCCCAGGGCCCAGGTCCCAGGCGGGAGGCTGTAGGGGGATTACTCCAGGAAGGAGCTCACTTTGCTCTCTTCTTAGGGGACGTAGCTCTGGTGCATTACTGCCTTTAGCCTGGTTGCTGACCCCAAGCTGCCAGAACTTTATTCGGGGCCCCCAGGCCTCTGGGCTCCAGTTTACTGATCTGCGATCTGGAATCTGGATTCATTCATCCATCCATCCATCCATCCATCCATCCATCCATCCATCCATCCATTCACTCAAGCACTTATTTCTTGAGTCCCTGCTCTGTGGCTAGTATTGTTCCAGGAACCAGGGGTATGTAATGAGTGAGGTACACAGGTCTGCTCTCATGACACCTGCATTCTAACAGGAGAGACAGATAACAGATAACACATAAGTAAATAAATGAGAAATTTTTTTAATTAATTTATTTTTTCAGCGCAACAGTATTCATTGTTTTTGCACAACACCCAGTGCTCCATGCAATACGTGCCCTCCCTATTACCCACCACCTGTTCCCCCAACCTCCCACCCCCCCCTTCAAAACCCTCAGGTTGTTTTTCAGAGTCCATAGTCAATGAGAAATTTTTACATAGTGATAAATTCTATGAGACAACACAAAGAAAATAAGGTAATGCGTTTCAAAGTAACACTGGGGAAGTTTACTTTTAATAGGCTTCACTAAGGTGACATCTGAGCTTAGACTTGAGCCCTGAGAAGAGGCGGGGGAAGGAGGATGGGGCAGGATAGGTAGGTGCCAATAGGCCGTGGCACAGAGCGTGGATTTCATTCCAGGTACAGTGGGAATCCACTGGCGAGCTTCCAGCAGGAAGGTGACATGATCTGATTCAGTGCATCTAACGGGCTCTGGATTCCGGCTCCTACAGCATCTACCTGTTCCTCCTTTTCTTGGATAACCTCTCTTTGGTTACCCAAGGAGAGCTTCTCTCTGGCCCACTACCTGGCCCTAGCCTCTCTGCTGTCCACAGTGAGAGAGGAAGGCGAGTTTTCCCAGTGAGCACGCCACCCCTTTCATTCATCTAAATGCCTTCTTCCTTCACCAGCATGGGCTGCGTGCTCATTAGCTCAGCCCCCTGATTGCAGAGTAAACGTCTCCTTCAACAAAAATGCAAATTCTCCTTCCCCTTAAAGCCACCCGCTTGGCGGCTTGCCACGTTCCACACAGTAACAGATTTCCGGAGTGGGGCTTGAACTCACCTTCTCCCACTCTGTCGCCGGCCAGGCTATGGCTCTGGCCAGTTGTGTGCGGTTTCCAAGTTTTGAGAAACCGCTTGTAATCTAGAGCAAAGCTTCCCAGCCAGGGATGGGCACCTGTGGGGGGGTTTTAAAAGTTCCAGATGTGCCCAGGCCCACCCCAGATGTAATGCTTCACAACCTGGAGGGGGCAGGGAGTCTGTATCTTTTTAAAGTTCGCCAGGCGATTCCGATCTGTACCTCTGCTTAAGCTGCGTTACCCTAGGGGGACATAGGTTGTATTTTATATGCTCACCACAGCAAGTTCTTTTTTGGAACGAGGCTAAGTAAGAAATGAATAAATATGCATCCATACACTAACGGCACAGAACCAGGAGAGCCAGGACTGGTTCCCTACATATGTGGATCATGGCGACGTCAAGCAGGAGGAGAGAAGTGGGAATCGGCGTTAGTGGGGATGTGCGGCCCAGAGCCCCTCTGCTCAGAAAATCACGGCAAGCGAATGAGACACACCTGCTTCTTTACCCTCATTGCTTTAAATGCTCCCAGCTCCACAGCAGCAACCGGCAAATCCACACACACAGTTTTTAGCACCACATGCCCTAAAGATACAGATTTTGCCAGACTTTCAACTGCCTTGGCTATTCCCCTGAAAGTTTAAGATATTGCAACCCTCCTTAATTAAAAAAAAAAGTCTGTAACACCAAATGATTAGAATTCCGACACCACTCCTTACACTGTATGTTTATGAGTCAGACAAGCCCTAACACCGTCTGCCTGGAAAAAGCAGGATCCACGCAAACTGAGCGGCAATGGGTCGCAGCCCATTTCATTCGGCAGGTGTTTGCTGAGCACCTCCTCTGGGCCAGTTTCTGTGCAGGACAAACTCAAGTATGTTATTTCATTTTATCTTCCAACCCGCTCCTCTTTTGTCTCTCTTTTCCAAATGAAGAAGTCAGGAGGCCCAGGAGGTTAAAGGGCTTCCCTATGGCACTGCGTTCTTGCCCCAGTGGAACGTTGGGCCCAGACTTGAGTTTGAAAATGGGTGCCCTTTCAATTGTTCTTTTGGTAAAAGTCTCTCACGCAGCAGGTACCATGTGGGACGTAAGTATGAATCAGCCTCCGACCCTGCCCTCATGTTGCTCACAGAAGAGCAACGGGCAAGAGATACGAGTGTATGACCACAGCACACGACTGAACATGATTGACACTGTGCATGCTCTGGGGCCACGGAGGTGGGCAAAGCAAGTCCAGCTCGGGACAAGGTGAGTTAAGACTTTGCAAACAAGGTGCCTTCTTATTTAGGACTTTCCAAAAGGAGATGAAGATTTGGCCAGTGGAGAAGATAGGAAAGGCTAGTCTAGATAAAGAATATGTAGTCAGCCAAGATGGGAGAATGAGGAACATGCTCCAGGAATGGGGGATAATCCCATATGAGAACACCAGAGCATGGGCAGGAGACCAAGTGGGTAGAGAGCTTTGAATGGCATGATCTGAAGTGGAGACCTTGTTCTTTTTTTTTTTTTTTTTTTTTCCATTTTATTTATTTTTTCAGCGTAACAGTATTCATTCTTTTTGCACAACACCCAGTGCTCCATGCAAAACGTGCCCTCCCCATTACCCACCACCTGTTCCCCCAACCTCCCACCCCTGACCCTTCAAAACCCTCAGGTTGTTTTTCAGAGTCCATAGTCTCTTATGGTTCGCCTCCCCTCCCCAATGTCCATAGCCCGCTCCCCCTCTCCCAATCCCACCTCCCCCCAGCAACCCCCAGTTTGTTTTGTGAGATTAAGAGTCATTTATGGTTTGTGGAGACCTTGTTCTTTAGGCAAAGGGCACTACAGAACTCTGCTGGCCAAAGAACAGAAATGATAAACAGAGGCCCTGAGAAGATCATTTTATTCTGGCTAAAGTATTGATAGTTCCTCTCCTCAGTGAAACTTCACACAACATTTTCTCTCTTCCTCCCTTCAATGCGGGGATGACTTCTGTGCAAACTTCAGGACTTACTGTGGGCATCACCTACTCCAGGAAGGATCCCCTGATCTCCCAGGATTGGGTCAGGTACTCCTCCTATGTGCTTCCTCAGCATTTAATACACTACATTGAATTTTCTATTTGCTTTTTGCCTTTTCTACTAGGTGGAAGTTTCTTGAAGGTAGACACTATGATTATTCACCTTTGATTTCCCAAATCCTTGATTTCTTGGCACTTGTGAGATGCTCAATAACTGTTTGACGGTTAGTCAAATCAATCAATCAAACAAGCATGAGAGAAGTCTCAAAAAGACACTACGGCCACAGCCATGCAAGTCTGAACCCCAGGTACAGTTAATTAAATTGTTCTTTCAACAAACATTTCTCATGACCCTATTTTATACCTTGCACTGTATTTCAAGTTTGGAAATTTATGGGGTGCCTGATTCTAAAGACAGTCCCTCTCTTGCTTGTGGTCACATATTAGATCTGAATGCCCTAAATACCAGCTCCCACAGAGCCTAATGAGCCTAAAGCCAGTCTTACTAGGAGTCAAGTGTTATCAGCAAGTCCAGAGAAAGCCCTGCTCTCAATGTAGCCTTGGAAATGCAGCCTTGGGGGTAAGCAGAGGCATGGTGGGAAATGGGTAGAGCCACTGCAGCAAATCTTTCCAAAGCACTGATTTTACGTATTAGATTTTACAGTACAGGGAACATGAGCTTTATGCAAAATGTGCACAGAATTTTAATAATAAAAGTAAAAGATTTTTTTTTTTAAATGCAGGCAGCAACTATCTGGGGCTGTCTGCACTGAACTCTCAGAGTCTGAGATCCCTCTCTTCTGTTCTTGGAGAGTGTGGCAGAGACTCCTGGCTGTCTTCCGTAATGCCATTTCTTTTCTTCCTTAGTATTAGAATACTCCGATTTGAGCTGGGCAAATGGCCCCTGGAATTACAGTTCTTGCTCTCCTCGCTTGTGTGGCCATACGACTGTGTTTGGTCAATCAAATGTAGGTGGAAGTGTCCTTAAAGGGAGGAGGCATTGCTTTTGTCTCTTTCTTTGTTTCCAGCTGAAAAGAATGTAGATGTGGTGCAGAGAGTTCAAGCAGTCATCTTGGGTCGTGAGGCAGTACTCTACAGATAACTGAGCAACGGAACAGAAGGAGCCTGCTTTCCAGCTCTGGGCTGCCTAACTCCAGACTTTTTACACAAGAGAACACAACTTTCTATGTTTAAGCCGTGGTCCGGTAGCATTCTTGAAAATATTCAAGAGACTCTGATAGGGAAATCAAGGCTTCACAGACTCACAGAAGGGATCTCAGAAACCCAGCTCCCTGTTCCTGCCTACCATAGCCTATACCAGATCTGCACCTGCCTAAAAAATTCCTCAACAGGACTGACAGACTTTGCTGTGAGTTAACATGTGAAAGCAGTTGCAAATAGGGTTTTTTTTTTTTCTTAGCAGGTAGTAAGAGGAACTCCTCTTAGAGAGAAACTTCTGTTGTTGGATGAAGGCTTTACTGAGCCCTTGGGCTAAATGTTGTATCCTCAAAGCTACAGTGAGGCTTCCAAGAAAGAGGACAGATGTTTGCATCAACTGAGCATCAAAAATTAAGAAATAGGCATGGAAAGATCTGGAGTGAAGGGACTGAGGAGAAGAAAAGGGGCAAGTGAGATGGGAGAATGCCATACCCTGCACCACTATTCCAAGGCAACCTCCAATTGTCATAAAGTCTACCAAAGTTTCAAATTGTTTGGCATGGTTGCATGACTAGTAGCACTCCTGAAGTGCCTAAGTGTGCCACCAAGTGTGACTTGGGGGAAGAATCCAAGATACCTCACCCAGGAGCAGGTGCTAGAGACAGAGATCCTGGAATCATGAGCCTAAAAATGTTCAAAGAAGTATTGAAAAGGGCTTTCAGCTCCCCTATGCCATGAAAAGCTGGGGAATGGTAGCAGTGGTTAAAGATATTTCACTTAGAATGCAAGGAACCTACGGAAACACGTAGGGTTACCACGGACACCTGACCAAACCACTAAATCACAGTGCAGTGTACTGTACTTGTTCACTAGCCTCTTTGCCGGACACCAACCCTGCCTCCTTCTTCTTGTAGCCAGAATCTTCAGTGGAAGTGGCATTCTAGCACTGAAAACTGCACTCAGGAACTCAGAATGGTCAAATCAATCTTTGAAAAAAAAGTCAGAGTACTCCCACTTCTTGATCTCAAAGCTCACCACAAAATTACACAATCAATCAAGACTGTGGTACTGGTGTAAGAACAGACATACAGATCAACGGAATAGAATCAAGAGTCCAGAAGCTGTTATGCTTATGATCAACTGATTTTTGACAAGGGTGCCAAGACCATCAGTGGGGAAATAATCATCATTTCAATAAACAATGCTAGAATAACTGGATATCCCCACTGCAAAGAATGAAGTTGGACCCCCCCACCTCACGCCATACACAAAAATCAATTCAAAATTTGTTATCAATCCAAAAGAGCTAAAACCATGAAACTCTTAGAAGAAAACATAGGAGTAAGTCTTTATGACCTTGGATTAGGCAGTGGCTTCTTAGATATGACACCAAAAGTAAAAGTGACCAAAAAAAAGGTTGACTCAAACTTGATCAAAATTAAAAACATTTGTGCTTCAAATGATACCAACAAGAAAATGGAAAGATGACAGAAGGAGAAAATATTTATCAACCATCTGATAAGAACTTGTATTCAATAAAAAGACAAACCATTTTTTAAAAAATAACCAAAGGGAACCAGGAGATACCATGACAGGCCTATTAGAATGGTAAAAATTCAAACACTGACAGCACCAAATGCTGGCATGGATGTGGAGCCACAGGAGCTCTCATTCATTGCTGGCTGGACTACAAAATGGTACGGCCACTTTGGAAGACAGCGTGGAAGTTTCTTACAAAAGTAGACTTACTCTTGTCGTATGATCCATCAAATGTACTCTGTTACATTTACCCAAATAAATTGAAAGCTTATGCCCACACATAAAAACCTGTACACAGACATTTATAGCAGTGTTCTTTGTATCTGTCAAAACTTGGAAGCAACCAATACATCCTTCAGTAGGTGAATGGATAAACTGTGGTGCATATAGACAATGGAGTATCACGCAGCACTAAAAAGAAGTGAGTGAATAAGTTGTGAAAAGACACGAGGAAACTTAAATGTATATTACTGAGTCAAAAGCCCCTCTGAAAAGGCTACATACGGTATTATTCCAATTAATGACATTCTGGAAAAGGCAAAACTAAGGAGACAGTGAGAAGATCAGTGGCTGCCAGGAGTTAGGGGGACAACCAGCATGAACAGATGGAGCATGAAACAATTTTCATAGGGCAATGAATCAATTCTGGATGACAGCTACCATACTGATGGATAGATGTCATTGTACATTTGTCAAAACCCATGGAATTTATAACACCAAGAGTAAACCCTAACGTCAACCATAGACTTTGTTTGATAATGATGTTCAATGTATGTTCATCAATTATGACAAATGTAGCACTATGGTGGAATTTGATGGGGGTGGGACTATGCGTGTGTGAGGGCAGGGAGTATATGGGAACACCCCTACGTTCAGTTCAATTTTGCTGTGAACATAAAATTGCTCTAAAAAATAAAATTGGGGGGTGCCTGGATGGCTCAGTGGGTTAAAGCCTCTGCCTTCAGCTCAGGTCATGATCTCAGGGTCCTGGGATCGAGCCCTGCATCAGGCTCTCTGCTCAGCAGGGAGCCTGCTTCCCCTCTCTGTCTGCCTGCCTCTCTGCCTACTTGTGATCTCTGTCTGTCAAATAAATAAATAAAATCTTTAAAAAAATCCAATTGTACACTCTGAATGGGTGAATTTTATGGTATACAAATTGTATCTCAATGAAGCTGTTATTTAAGAAACCAAAACAAAAAAAAACCAAAAAACCTCCATCAAGGCCCACCGCTGCCCAGACCCAACCAGCTCTTGTTGCTCCCCCTCCCAACACTCACTTCTTCTACCTTCCTGAGGGCATTTTACAAACTATTTGTTGATAGTCCCAAACATTTTAAAAAGAAAATAAGCTTGATCTCTTCATCCCACCGGAGACTAGGGAGCAATAAAGTAAACCCACGAAATCATAGCGGCACAGAAGCTGGAATTATGATCACGTAGCACCATATTTTAGCCGAGAAGAGTTCATTACAATATGTATTTTTGAAGCAGTGCTGAGAATGATCATCAGCACTCACCAAATGTAATCTTCTCACTGCGTACATGGTGTTTTCTCCCAAGTTTTATTAATAACACACATCACTCACCAGTACATAAAAGAGGAACAACGGACAGGAGGGGAGAGAGGGGCCGACCAACAGAAGGAGACAGGCGCTCTGTCCACATGCCTCCTCCCAGACCACGTGACAGCGATGGAGCGGAGGCCACAGGTGTGTCCAGGGTCCGGGACGACGGGCTCCCAACAGGTGCCACGCCGGGTGCTGGCCGGGTGACTCTGGAACATTCTCCGCCAGGGCTTGGGATTTCCCCATAACGACAGGGAATTTGGAACTAATTTCCTTTTGATAATTTTTTCTAAATGTATCACACCCTTAGAGGTAATCGGGGCTGCCCTGGAATGTCGACTGCGACACAAAAATGTTGGTGCCATGGAAACTACCGATAGGAGAAAAATATGAAAATGTACACCCTTGTGAAACTTCCTAACGTGCTAAAATCAGCAGTTCTCTTCAAAGAGCCAAGCCTTAGACTTGCCAATCGATCTGTTTTGGGATCCAAATGGCTTTGCTCAAACCGCTATCGCCCCACTGGGCGAAAAAAGCATTGGCACTTAAAAAATGATTAAAAACTCCCTGCTATTTATAATGATGGAGAAATGTCACTGAGAATTAAATGTTTGTCAGTGGAAAAATGTGGCTGTCTGGAAAAGGCTGTAGATACTTGCAGAGAATTAATGACAGGGTGGCTGTGAGCCCTTGCTGTCCTCCTCCAAGGGAGCTCAAGAGACAAGCTTTTGTTTGGGGGGAGGGGTCATCTTTTTCTTGTCTTTTCTTATTTTCACTGCAGGATTCCACACCTTCTCATTCACCTGAACTCTGGGAAAGGCTGAGACAAGTGAGCCAGGCTCCAGAGTGTGAACGTGGCACTCGCTGCAACATCTCATCATTTTTTTTTTCTCTTCACTCTCACAATAAAGCCACCATCTTTCACCCCATAGTAGATTTTCCTTAAAGCCGATCTAGAAACAAAACACTGAATCAATCTACTACGCTGTGCAGACAGAGAAAGCGACAAAAACAACAAACAAATGACGGCAGTGTTCTTGGGATCTGATGTTCAGGGTTCTTCTGCTCGGCGCCCAGATAACTGGTCTGTGTGGCAGATGACTCAACCCACCTGCCAAGACCCTTTGCTAAGTCTCTACCAACCTCTCCTCCTCCCAAGGGGAACTTCAACTCCAACCAGGCAAACCTACTATCCTCCCGGGAGCTGTCCCGGGTTCCCAGGAGCTTTTCCGCTTTGTCCTTACCCCTGAGTCAATGTAGCATGCACCATTTCTTAGTCCTCCTTCAAACTGGGGAATGAAATCTTCCTTTGGTTCCATAGTCACTCCTGCTGCTGGCCATGATTTTATAGAGAAATATCTCTGCTTTTTCATTAGCATGGGTGGGCTTGTGTTATTCCCTATTTGTTAATCACAGCATGCTCTGCTATGGGACAAAAGATTCTAGTATTCTCATCTCAATAAATTACATACTGCCTTTCCCATGCCTCCTCCCTTCCTCTGCTGCTGCTTCTCAACATTCTAAACTTGTACTCTTTCTTGTGTCTGCAGGCCAGGTGTAGATCAACCAATTTATCCATGTGTAGTAGGGTTCTGTGGAGAAACGGAACCAAGAGGATATATATATACACATATATTACATTTATTAGATATTATATATTAGATTTATTATCAGGAACTGGCTCCAGTGACTACAGAAGCTGAAAAGTCCCATAATCTGCTGCCTGCAACCTGGAGACTCAGGGTAGCAGGGGGTGCAAGTTCAAGGTCCAAGAGCCAGAGTGGATGGTGTAGACTCCAGCCCATGTCTGAAGGCTTGAGAACCAGAAGCGCCAACAGCAGGAAAAGATCAATATCCCAGCCCAGTGGTCAGACAGACAGTGAATCCTCCCTTCCTCCACTTTTTTTTTTTAAGATTTATTTATTTTTGAGAGAGAGAGAGAACACAGTGGGGAGGGGCTGAGGGAGATGGAGAGAGAAAATCTCAAGCAGACACCCCACTGAAGCCCTATGTGGGGGTCAACCCTAGGGCCCTGAGATCAGGACCTGAGCTGAAATCAAAAGTCAGATGCTCAACTGACTGAGCCACCCGGGCGCCCCTTCCTCCATGTTTTTGTTCAATCCAGGCCCTCAACAGATGGGATGAAGCCCACCTATACTGGGGAGGCTTTACTCAGTCTACCAATTCAAATATTAATCTCTTCCAAAAACACCCTCACAGACACACCCAGGAAACACATTCAACCAGCCAGCTGGGCATCCTGTGATCCAGGCAAGTTGACACAGTAAGTTAACAATGGGACTGTGAAAAAATACAAGAAAAAAAAAGCTAACCATTTTTTAATGCTTATTTGTAAGAAGTCACAAAGTTTTTATTTCCTTCATGTCGGTGCATAAATTTGTGATCCACTCATGCAATGTTTATTAAGCTCCTATTATGTGCCTTCAGAGTGCCAGTTGCTGAGGACTCAAGAGAGGACAAGATCGAGCCCCTGCACTTTAAGGCCAAGCAAGGAGATAGACAAATCTACGGAAGGTTGTAAAACTCTGTGTAAATGCCCTCACAGGGTCATGCAGACAGAGGTGAGAACACACAGGGGCCCCGGACCAAGGTGCTGGGGTCAGGGACTGTTCCCACAGGAGGTGGGAGTGAAAGAAGACAAGAAGGTCAAGCAGGAGCTGGGGGGGGTGGTGGTGGAAGGCGGAGGACAGTCCAGGCAGAGAGCACAACCAGGGCAAACACCAGAGCTTAGAGAAACAGGGCACGTTTTCAGATCTCTTAGATCCACAAGTTCAGTAGAGCTGGATCAAAGTCTTGGCGGTGGAAGATGATGCTGGGCTCAGAAGTTGGGATTGTAACATGAGAGCATCACAGAAATCCCAGTGAGCTGAATCAAGTACCTCGCAGCAGAGGGAGAGGCAGGGCTGATCAAGAAGGGGCTAGGAAGGCTTGCTAAGAAATCTGCACTCTAGGGGCGCCTGGGTGGCTCGGTGGGTTGGGCCTCTGCCTTTGGCTCAGGTCATGATCTCAGGGTCCTGGGATCGAGCCACGCATCGGGCTTTCTGCTTGGCGGGGAGCCTGTTTCCCCCTCTCTCTCCCTCTGCCTGCTTCTCTGCCCACTTCTGATCTCTCTCTGTCAAATAAATAAATAAAATCTTTAAAAAAAAAAAAAAAAGAAATCTGCACTCTATCCTGGGGCCATTAAGAGCCATCAAGGAGTTTCAAGCAGGGAAGTGATTGAAGCAGATAGGCATCTGGGAAAAAAACCACTCTGGCTGCGGCACAGAAAATGAATTTAAACAGACAGAGCAGGGATAGGGAAAGGGAATGGTAACTTTTATGAACAGGTGAATGTTAACATTATTCAGGGGGAAAAGTGCCCTTGCGCCCCAGCTAGCTTGCACACACCCATGCACGCGCATGCATACAGGGCTTTGCAGTCATGCATGTCTACAGTGTGTCACTGTTGGTTCATCCATGTCCTCCACTGTGACGTAACAGGGGAAACTGAGTCTGATTCATCTTTGTAACCTCGGGTCCCAGCTCAGTGCCCAACACAGCAGGCACTTAATAAACGTTTGCTAGGCGAATGAATGACGGAGTACCCGAGTGCACGGATGGAAGCATGCAGGAACCAACAAATGACAGAGGACGAGGACTTCAGGAAGTAGTCATGGAAAGATTACAGGCTCTGGACTTCATTTAAGTCACCGATCTACCATTTCCTGGCTGTGTGAGCTTGAGCAAATTTATCCAACCTGAGATTGTTTCTTTGTTTGCAAGGAGGTGATGATAATACCTGCTCCCAATATTATGACGGGGATCAAATGAGATGGCATGTGTAAGCCCCGAGCAAAGGTACGGCATGGTGTAGGTACTGAACAAATTTCTCTCTGCCCCTTCCAGTTTTATGTGCCCCCTCCCACCTGACGCCAGCACCGTGTTTCAGGAACACAGCACAAAAGAAAACTTCTGTGAAGCAGAGATTCTAGACTTGCCACTGAGGCAAAGGGGAAGACAACTTTCAAAAACTCCTTGTTAATAATAATGGGCAGAATTGAACCGCTGAAAAGCAGTTCAATTATGTAGAGAGCAAAGAAGTTACAGCACTTAGGGAAAGTGGCATAGAGAGTAATTCATCCGCCTACTTGTAATTTCTGTCTTTCAAATAAATAAATAAAATCTTTAAAAAAAAAAAAAAAGAATATAGGGCGCCTGGGTGGCTCAGTGGATTAAGCCGCTGCCTTCGGCTCAGGTCATGATCCCAGGGTCCTGGGATCGAGCCCCGCATCGGGCTCTCTGCTCCGCGGGGAGCCTGCTTCCTCCTCTCTCTCTGCCTGCCTCTCTGCCTACTTGTGATCTCTCTGTCAAATGAATAAATAAAAATCTTTAAAAAAAAAAAAAGAATATAAAACGGTCTGTCCTAGTCATGTTCTGCCGAGGAGAGAGAGGGTCAGATTACCTGGGACCAATAATTATCGACCAGAAAAAGAATCACTCATTTCATGTGGGCTACTTTTTTAATGGTGTCCCTGAGATTAGCCTGAAAACAGAGAGTCATCGTTTCTTCTCCTCTGGTAAAAGAACATGTGAGTATGGACTTGATTGTTCTCGTGCCCAAGAGGATCATATGTATTCTAAGTTTCAACTAGTGGTACTTAAAATTAATGCATCCTATACAACTATCTACTTTTTTTTTTTTGGCAACTCATTTACATTAGCTTCAAAAGGGACTAACAAATCAAAACAAATAAAATGAGAATAAAAGGAAGAGAACACTTAAGAGGAAGCAAACAGATAAGGCAACAAGGAAAAAAACGGCTCCTGGGACCATTATGAAAGGAAAAGGTCATAATGTTCGTGACATTCATGTGTTAAGTGACGTGTATGTGTTACTTCCTATAGCTCTTATAATAACCCACTAAGAGAACTACCATATTTTAATGAATGCAAAGCATCATTAAGAAAGAAGAGGCTGCCAATTAAATTCTGACAAAGCACTCTGATTTTGATTTAAAATACAAAAAAGAAAAAACGTATGGCTGAGAATCAAGGAAACATGGCAGTACCATTTCCATTTTATTGGGAAGGAAACCGAAAAACAGGGAAGCTAAGAAACCTGCTAAGGTCCTTGGTCTGTAAAAGGAAGCATCAGATTTTGAACACAGGACTTCAGGTTCCCGTTAGCTAACTACACTGTCTACCCATTTCCAAGCCCCTTGGCAGCCATATGTTGAATTACGTAATTCTTATTATCACACTAGCTTCTCAGGGAAGCCAAAGCTTTTCCCAGTACAAAATTCAGAGGAAAATTTCTTAGAGATATTCCGCAAGGAGTATATCACAGATTATTTTATCGAAACCTTCCAAAACAATTAGAAGGCTAATATAAAAACACAGTTTAATGAAAACAATTGTTCATGGGTTAAGGACACGTTGTCCAAGAATGTCACCTTCTCATAGTCTACAACCAGCCACAGATGGAACTCAAAAGTATCCAGAGAAACAGAGATTACACTCCTTAAATTATCTTTCCTTAAATGCTCTCCATCCAGTTTTTACTGAAAGCCTATTCATTAGATAGTTCAAGATATACTCCGAGAAAGGCCTGTGGGAAGAACTCTGCTGATTGATAAATTCTGTCCATGTAGCGATCCACTTATGAATTAGGAATTGGCTAGCTAGCTACTCAGTGACTCAGATACTCTTTGGGATTCAGCATAAACCATCCTCTCTTCCAGAAAGCCCCCACAACCACAGCTTGATCATGAATGAGGCATCTCAATCTTAAGCCAGCAAGAAGGAAGCGGAGACTTTCTTCAGCACCTTATCCTGAGGAAGCAGGTGGTTCTGGAGTTGACTGCCCAGATCCAAAACCAGCTCAGACACTCAGTAGTTGGGTGATCCTGCCTGAGTTGCAATATCTTGATGCCTCATTTCTACATTTGCAAAACGAAGATCATAATGATACAGTCACCTCCCAGGGCTGCTGTAAAAACATAATGAGACAAATCCTATAAAAGACGGTACGCCTGGCACATGGTGAGCACTCTGTAAATGTTGGCTTAGGTTAGGCGATCTTGTTACTTGGATAGGGTTTGTTTTTTTTTTTTAACAGATAATTAATTTAGCAGCCGTAACACGCCCTAGGGGAGAAAAGGTTGCACAGGTGCGAACCATTTTGTTATTCAGGCACAAGGTGGAACGACGCGTCTGGGGACGAACAGCAATCATGAGATACAGAAAATTCCTACAGTGTCCCACGTCAGTGATCCTGGCTGGAAGATCCAAAGTTTAGGGTCAGACTTTTGCTCAAATCCCAGCCCAGTCCTCACCTACTACTGCAGCATCAGGAAGGCTGGTTAACCTCTTTGTACCCCATTTATAAAATACCAATGATCCCACCTACCATGCAGCGTTGTTGAAACAGCAGGAAGTAATATGTATATAGTGTCGGGCACACTGTGGGTGCTCAGTACACAAAGGATATTATTATTACAGCAGCCTATCAAATTTTATTTAAGTATTTATTAAGTAACAGTTTTCCTCTTTATTGACAGAGCAGTCTGTAAGAATGCTTTGTTTTCTACTAAGCAATATAAATCCATTTCTTAGGAAAACATGACATAAAACTGATGGTTCTTTAGTGACAGGGAATTATGTATGTGTACGTACAGGGAAAAAAAAATCAATTCCCCAACTGAATTTTCATTATCTTCTTTTAAACCTGTTTTTAAGTACCCCTGCGAAGTGATTTCACTATAGAAAAGTTAGAAAATCAGGATTAAATAAAAAGAAGAAAATTTGTTTCCTACAATCCCATTGTACAGAGATAAACTACACATGGTATTTTAGTGTTTATCCTTCCAGATGGTTTTTGTCTACAGGTAGACATATAAAAAGGAAGGAAGGAAGGGAAGGGAAGGGAGGGGAGGGGAGGGGAGGGGAAGGGAAGGGAAGGGAAGGGAAGGGAAAGGAAGGGAGGGGAGGGGAAGGGAGAGGAGAGGAGAGGAAGAAGATGTACATGCAGATCCATTTATAATAACCCTACACAGCAAAGACCAGGAATTCTGTTTCTCTCACAGTCATCTCAGCTTGCACCAATCTTTACAAAGGACAAACTGCAAACGCCTAAAAGGGATATTTATTTATTTATTTAGCAGAAGCACATAGGTAAGGGAATTACTTTTAATTAAACATAATATCCCAGGCCTACAACCTCCCCGATATGTATAAATCCCCTTGTTGATCAACAACACATAACCAAGTACCAGGTACACAAATACACGTATATTCTCGTGCAAGTGCTCAGTACTCAAGCAAGCTAAACACACGATCGACCGTGTCAGCACTCAAATACCACTCCACGTTTTTCAGCCAAGAGAGGACTCCAATAACCCAGGAATCCATTAACTGAGTCCTCAGACCCCGAGACACAACCATGTGAGTCCAGCAACTACAATTCCTTTCTCGTCACCCCTCCCCAGGCTCACGGGGCCAGGCAGCAGACTTGGGCTGCGCTGTGTGCCACTGACGGGTCCTGGAGCACTTCCAAATGAGGGATGTGCCGTCTCGCCCACCTTCCCTTGCCCTCCACCTCATCTCAATCTCTGCGCTGCCGCCCCTCCCATCAAAAGGTATCCCTGAAAAGCCAATTTTCTAATTCCACTCCAGTGGAGCTGAGGTCCCTCCCTGAGGCCGACGAGCACTTAGGATTAATTGTTATTTGCTATGTCGGAGTGATACCGGTGGCCTTGCCCAAGGTAGCCACGGTCAGCGAGTGCTCATACATTTTAATCACCTTCGCTGAAAGGCAGTGCTCTCGTGAAGAATAGGGAGAGTAGCAAAGAGCATAAAAGACATGCTGTGGGTTGCTGAAGGAGAGAAGAAAGGAAGATAAAAGGAGCAGGTGTGATGAAGGCGATTTCTACAAGCCGAACAGACAGAAAGACTCATGGACGGTTCTGCGGGAGCCCATGAATCAGAAGCCGTTTCCCATATCCTCCAGGACACTGGTTTTTTCAACTCCTCACCCCTCTTATAGTGACAAATAAAATGTAATCTGTTAATGCTGCCAATACGACATTGTGGCACCAAGCATACCCTCCTGGGCTGAGCTTGATGAGACAGGATTTATGTGAGACACACAGGATTTATGTGAGGCACAACCAAGTGGCCGTGGGCAACGTGACATTAGACGGCAGATCTGGCGGGTGATGGCTGCAAAGGCAGAAGATCATTGCCAAAGGAGGTGACAAAAACCACCCTTCAGAAAGACCCGCCTGCCCACATCCTCTCCCTAGTACACATGCATGTGTGTGCACAAATGCACGCGCACACACACACACACACAGATGGAGAAAGCAGACCTCTGAAGCCGTGCAGAGTATATATATCCAAATGAGTCCAGACGTGACTCTCTCCCCCTCCCCCAACAAGGTTAGAAGTAGCTGTGTCTGAGCTCAAAGGGGGAAAGCCCAGCATCTTTTTACACTATTAGCAACTCAGGCTGCTGTAAAGTTGAAATAAACTCCCCACTAGCACTCAAATGCCCAAATTTATAAATGCAGTCCATTAAAAAAGCCCATCTCGTAGCAGCTGGTAATTGCCATCAAAACTGGGGGATTTAGGATTATAAAAAAAGCAATGTAAGTAACAAACATGTTGTTTAAAAGCTTGAAACCCCTCATCTTGCCACTTCCACCATCCCAGCTGTCACTTTCGGGCGCCACCATTTCCCAAATTCTGAGTCTCAGGCTTTCAAGTTTAACACTGTTCTTTCTACTGCAGAGCTACATTCCCATGGGAGAAAGAAGCACCAGCCCAGGGACATCTCACAGGAGAACAGGGATACCTGTCACCTGATGAGCACAGTCATGGGTAAAAAGCACACCCAGGTAGGGGCCCGCTTCCTGTTTTCTCCTTGTACTTTTTTCCGTTCTTTTCCAGAGCTCTGTATTGTGAATCTGACAGGTCCCGCAAACAGAGCCAGCCATCAGGTTATCAACCAGGACCATTCCCGTGTCCTGCTCTGTGCCAGGCACCATCTGCAGGAACCTGCGACAGGCCCGTCCTGACACAGCCCCCCTCGGAGACCCACATCTCCAGCTTGCAGCTGGTCCGACCACACCGAATGGAGGCTGCTGATAATTTCAAGTTTCACCCAAAATTCATCTGATTCTTGGATCTCTTCCTAATTAGGGTTCTTTTCTAATTAATCTAGAGCTAGCTTCTATCCCCTAGGATCTGAAGCCATCCAATCACCCCAATTAATGTGGCGACCTGCAGCCCCCCTCCTAACATTTGCAGAACCTGGGGTGAGAATGCAAATGGAGGCCCACAGGCCACAAAGGTAAGTGTTTCAAAGTTATAAATCAAGCTGACAAATTACTAAAAGATGTTCTAGCCTCTCTTGATATGGATTCCTTCATAATGACCTAGCAGGCCAGTTTCAAATACAGAATTCTCACTCTGGCCCTTGGTCTTCTGCTGGCCCCACCTGCTTTTCTCACACCCAGCTCTATCCCACACCCCTCAAGACCCCATAGAAATGGAAATGCTGGGCTGTATATAGAAATCCTTCCATCTCAGCCCCCTTAAACAGCCACTTCTTTGTCACCGCTTGGTCCTATAAGTATACACACCGGTGTAATAGTCTGTCCCGGGGAGGACTGAATGAGGCCCACACAGGCCATGGAGGCTGACATGGACAGAGAATTCCATAGTCCTGAATACCAGGGCATGGTGCAGATTCTACATTCTAGAAGAGAAGGCAGAGGCCCTGGGTGGACCCTGGTCCTGCATCTCCCCTGCCCCACAAAGAAGTGCAGCCCGAGGAAGGCCAGAGTAGGTCTCATACGTGGGTCTCATGTTCATAGGCATATGCTATTCCTCTTTCAAAACATAGTTCAGAAGAGATCATCACCTCCAGGAAGTCTTCCCTGACCACCCCACCGCCAAAATCCCACAGGCTCAATGAATGTTTATTAAATGAATGCTGTGGAAACACCTAGATGAGCATGGATTACTTGTAATACAGACTGAACTTGTGTTTATCAGTCTTTTCTCTCAATAGACACTTAATTCCTTATGGGCAGAGGCCACATTACACTAAAATGCCTTGAAGTCCTGGGTTCGTGACCAAGTATGTAGGAACCAGGTTTCTGAGCTGAGAAGCCTGTTGAACTAGGCCTCCTCCTGGCTGAACAATCCAGATGCTTTTGTAACAGGTTATTAAAGGCTGCTTCTCTGGTCTCAGAGTTGTTGATGTTGCACAAGGCAAAACCATTCAACAGATGCCAAGAACCATCTTGGAGGGACCTACCAAGAAACCGAGTTGTCAGTTCTGTCTGCTTGAGCCTACCACTCCCCTTCAGGCTCTATAAGAGGAGGGTGGGACAATCTACTGGGGAGGGGCCAAGATATTTTCTTTGGAAAGTTATCAGAGCGCTGTGTATTCTGACACATCCCAGTCCTTCCCATGGAGAGGGGTCTGAAGCTCTTCCCTCACTTGGAAAAATGAGAAGCTTCAGCCACAGAGAACCCCCAAAAGACCTCCCTGTGCATTTGTGCAGTCAGCAATTGTGCCTCTGCCAACCCAGAAGATCCTGTATCGAACTACAGTATCAGGGGAGATCATTTCTCATCCTTGATCCTTGACCTTTCACTTCCCCATCCCTGATTCCCTTCACTACAGCAGCCAAGGGAAGGATGAAGGGAGCAAGAAGGAGAGATGAAGCCCATTACATATTTCTCCTCCCCAGACCAAGGCAGGCCTATCTGGGAAGGGGAGAAGAATTGTCTGTTTGTTTTATTTTATTTTAAGTTATTTATTTACGAGAGAGAGAGAGAGAGAATTCACGAGCAGGGGTAGGAGCAGTGGGAGAGGGAGATAAATAGAAATAGACTCCCTGATGCGTAGGGAGCCCCACATGGGGCTCCTCCCAGGACCCTGAGATCATGACCTGAGCCAAAATCAAGAGGCATACATTCAACCAATGGAGCCACCCAGACCCCCCTGGGGATGGGAAAATGTTTTAAATCAGGTGTTTTATATTAGATTTTTGACAATTTTTTTAAATTGGATTTTGATGGTAAAATATTGGGCCAACTTTTTTAATACATGGGGAAAAAGACTATTTGCTTATTATCTGAGAGTGGCTAAAAAAGCTAAGGGATTAAAAGGGAAGGATAGAAGAAGAAGCAAAGCTGTTTCCAATAGGCACCCTAACCAGTTCAACACGTTCAACAGACTGTGTGTTTTCATTACTCACGGATATAAAATACCTAGGTTGCTAGAGACACACATGGACATTCTCATGATCCCCACCCCCCACAGAGCATCAGCTGCCCTTGGGGGAAAAATAAATTAGGCCATCGATTTGGGTTTCATGAGATTGAAAAAGTCATTTTGTCCCCTGCTCAAATTCTAAGTAAGCTATTAAACTGACTTTAGTTACTCCTCTTTTCATTTTAAACCCACATATATCATGAAGACTATCAGCCAGCTAAAGGGGAGCCCCCTTGGTCAGTAATTGAATACCTTTATCTTCCCTGTAATTCACTGGTCTTCCACTTTTCCTAAGAGATGTCTTCTTAATATGACCATCATTCACAAATCCAACCACTGGTGAGCTGGTGAACATTTCCTCCACAGCTAATTTAAAACACAATAGTGTTTCATTTGAACATATCTGTGAAGAAGAAACTTTTTTGCTCTCTAAAATCTGTTTGGAAGAGCTGGTTGATATTTTTCTCCTACTGCTTCCAATATGTATCTTGCAGAATGAACTCAAAAAAATGAAGGTAAATATACCAATTAGCATAGAATTAAACAAGAGTCTTGTGACTGCTGTGATTTTTCCAGAAAATTCTGTATATTTGGAAAAGTCTCTCAGAAGCATCACATTTTCAAATAACTCTTCTCGCCACCCCCCTAAAGTATCCACAAACATTACATTCATGAAATCATCTCAGATACTGCATTTTTCTGATTGTGATCCTAACAGAACCAAACCAACTGGAATTCCACCATAAAGTCAATTAAAATACTCAAACACCATAAGTTAGCTAAGAAACTAATACTGAAAGGTATCTATATGATTACTTTAATCCCCACAAGAAGCCTTCCTTTCTCCCGACTTTCCATGGTGATGGTGTCCAAACTAATCTTCTGTAATGATGGAAATACTTGTTATCTGTGCTGTCCAATACAGGTGCTACATAATCCACAGATAAGTAATGGACACTTGAAATGTGTCTGGCACAACTAAGGCACTTAATTCTTTTCTTATTTTTTTGTTTAATTTTAGAGAGAGACAGAGTGCACAAGGGAGTAAGGGCAGAGGAAGAGGGAAAGAATCTTTATTTTTTTAATTCAATTAGCCAACATATAGTACATTAGTTTCAGATGTAGTATTCAATGATTCATCAGTTGCATAGAACACCCAGGGCTCGTCACATCACGTGTTCTCCTTACATCACCCAGTTATCCCATCCCCCAGTCACCCCATCTTCTGCAACCCTCAGTTTGTTTCCCAGAGTCAAGAGTCTCTCATGGCTTATCTCCCTCTCTGATTTCTTCCCATTCAGTTTTCCTTCCCTTCCCCTATAATCCTCTACACTATTTCTTATATTCCACATGTGAGTGAAACCATAGGATAATTGTCTTTTTCTGATTGACATAGTTCACTTGTGAGAGAAAGAATCTTAAACAGGCTCCACACCCAGCATGGAGCCCAACTTGGGGCTCGATCTCATGACCCTGAGATCATGAGTTGAGCCAAAATCAAGAGTCTGATGCTTAAGCAACTGAACCACAGAGACGCCCCTAAGGCACTTAATTCATAAGTTTAAATAGTCACATGTGACTCTCTGGTAGTCATATGTCCACCATTTGGGGCAGCTCAGTTCTACAGCATATATTATTGTTGGCAATCTAGAGAATTCCCCTAGAGAATGAGTTCTTGGGGCCAACCGTGCTTTCTGGAAAACCAAGCAGCAATCTCTAAACTTTTATTTTGCCAAATGGTTTTCCAACTCTTTTTAAATCAGTAATTCCTTTTCATCTTATTTCTCCTTTCTTTTCAAAAGATATTTCTTCTACGGCAATGTCACTGCTTTAGACATTTGGAAGGATGTCTTTCTAAAACGGTTTAAGAAAAAAAGGCAACACACCCATATTACCTTCTTAAACAGCATCTACTCAGCATAATTTAATTTTTCCTGTGGGCCTCAGGGTCATCTTTATGAACACAGGCTATCAGACTCAGAAGAAACACATCAATTACTATAATGCACCTTAATGCAATGAAGTCCTCAGGGTCACTGGGCTCAGCGGGGCTATTTAAACCTACCCCAGGCACAGATTTTTATAGTTTTCTGCCACATCTGTTGCCTAGCTATTAATGTCAAGCCCTATTACTGTCAGGGTGTCCGCCTATACTTATTTATTGCCTACTGTGTTCAAAAAGGTAGCCTGTGTCAGTGGTAGCTTCTTGGCCTACCTCATTCATTGTCTCTCATTTGCTGACATTCCAAGGAGTTAGAAATGTTTGTAAAGTAAGAATACTTAGGGCATAAACAAGGGTATGAAAAGTTCTCAGTAAACTTCAGTGTCAAGGCCAGGACCTCCTGATATCTAGTGCATCAGCTCAAAGTCTCTTCTGCTCCCTTTTAGATTCCAGGGAGAGAGCTTCCATAATAGCTGCTTCCAGATAGATCAGGCCTTACTTTTTTGCTACTAGAAGTGATCTTCCTCTTGCCCTTAATTTTATTTACCTTTTTATTCAGTATTACTGATATGCCCAAATAGAATATAAAGTTTAATAACAGAGGAATCAAAACCCGGGGGAATAAAAGAAGGGAAGAAATATGCTATTCTTATTTGTATTCCTTGTATTTTGCCCAGCACTATTCACCCAGGAAGGATCAAGTGAATGTTGAATGAATGAAGTAATAATGTGTTTTGCTTTTGAGGTTATTTTCATACAGGTTAAGCATAATAAAAATGGTTTCCAAAAGCAAACATACTCAAAGCAGAAAATATAGATGTCAAAAATGACTTGAGTATTAGTACTTCTTTGCTGTTTTTGTTTTTTTTTTTTTTTAAGATTTTAAAGATTTTATTTATTTATTTGACAGAGAGAAAGATCACAGAGAGGAGGAAGCAGGCTCCCTGCGGAGGAGAGAGCCCGATGCGGGGCTCGATCCCAGGACCCTGGGATCATGACCTGAGCCGAAGGCAGCGGCTTAATCCACTGAGCCACCAGGCGCCCCTTCTTTGCTGTTTTTATCTGATTTGTTACAAATTTATTAATTTGAGAGAGAGAGAGTGGGGAGAGGGGCAGAGAGAGAGGGAGAGAAAGAATCTCAAGCAGACTCCCATGCAGAGGGTAGAGCCTGATGCTGGGCTCAATCCCATGACCTTGAGATCATGACCTGAGTCGTAATCAAGAATCTGATGCTCAACCGACTGAGTCACCCAGGTGCTCCTGATTTGTTAAGAATTGAAACTGAAACTTAATATCCCCTTGGTCCTATTCAGTTATATCTACAGTATGATTAGACATCAGATACTTCTGACAATTCCTGCTTTGTAATCTCAGGAAAGTGACCCAGAAAGATTCTAGAATTCCTTAAAGAAAACAGAACTGAACTAGTGAAATTCCAGAAATGAACCCAGTACTCTCAGAGCATCTCCCCAGCATATCTGAGTATGGGGGAACAACTGTATCTCTGCTTCTAGATACCATACTTCATGCCATAACATGGCCCAGAACAGAACGAGCCTTTTAACAAATCCTATCACACTACTGGCTCATACGAGAACTCACCATCAACCAGAAGCTCCCATTTCAACTGTCTTCGTTTAATAACTATTATCTTCCATTTCCTACCCTTGTCAGTCATCCTAAGATTTGGAGGAAACTCAAACTAAAACCCTCTCCAGGGGGGCGCCTGGGTGGCTCAGTGGGTTAAGCCGCTGCCTTCGGCTCAGGTCATGATCTTGGGGTCCTGGGATCAAGTCCCGCATCGGGCTCTCTGCTCAGCGGGGAGCCTGCTTCCCTCTCTCTCTCTCTCTCTGTGTCTACTTGTGATCTCTCTCTGCCAAATCAATAAAATCTTAAAAAAAAAAAAATAAATAAATAAATAAATAAATAAAACCCTCTCCAGGGCGCCTAGGTGGCTCAGTGGGTTAAAGCCTCTGTCTTTGGCTCAGGTCATGATCTCATTGTCCTGGGATCAAGCCCCACATCGGGCTCTCTGCCTGGCGGGGAGCCTGCTTCCTCTTCTCTCTCTGCCTGCCTCTCTGCCTACTTGTGATCTCTCTCTGTCAAATAAATAAATAAAATCTTAAAAAAAAAGAAACCCTCTCCAGAAAAAATTTATAGACCACCCCCCATCCCTGCAGATGTTCTTTCCAGTATTAATATGACTCCCCCATGAAACCTCAAAAGTTCACAGCTCTGCAATTCACTGAGGCTCTCAGGATCTCATTTGCTTATCTATGCTGTGACATTTGCAAGGATCTAGTTTCAACCTGATAGAGCAAAGCTATACTAGGTGAGTCACTCTGAGGAAGTATGTGGCTTCCCAGGAACTAATCAGATTCATCAAAAGAATCTTTTTTTTTAAGACTTTATTTATTTATTTGTCAGAGATCACAAGTAGGCAGACAGGCAGAGATAGAGAGAGGGGGAAGCAGGCTCACTGCTGAGCAGAGAGCCCCATTCTGGACTTGATCCCAGGACCCTGGGACCATGACCTGAGCCAAAGGCAGAGGCTTTAGGCTTTAACCCACTGAGCCACCCAGGCACCCCTCATTAAATGAATCTTAAAGGTGCAAGTCCAACTGGAAAGATTCCTTTTTAAGCCTGTGTGTGAGTATATCCTGGCTGGGTCTAAGTCACCAGAACGGGCAGTAGGAAGCATGCAAGAAAAACTCCTGTTTCATAAAAAAGGTTAGACAGAGGCTTTGACCGCAATACGTATCCCACTTACCAGCCTCCAAATCCTTGCAAAGCAGGAAGATCCGCAGGGGAGAGAAGACAGTCACGGGGAGGTGAGCAGCCCTCAGAGAAACGCCCAATGAGCTGAACTATGGGTCAAGAGATAAAGCCAGCTCATCAACAGCCAATCACTACATGGTTTCTTGAGCAGGAAAAAGATAGAACAACCTGCCTTCCACAGTGGGGGCGGCTATGACGGGCATCTCCCTTTTTGTACTGTTTCTTCCTAGCTTTTGCCAACCTCCTAGACATGAGAAGAAGGGCAGGACAATGAAGGGATTGAGAGAGCTAGTAAAGGAAGACTGTATTTAAAGTCTTTGGTTTGGGAGCTTTTCTTTTTTTTTTTTTCTTTCATTGGGGTCTTGATTTAGAAATAGCATAGGGGTGCCTGGGTGGCACAGTGGGTTAAGTGTCCGACTCTTCGTTTTTGGCTCAGGTCGTGATCTTGGGGTCATGAGATGGAGCCCCATAGCAGGCTCTATGCTCAGTGCAGATTCTGCTTAAGATTCTCTCTCCCTCCCCCCACCCGCCCTCCCCATATCCTGCACTCTATCTCTCTCTAAAATAAATAAATAAAGCTTTAAGAAAAAAAAAAGGTAGTAGCAAAGCACAATGTGAAGAAACTAGTTTCTGGAGCCAGGGAGTCTGGGGTCCAAATTCCAGCTATGTGGTTTTGGCTACTTAACTTCTTGGTCTTACATCTGATAATGTGAGAGAATTCAAGGTGAGTATGTATAAGACGCTGAGGGTGTGGTAGGCTCTCAACAGATGATAGCTCATGAGCACCTGGGTGGCTCAGGCCATGGGCATCTTCCTTCAGCTCAGGTCATGATTCCCAGGGTCCTGGGATGGAGCCCCACATTGGGCCATTGCTCAGTGGGGAACCTGCTTTCTCCCTCTCCCTCTGCCTGCTGCTCCCCCTGCTTGTGCTCTCTCTCTCTGTCCAATAAATAAATAAAATTTCTTAAGAATTAAAAAAAAAATAAATGATAGCTCATTCGCTCTTGAATTCTAAAGGGGTCCCAGCAAAGCCTAAAAGAGCGGAAAGGAAGCAGGGCCTGGATCTTTGAATACCTGCCCAAAGAAGAGAAGACCCTTGCTTTGTTTAGATTGTCCAATTCAGTCCTCTAAGTTGGGATAACTTCTGGAGAGAAGTTCGGTCCACATCTGCGAAACACGGCTAATGAGAGGAAGGAGGAGGATGAGAGGTTCTCGCAAGTTAGACACTTCTGTTCTCTTCCAAACAAGAGCAGAACAACAGTGCCTCAAACAACCTTTTGGCTATGAAGCAAACAATTATCTCAGAATGGAGAGTGAGCAGAATTTGATGACATTTATGCAAGATGATAAACTTGCCACAGTGCGTGCAATAAATGGAAATAATTTCCCCAATGGCCATATGTTAGAGAAGCTTCAGGAAAATAAACACATTCCTTCACGTGCCTGTGGATGCTTATAAATATATCCAGGTTGGTTGTTTATGTTGTCCTCTCATCAATAAAGAGTTGAGCTCATAACACTTTGTGCGTTCTCTGAGGCAATTTCCACTTTCAACTTTGTGTAAAATCTGTTTGCTTGGAGGTCCCATCTGCCCGGGTGAGGCTATGAATTCCTTGTCTTCTTCCTTTTTGAACCTTTGGTGAATTGCACACAGTAGGCCCCCATAAACAACTGCGGGAAAGAAACTTAGTAGCTTATCTACAAGCCTAAGATTGATTGTGTGTGTGTGTGTGTGTGTCTGTCTGTCTGTCTGTATATATGGTTTAGAAGCTATATTGTGCTATTACTACCAGCAGGAGTGGCCTGCATGGGGTGGTAGGTGCACTGGCCCAGGGTATGTGTGGGCTGTGAAGAATTAATGGAAATTAAGAGGTTGAAAGAGAATGGGGTGGATTTAGAGGCCAGGCCCAAGGGCCCTCAGTTTTGCCTACGCAGATGCAACCATGGTCAGAGGCTCTTGATGTGTCCCTTGTCATGGAGTTATGGGGTCGGGATAACTGGTTCCTCTTTAGCAGCCTGACCCAGCCTCAGACAACCCCAGTGGCCTCACTTGCTTGACTCTGCCTTTTCCCACTAACTTTCTCCACGCAACTTTGGTTTAGTAAATGAGAATCCTCCTCTGCCATTTCAAGTCATCACTTAGTCCGCCATTACTGACATTGAAAAATGAGCTCTGAGGAGGAAAAAGAGTGAAGAATCAGGATCTATTTTGAAAAAAACAAAAACAAAAAAAAATCTCTAGAGATCATATATTGGACAAATGTTGAAAGGCAAATTTTCCAAAAAGTTTCTTGGCTTTAAACTCACAGTAAAATAATAATATATGTTCATTACTGACAATTTGGGGGAAATGAAAAATAGAAGGAAGAAAAAATACCCATAATCCCACTGCCCACAATTACTCTTACCTTTTTATTCCAGTTTAAGACCAAATTTAAATTCCAGTTTTTTTAGTAGAACCAAAATTAATTGCCTCTCTAATATAGAAAAGCTTTATTCTTTGGCACTGAACATTTACGCTAAGTGTGAATAGAGGTGGATTAAAAAAAATCAAAATGAGTTACTAAGGAAAAAAAAAATGGGACACCAGGCAAATTCTTGGAGCCAAGTTGCTTCCTTCAAAACGTTTTTCAGAAGCGTTAATACTTTCAGATTATCTGAACACGGCCGCCACTAAGAAGAATTTCATAAATGCAATTATCTGGAAATCTATGAAGGTTTGATCTTTTCTCCAGAAGTTCACCGACAAGGGACACATCAAGGGCCACATGAAAGCTGGTATCAGAAAAGAAGAAAAGTAGTAGAAAAGAAGACTGGAAAAATAATAACCTAAATAGACCTCAAGCCCATCCTAGAGCACAGTGGTATAAAGAGTAGGGGCTCCAAGCCTCCCTTATCGCAGACCTGCAACCACCTTCACTGTACTGTACTGAGCTATGGCTCTATCAACACCAGTGTGGCATAAAGACGCTTTCCAGTCAACAGAGATGCCAAAGGCCACATCTCATGCCACGTCCACAGGGAAAACTAAGATGTATTGTCACTGCAGCAGGAAAATATATTTAAAAGAGAAATGCATACAATATTGAGGACAACGCTCAATAATGGGAAGGACATGCAGCTCTGGCATTCATGTTTCATATACAGCCAGAGCACAAGAACAATGATCAACTAGCGGGGTTTTAAGTTCAGAAATATCTGCAAGGGATGCTTCCTCTGATGGAGTTTTTTTAAATGAATTATTACATAAAAGCAACTGCTGGCAGATGCTTTTCTTATCTCGTAATTACACTTTTAGCTTCACAAACTCCATAGAGAGACAAGCATCATCTAGAACTGTGGCCATGCTCTCATATGTGTCCTTTCCTTTGCTTACAAGACCTCTTGTCTTGAATGCTCAGCCCATTCCCTGGTAAGCTCGGTTCATACAGCAAGGACTCTGCAAAGCCTTCTCTAAGCACCTCCTTTCCTCACCTCAGGAAGACCCAGACATTTCTTCCCAAGTTCCCACAGCATCTCCTGCATATTTCTATCACCTCACATCAGTCTTATTCAACCACATCTTTACTAAGCCCCGAATCTGTGCCAGACATTATTCTAGGCAATGTTTCTGGAGTCTATATTCTTAAGGCTTATATTCTAGAGATGAACACAAGCAATACAAGTAAAACACAATATAATGCCAAGTAGTGACTAGTGCTATGAAGGAAAAGTAAAGAGGAGTACACTAAAATTACGTGTGTGTGTGTGTCAGCAAAACAAAGTGTGCTGGTCATCTTCTTAAGAGGCTGTTAATGCATCATCCAAATGTAATGAATAAATATTGATTAATCAGATAGATGAGTGGATGGATGTGTAGACAGAGGGATAAATAGATGAATGAACAGATGGATGCATTCATGGGCATCCTGAATACCACAAAGGTATTTCAGAGAGTAAATCCTTAAAGAATGTGACGTAATTCTCTTTCACTTGTGCATGCAAGGGAAACTGTCACAGTCTGTCATGACCACCATCACGTCATTGTCATATAGTTAGGTCAGTACCGACATCATCACCACACTTGTGTTCCTCCCCTACCAGAGATTCTGCTCCAAGCCAGCAGAGTAGCTTCAAGTTTCCAGAGTATTCTACACTTATTCTGGCTTCTGAGGCTTTCCTCCTGAAGCTCCTTCTGCCTGAGATGCTCTCTTCCCTCACATACCAAGCCAAAGTTCTTTTCCTTCAAGACTGAGCTCAAGCTTTGTCTTCTCCCTTCCTGACAAGATTGTGCTGCCACAAGAAGCTCCCTGTGGTTTATCTACCTCACAACCCTTTGCCCGTGGTCATATGTATCCTTCCCCAGCTGTCTTCGTCAGTCTTCAGGACAGTCCATAAGGATCCCACCTCCTCCTACCTAACCCTGTGTAGTCCCCTCCCATGTTGAATCAGGGCTGTGAGACAGAATACAGCAGAGGTGATGGTGTTTGGTTTCTGAGACGAGGTCGCAAAAGGCATTGCAGTTTCTGGTTTGGCCTCTTGGATCACTTGCTCTGGGGAAAGCCAGATACCATATTGTGAGGATCCTCAAGCAGTGCATGGAGATGCCCTTGTGGAGAAGAACCAACTTCCTAGGCATGTGAATGAGCACCTCAGAAATGCATCCTCCCACCCCACTCAAGCCTTCAGATTACTGCAGTTCTGGCAAATATTTTGGGTTCGTGGTAGATCCTGAGCAGAACCAACCAAACTGATCCTGAATTCCTAATCCACAGAGACTGTGAGAAATAAGTCATGTCTATCAAGGTTTCAAACCACTAAATACTGTGTGATTTGTTACAAATACTAGCTAACAGCCGAGTTTTTTGAAGACTGGAATTATGTCTCTGTTTAGCACTTACGGCAGTGCCTCACACAGAGCAGGAGTTCTAAAAGTGTTCAGTGGATCAATGAATGGTTTAAACACACACACACACACACACACACACACACACACACGTGACATTTATTGAATCCTGATTATGTCAGGCACTGCCTGGGCACTTTACATCTGTTATCCTATTTAATCTTATAAAGGTACTTCTATTTGCATGTTAGCAATAAGAAAACTGAAGCACAAAGAAATTAAACAACTAGATCAAGATCACATAGGTGGCAAGGAGTAGAGCCAGGATTTGAACCCAAGAATTCTAATTCAAGATATCAATCTTAGCCATTGTGCTAAATTAATTTCTGGTGATCAGATACTTAGGGAAGAGAACCTATCAAATTCATCTCTGCATCCCTCACGGGACACAAGGCCTCAACAAATATGGAGTAAACGAATGAATGAGCGTGACCAGACATCCCATTCATACTCGATTACAAATCCTTTCAATAACTGACACAAAAGATTTCTTACAGAGTCTTGATATTAACCAGCTCGTGTGTTCCTTCTGGATTAAAATCAAATTCTAAATATAAATTGAATTTCATTCTTGAAAGGCACTGTGAAATTTCACTGAACAACTGCTGTTACCCAATTTCTTGCTGATTCTCTCCCACTTACAGCCCCCACAGTTCTGCTGGCATTGTCTCCTCCACCAGCAACCACCCCCATCACAGAGGTTTGGGGACAAAACCAAGGACTCTAAGGAATGGTGCCCTCAGCAGACACAGTCCTCCTTTAGTTCCTTCCATCACCTCCACCCTCCCCATTGCCCCCAACCCAGCTGAGAACCACCAGGACTCGGGGTCTGGCTACCTGACCTACTTTGCTGCAGGAGGATTCAGGGCCCACTGCTTATCTCTGTATCTCCAGATTCACTCCTGGCAGGATCAAGAGTGACTCAGTCTTCCACCATTTATTGTGGGTCTGCTCTGTGCCAGGCACTGTGTGAGACACGTACCTCCAGGAGTTCACAGACCAAGGAAAGTAGGAGGAGAGAACACAGACAGCTGCAAAGCCATGTGTGTGCCTGTAAGAAAGACACCAGGTCCCAGGAGGACACTCAGAGGACACAGGGCCCACCATCCATACCCAGAATTCGTATTTGGAGCAAGTCTGAGTGTTGAGAATCTCTTCTTGGTGCACGGAGTAGTGTCTTAATTAGTGAAATATGTTATTTGACAGGCATAATTAGTACATCTTCTTTATAAGCTTCAACTTCATTTTAATATAATACTGCTAGAAGCAAGGGTAATTCGTTTTTTAATGAATTAGCTAGAACCACTAATATCTGCACATGGCAAAACATTCTAAGCGATACAAATAGACAATGAGAAGTCAGTCTCCTCCTCAGTCTTCAGACCTCAAGTCTGCCTCCCTCCCCAAAATAATCATTGTTGCCAATTACTGGTACCTCTTTCCAGAAATATCACTGACTTTATTAATAAGACACATTTTTACAAGCGAGAATGCATAGTTCACTCATCTAGCCTTTCCTTCTCCGTGTAATGACATATCTTCGAGTTCATTCTATAAGAGCATGTATATCTCCATCTTTTTAATGGCTGTATGGGATGTTATTATATGGATATAACATAATGAATCGATCTTCTAAGGATGTTCAGTTAGATTGCCTCTAATGATCTGAAGCAGGTCAATGTTCTCTTTCACACTGAAAAGAACAATAAATAAACAGTATTTCATTCTATTGTGGCTGTTAATAAATAAATCACAGCTTTCCAAGATAAATTGATCCTGTTTATATCCCTTTCTTTTTCTTTTCTTTTTTTTTTTTTTTAAGAATTTATTTATTTATTTGACAGACGGAGATCACAAGTAGGCAGAGAGGCAGGCAGAGAGAGAGGGGGAAGCAGGCTCCCTGCTGAGCAGAGAGCCCAATTCGGGGCTCGATCCCAGGATCCTGGGATCATGACCTGAGCCGAAGGCAGAAGCTTTAACCCACTGAGCCACCCAGGTGCCCCTCTTTTTATTTTTCTGAGGCCATCTTTAATATAAGGTTAATGACCTCAGGTAGCACTGATCCTAATTTCATATTTTACTAGAAACCCCGTGGGTACAAAACGTAGAACTTAAGAGGCTCCCTTTCTGGGTACCATGTTGCTACCACAACAGAAATGAATTATCCACATATCCATGATCAAACCACTGATTTATAGTGCTTCTCTCAAGATGGTCCCAGCTCCATTTCCTCTTTTAAGAAATTGAGGAAATCAGCCATATCATAAATGACTTTTTCTCATCAAGAATAGAGATGTAACTTAAATATGTCATAGGGGTTAATTACCTAAAGGGTCTTATACACTCTCCAGTGTTGTGAATAAAGCTGCATTTCAATGTATTTGGCTTCCTTTTCAATTCTATGAATTTTAAGTATGAAAACCATCATTCTGAGAAGGATCCATAAACTTCATCAGACTGCCAAAGGGTCCATGGCTCCAAAAAGGGGTACGACTCTCTGACTACTAGTGAATTCCAGGCAACTGGGAGGTGCCAAGCAAAATCAACTACTTTAAGAAATGCAGCGTCTTCCCCATTCACTGTTCACACCTCTGAAAATTTCCTGACATATTTCATTAACAGGAGCTGTTTCTAAATCAGGTAAAAGAGGCTCAATTAACCAAGCTCATTTACTGGGTTCTTGATTTGATAATTTAAGACATTTCTTAGTAAAAAATCCCACAAGATGGAATCGGGAGTGAGACAAACCGTAAGAGAGTCTTAATCTCACGAAACAAACTGAGGGTTGCTGAGGGGTGGGAGGAGAGGGACAGGGTAGCTGGGGGATGGACACTGGGGAGGGTATGTGCTATGGTGAGTGCTGTGCAATGTGTAAGCCTGATGATCCACAGACCTGTACCCCTGGGGCAAATAATACATTATATGTTAATTTTTTAAAAAGGAGGTCATGTGATGTGATGAGCACTGGATGTTACACACAATTGATAAATTATTGAACACTACATCGAAAACTAAGTATGTACTATATATTGGCTAATTGAATTTAAATTAAAAAAAAAATAGCTTGCTTTCAAATAGCATTTGACTCCCAAACAGATCCTTGGATGATCAGAGTCTCTTGCATCGATTTTATTACCAGATGTGTTCATCATTTCTTTAAGAAAAAAAGATTTTTTTCAGCTTTTCTTTTCTCTCCATGTTTCCGATTTTAAAAGGTAGGGATTTGTTGGAACACTTAAAGACACTAATTATTTGTTACTCCTTGACCTTTCTGTATCCCTGGTAACAATGAGGCAAAGTATTCTGTTAATAACAACATGACTTTACAATGCAGCCTAATTGTAGGGAAGAGTTGTGTTCGTGCCTTATATGACTGCTCTCACTTGTTACTAAGAGTCATTTTCAATCTCGTACAAATCTTAAAAAAGCATTTAAGGACAACCATTTTAGTGGGTATGGATGTTTTCTAACTCTGAACCCAAATTCAAGGGCTTCTCCACCATGCTGAATTAACCAATCCCTTAACAATGAGGTGGTTTCATTCCCCTGATAGTGGGTAGATCGTCTTACAACACAGTGATGGAAGGATTGATAGAGTCGCAGGATCAAGTCCCTTACATGGGTTACTGTGAATATTTTAAAAGATGATGGTATTCCCCACTATCTGAAATTATCTTATGCATTTATTGATTTGTTTCTTTGCTCTACACCCCTGAGATGTAAGCTCTGTGAGAGATGGGATCTTACTGTCTTGCTCAACAACTACCATGTTGCAAACATCAAAAATACTGCCTAACACCTTTGTTTCTACAACGAGATGGGTGAAGAAGCCTCTTCTAATATAAATCAATTAAAGAAAGGGATATAATATATTCTTTAAAAATCTGGTTTAGGGAAGGGACACTTGGGTGGCTCAGTGGGTTAAAGCCTCTGCCTTTGGCTCAGGTCATGATCCCAGGGTCCTGGGATCGAGTCCTGCATCAGGCTCTCTGCTCAGTGGGGAGTATGCTTCCTCCCCTCTCTCTCTGCCTACTTGTGATTTCTGTCTGTCAAATAAATAAATAAAATCTTTTTTAAAAAATCTGGTTTAGGGGAGCCTGGGTGGCTCAGTTGGTTAAGCATCTGCCTTCAGCTCGAGTCACAATCCCGGGGTCCTGGGATTGAGCCCATGTTGCCTCAGGCTCCCTGCTCAGTGGGGAGTCTGATTCTTCCTTTCCTTCTGCCCCTCCCCCCTGCTCAGGCTCACGTGCTCTCTGTCTCTCAAACAGATAATAAAATCTTTAAAAAAAAAAAAAATCTGGTTTAACACATGGTTGAGGTTGCAATAAAGAGAAAGGGTTATAAATCAGAAACCAGAAGAAAGAGTAATTTTACTGTGTAACACAGAGCTAGCATTTGCCCTGAGGACATCAGTTGACCAGGAACCTGGGGTTTTACAAAGTGCTTTGTTTTGTGGACCTGAGGACAAAGCCTAGGGCTTGATCATGGTGACAGAGCAGATCAAGAGTACCCCTTTCCAAAATGTCACATTGCTCAAATGGAAACCACCTCAGAGAATGAGACGGGGTGGGGGGGGGTACCAGGGGGGTGGGGGGGGGGCACCAGAACCCTGTCCTTTAGATGGAGACTTATTATCTATCCTGGCCTCCGTGAGGCAGGAAAAAAGCATCTTCTAAGAATGTCTAACCAAAAGTCCACACTCATTCCTATATGTGTAAGGCCAGGTTTCACGCTACCAGTGTGGCTTGGAAGAATAATAACAACCACCACTGAGCTGAAAATGTGATTAAAGTAGCCCTTGGTTGTCATTAAACTGTGGCGGGAACAAATGCAAATCCTTCTCTCTGGAGAAAGACATTTCAAACACAGGACTCTGGTAATTCCAATAGAAAAAGTTTCAAGGAACATGAGCTCACAATTAAAAAAGAAAGAAAGAAAGAAAGAAAGAAAGAAAGAAAGAAAGAAAGAAAGAAAGAAAAGAAAAGAAAAGAACCGTACCACGGGGGGGGGGGGGGGGGGGGGGCGCCTGGGTGGCTCAGTGGGTTAAAGCCTCTGCCTTCGGCTCAGGTCATGATCCCAGGGTCCTGGGATGGAGCCCCGCATCGGGCTCTCTGCTCAGCCAGGAGCCTGCTTCCCTTCCGCTCTCTCTGCCTGCCTCTCTGCCTACTTGTGATCTCTCTATCACACAAATAAATAATTAAAATCTTTAAAAAAAAAAAAGAAAGAAAAGAACCACTGGGACGCCTGGGTGGCGCAGTTTGTTAACTGTCTGCCTTCAGCTCAGGTCATGATCCCAGAGTCCTGGGATCGAGTCCTGAGTCTCAAGACTCCTTGCTCAGCAGGGAACTTGCTTCTCCCTCTGCCACCACCGCCCCCCGCCCCTTGTCTGTGCTCTTTCTCACTGATAAATAAATAAATAAAATCTTAAAAAAAAAAAGCCACTAAAAATAAGAGCAAGAAAGCCACTAAAAATAAGAGCAAGCAAGTTACTATGAGTAAGAATTATCAGAAAAGTAAAGATATTGCAATGATCAGATAGAGAATATAAAATAATTAACATGTATAAAGAAATAATAGAGGTGATTAAAGATTTGATGAAGGCAACTGAATAAACAGCTTTTGAAAAGAGCCAAATAGAATTTTAAAAATAGAAAATATGGTAATGAAAACCAAAAAACAGGTAAGAAGCATATTAGACACAGCCAAAGACAGAATGTATTAACCTTAAGACAGATTTGAGGAAATTACCCAGAATGCAGCCCGGAAAGATCATTCAAATACATTTTAAAAGCTGAGTAATATGAAGGACAAAGGGAGAAGGTTTAACGTATGTCTAATCAGATTTCTGGAAAGGAGAAAAGTAAGATGATTGAGGTAGAAGTAATAGTCAAATAAATAAGGACTAACAATTTGTTTAATTAATTACAGATGTGCTTCTCAGACTGAAGACAAAGTAGAATAAATAAAAAGAAATCAGTATCTAGACATCAAAAATTTCAACACTTAGTGAAACTAAATAAACCAAAATGACAGAGAAGAGAGTAACAGCAGTCTGAGACGAGACAGATCACTGACAAAGACTAAGCCCACTTCTCTGCATCAAGAATGAAAGTAAAATGACATCTTCAGAGAGCTGAGAGAAAATCACTGTCAGTCAGGAATAAACAAAACTGTCTCTGAAAACAAAGGTGAGGTAAAGACATTTCCAGGCAAACAGAAATGGACAGAGGTCATCACAAATATATCCTCGCTAAAGGAATTTTAAAAGAATGTATAGTTAACCCTTGAACAACATGGGGGCTTTAGGGATTCCGACCCTCCACACAGCCAAAAATCTGCATGTTTAATTTTTGACTTCCCCAAAATTTAACTACTGAGAGTCAGAAACCTCTCCTATAACACGAATAGTCAATTAACATGTATTTTGAATGTTATATGTATTACATACTGAATTCTTAAAATAAAACAAGCTAAAGAAAATATTAAGAAGTTCATAAGGAAGGAAGAGGGGCACCTGGGTGGCTCAGTCGGTTAAGCATCTGCCTTCAGCTCAGGTCATGGTCCCAGGGTCCTGGGATTCAGCCCTGAGTCAGGTTCCCTGCTCAGTGGGGAGTCTGCTTCTCCCTCTACAACTCCCCCAATTCCTCCATCTACCCCCCCCCGCTCATGTGTGCACCCTCTCTCTCCAACAAATAAATAAGATCTTTTTTAAAAACCTGAAAATAGACATACTAAAACAAACTAAAAAAAAATCATAAGAAAGAGAAAATACATTTACAGCACTGTACTGTATTTATCAAAAAAAATCTGTGTGTAAGGAGACCTGCCCAGTTCAAACCCATGTTGTTCAAGGGTCAACTGTACCCAGAAAGAAGGAAAGTGATTCAGAAGGAAGATCTGAAATGGCAGAAGGAATATTTAAGCAGTTAAGTACAAAAGCTCATAGTTAGACAAATCTTCTCTCTTTGAGTTCACGGAGGTGGAGATTTGTCCAAACTATACTAGCAGAAAGAGGAGACTAGCTGGGGCTTATTACTCACAAATGAGATAAACTGGACATGATTACCCAACTAAGAAATGTGGATATAACTTATTCTTGCATTTTCACACAAAAATTCTCCATAATATAAGAGACTTCCACATACAAGTGAATTCAAACCCTTCAGGGTAAACACCAAAACTTAAATTTTCAAAGGAATGTTTATTTCACCAAGCCATGAGATTATTATTAGGCCCTCTCTTGTTGGATAATTTCCACCTTCTTTCTGGGACTTGTTATCTCACAAATGAATGACACAAGGTGACTGGGATTGCCCAGGCCCAGAAACTAAATCATGAAGATTTTCCTTCTCAGGATTAGGATCCATTTCAGATAATAGGGAGAGAAAGTGGAAGAGTCAGAAATGTACCAAATTTCGAGAGAAGGGCTGTGTGGAGATTTCTTTTCTTTTCTTTCTTTTTTCTTTTTTTTTTTTTTTTAGCTCTCAATCACTAACTGACCAGAACATAATCAGAAATGACCAGTTATCAGCATCTGATGTATCTGATGGGCCTGTGCAAAGTAAGAATCACCATTTCAAAGAGCCCCAAGGTGACATTGTAAGGGACCTTCAAATCCCTGCACTTCCATCACAGAGATGCTGAAAGGGGAAAAGGGCAACAGAAGAATACTTCTCACACCGCTGGAAATGGTGCTTTCAGGAGCCACAGTGAAGTTCTGAGCGCCTTCCAACTAAACGTGGCAACCCACACACCTGGGTCTCAGAGTGGCATTTCTGGAACTGAAACCAGATAAAATAAGGATAAGGAGATAAGATAAGAAGCTGGGATAAAAACCAGGAATGGGACCTTAAGTCTGTGCCTAAACTGGTGGCCAGCTTGACTGTTGGCCAGTCAGTTTAGTAAAGCCAACGGAATCGGTAAACCACCCGCTTAACTGATTTTCCCTCCAGAAATGACCAGGAATTTGACTCAACTAACGAAATTCTACTATCTCTCTTGAAATAGTGTCGCTCCTCTTACAATGATCCATGTGAACCAAATCTCTGTCCATCCCCCCCCCCAGAAAAAAATCAAGAAAGGAAAAAAGATCTGCTCAGTTGGACACCAACAGTTAGCCAACAGTGGAAACCCAGGGACAGGGACAGCGCAGGGGAGAGTGGCCTGGACAGGGCTAAAGAGGGGCAAGCAGGTGGTAGTGGGCCAGCCGGACAGGCTGGGTTCAGACAAGGAATCCTCACTGCAAAGGGACCAGGAAAGAGGCCCCTTTATCCAGTCTGGGCATGTTCAGAGAAGGCGGGGGGATGGATGTTCTGTAATACAGTCAGATCTAGGTGTTATGGGTGCGGGAGCTAGGTGGGAAAGAGTAGGCAGGGTGACGGTCTTTAAAAACAAGCAGCTCAAGGCCAGTAAAGGCAGACCTTACTGCAGGAGGTGGGAGGTGGGGGGAATTTGTAGGAGTCCTTCTTTATCAGGGGCTTACTATGGGACACGCATGCGCAAGCACTTCTCATCCTTGCGACCACCCTGTGAGGCACAAAGTATAATTACCATTTTACAAAGGAGGAAAGGGTCAGAGAGGAGCTGCAATGTACCTCTTTGGTAATTAGCAGAGTCACAATTCAAACCCAGAACTGTCTGGCTTCAATGCCAACAGCTGCTCTGACTCCCTACCTCCTGGTCCAGGGCCCCTCAGTCTCCTTCAGCCTGCATCCCCCGATCATGCTGCTTCAGTACATACCATCTTCTCTTCTGTCATCTCTTAACTCATCTATTCTTTTTTTTTTAAGATTTTATTCATTTATTTGACAGACAGAGATCTCAAGTAGGCAGAGAAGCAGGCAGAGAGAGAGAGAGAGGGAAGCAGGCTCCCTGCTGAGCAAAGAGCCCGATGCGGGTCTCAATCCCAGGACCCTGGGATCTTGACCTGAGCCGAAGGCAGTGGCTTTAACCCACTGAGCTACCCAGGCGCCCCTCATCTATTCTTTTTTAATCTTGGCTAAGAGGAGGTAAAAGCCTTTTTTCCATTCACATCCATGAAAGACCATCACCCCCGTGTATATCCACTTAGTCAAGCTAATCCATTTTTTAAATAATATGCACATATGAGAGTGTTCTAAGAAGGTTGAAGTGCTTTAGCGATGGAAGGTAGTGTTAGTAAAACAATTACTATCCTCACGCATGCAGGCCCACTCCTCGGAGAAGCTTCTGGTACTGGCATACAAAGGACACAAGTGACATGCTGACACGGTGAGACAGCTAGGATTACTGCACAGAGTGCCTGAGTCAACAATTCAGGTGCGGAACTGAAAGTGAACCTCTTTCCTTTCATCAGTGAAACGTCCAAGGCACAGAGAATGCCCCAGGTGGAGCTGAAGGACTCCGGGGAGGTGGGCCAGGTGTCAGGAGCCCCGGGCTTACATCCCAGTTCTGCCTCTACCTGGTTGGCTGGACACTGAGGCCCGACACTGGACTCCACTTCCCTCCTCTCTCACCAGTCCTCCCCCATCTCACTCGCCTCCCCTGAAAGGTACCAATTAGGAGTGAGCATTTGGGGGGCCGGCCAGCCTGCCTCCATTTGCGTTCTGCATCCATGATGACCAGTTGTACTGCTGGACAAGGAACCCAACCCTCCTCTCCATCCGTGTCCTCATCTCTACAACGGATAAACACAGTACTACCTGTGACAGCTCACTGTCTGTGTCAACTTGACTGGGCCACAGGCGCCCAGATATTGGACTTGACATTATTCTGGGTGTGTCCATGACAGTGTTCCTGGATGAGATTAACAGTCGAATCATTAGACTGAATAAAGAAGATTGCCCTCCCAGAGCTGGGGAGGCTTCATTCTCTCTGTTGAAGGCTTGAATAAAATAACAGGCTGAGTAAGAAAGAAGTCACTCTCTGTCTGACTGCATTTGAGCAGGGACACTAGTCTGCCTTTTAACTCAGACTCAGATGGGACCCAAACCATCAGCTCTCCTGGGTCTCCAGCTTGCTGATCCTGGACCATTCAGCCTCCATAAGCAGTCAAGCCATTTCCTTATCATAGTTTCTAGATATCATTATCTATATCAATATCTAGATAGGTGTGAGTATAGGAATGGGGAGCTACATACATACACATCCTAGTAGTTCTGCCTCTCTGTAGAGACCAGACTACAAGACCTTTAAATTACTTTAAAATTAAATTAGACAATACTCTTTGGACAAAACCTAGCATATCATATGACCTCACTAAATATTATATTTGACCACTAGACACTGAACATCCCCATCCTATGAGTCTAATTAAAAGAACCATAAAATGTGTAAAAGCTAAAACGGTTTTTAAAAAGCTGCAGAACGATAAAAATTTAGGTCACTCCATCTGCAACCACAAGCTTCTTCATTCTCCTTTCTGGAATAGATGTGTGATTTACAGAGATGCCGTAACTATGGTGACGTCTATGAAAACACTATCAAAACAAACAAACAACAACAACAAAAACAACCCTGACGCCGGGGTCTATGTTCCATGCCCATTTGCTTCCTCACCTAAAGAAATGTTACTGTCTCTTCCAAAAGCAAATGTCCATCCCATCCCTATTCAGGTGACCTTTGAATCTTCTGAACTTAATTAGAGCAAGTCAAGACACTAATCCTCAGACACTCACACACCAGGTTAATTAACCAGATACAGCACAACTCTTGCCATGCAAATCAGAGTGCGCCCTGGAAAAGCTAAAAGGAAAGGGAACATCATTCTATGCCTAAGAAAGCAAGCTGAAATACACAAATCTTGGGCTTTTCCAAGTAACGTTTTCTTTTTCCAGTTTCCAGAAATAACACTGTTCTCCTTTTGGCCATTTCTAGGAAATAAAATATCAAGCCACCATTTGCATTGTGGGTTGACATCATCCTTTCTATCTTTTCAAAATCAAAAGGTGCCACACAGATCATCAGAGCAACTTTCTTCTAAGAATGCTGATCACACAAGCTGCTTTGTTATACGTTATATAGTGGCTTACAAATTAAATGCCCAAATGGGATCTTTTTTGTTGAAATCTACCTAACCACAAACTAGTTGAACTAATTGAAGACTCTTTACAAGAATGCCCATATTATTGTTTGTGAGCTGAGATCATGGAAACAAGAGGAAAAGTACTTTGATTTCCATTTAGAACATATTCACACCTATTATCAAAGACATCATTGAAGCTGAGTCCTAATTACAAGTCACCATGAGGCAGGGTCAAGTGAAAGAGAGTTCCCTGGTGCTACTTCAAAGTTCATTCAACAGATCTTAATTGGCCTCCTCTTTTGTGAGCAGCCTGGCACTAGGTGTTTGGGTCTATAATGGCAAACCAAATGGAAAGAACCCCTGCGTTCTCAGAGCTGCTTCTGACAGATTCAAAGTAAGTCTGGTCCTAGAACATGACAGAGCCACCTAAGCTGACCCTACAGGACTCTGACCTCCCAAAGGGCACAGCACAGATCATTTGGGGAATGGAGACAAGAGCAGAGAAAGAGCAGGCTTCAATGGTTGCAACAGCTCTAGGAGAAACTACTTCGAAGTTACACCACACTGGGTACCTGGGTGGCTCGTGGGTTAAAGCCTCTGCCTTCGGCTCAGGTCATGATCTCAGGTCCTGAGATTGAGCCCCACATCGGGCTCTCTGCTCAGCGCGGAGCCTGCTTCCTCTTCTTTCTCTCTCTCTGCCTGCCTCTCTGCCTACTTGTGATCTCTGTCTGTCAAATAAATAAATAATAAAATCTTAAAAAAAAAAAAAAGTTACATCACACTTTGCTTATAAGCATGAAACTGTGCAGAAATACTCAAATGTAAAACCACCTTTCAGAATCAAAGAAGAAGTAATTGGCCAGATCTTACCTAATGAGTTATCCAAGCATACCCTCAGGATAAATTCAGGCCTTTTGGATGTACATTTTTCCTACATGCTGAAATGTTTTATTAGTCAAGGGTAAGAGACTTAGGTTATATAACATTCACCACCCCCATCACCCTAAATATGACTTACAAATAAAATACAAATAAAAGTCTGTTCCAGCATTTCCCAAAAATACTTTGTGAAAAATAGGCTCTATAGGTTTAAAAAAAAAAAGAGTGGGTGAGGAAATACTGCAAAAATACCCTCTACTTAGAGATTTATAAAGGACATCTACATATATCAAAGTAGAAAACCCCAAGTATCCCTGTTTTTATATCAGGTACAGTTGTAAACAATGGGACTAAAGCAGTAAACAACAACAACAAAAAACCCCCACAAAATCCCGCTTTTGGGAAGTTGATATTCTAATAGGGGAAAGAAACCAGGCAATAAATAAGTGCTAAGGGAAAAAATAAAGCAGAGGAAGGAAGATCAGAGGAGGGAGGAGGACGTTACTATTTTGTATAAGGTGGTCTATAGAGACTTCACTAACAAAGGGACATTTGGATAAAGACAGGAAGGGAGAAAGCCCTATGGCTTTCAGGAGGAAGAGTAATCCAGGCAGAGTAATCCAGTCACAGAGCAATATGTGCAAAGGCCTTGAAGCAGGAGGGTGTTCAGTAGGTTTGAGGTACAGCAGAAACTCCAGCATTGGCTGGAGGGGTATTGAGCAAGGTGGGGAGTGACAGACGAGATGAAAGAGGAAGCCAGGGCTACATCATATAGAGATTTTGGCTCAAGCTTGGAGTTAAAGAAGAAGCAATTGGAGGCTTCAGAGCAGAGCTATAACATGAGATCTAACTCACAATTTAACAGGATCTCGCTGGCTGCTGTGTTTCATGCAGTCTAGATGGTGGCAAAGGGAGGGAGAGAAACAAAGAGACCAGTTTGTAGAGCATTTCAAAATTCTGGCTGAAAAATGACGTGGTTTGGAACAGGGTGAATACAGTGAAGACTGTGAGACATGATCAGAGTCTGGATATATTATGGAGGTAGACCCAGGTGGAGGAGGTCAAAGAGCGGTCAAGGACAACCCCAAGATTTCTGGCCTGAACAGCTGGAAGGATGGGGTCACCCAGGGAAGTGGGGATAGAAAGATAGGTGTGAAAGCAGTGCTGTAAGGAAATTTAAGACTTAGAGGTTATGAAGATGAGGAGGGACCAGCAAAGAACACTGAAAACAGCTAAGAAAGAATGGGATCTGGGAAGACAAGTGAAGAAGCACCTCGGGAAGGAAGAAGTGGTCTTCCTTTAAATGCTGCTGTGAGGACAATAAAATGAAGACTGAGAAGGGACCACTGGGTTTGACCAAGTGGGAGGCCATAGGTGACCTTGATAAGAATAACTTTGTGGAATGTAATGATCCGAAGGGGCACGTGCACCCAAATGTTTATAGCACTGATGTCCACAATAGCCAAACTATGGAAAGGACCTAGATGTCCATCAACAGATGAATGGTTAAAGAAGATGTGGTATATATATATATATATATATATATATATACACACACAATGGAATACTATGCAGCCATCAAAAGAAATGAAATCTTGCCATTTACGACGATGTGGATGGAACTAGAGGGTATTATGCTAAGCAAAATAAGTCAATCCAAGAAAGACAATTATATGATCTCCCTCATATGAGGAATTTGAGAGGCAACATGGGGGGTTTGGTGGGTAGGGAAGGGAAAAATGAAACGAGATGGGATCAGGAGGGAGATCAACCATAAGAGACTCTTGATCTCACAAAACAAACTGAGGGTTGCTGGAGGGAGGGGTTAGGGAGAGGGTGGTTGGGTTATGGACATGGGGGACAGTATGGGCTATGGTGAGTGCTGTGAAGTGTATAAACCTGGCAATTCACAGACCTGTACCCCTGGGGCTAATAATACATAATATGCTAATAAAAAATTAAAAATTTTAAAAAAAGAATAACTTTGGGGGATGATAAGGACAAAAGCCTGATTAAAATTGATTCAAGAGAGAATGGGAAACTCAAAAACAACAACAAACAACCAAGTGAAAAAATGGGCAAAGGACTTGAATAGACTTTTCTCTCCAAAGATACAGAAAATGGCCAAGAAGCACATGAAAAGATGTTCAATGTCATTAACCATTAGAGAGATACAAATTGAAACCATAATGAGGAAAAAAAACCGCAATGAGATACCACTTCATATCTACTAGGGTGACTATGGGAAGAAAACCAGGAAATATCCAATATTGATAAGGATATAAGGAAACTGAAATGCTTGTACATTGCTGGCGGTAATGTAAAATGGTCCAGCCACTTGGTTCAAACCACCAAACAGTTCAGCAGTGACTCGAAAACTGAAACATAGAACTACCATATGCCCCAGCAATTCCACTCCTAGGGATATGCCCCAAAGTACAGAAAACAGATCCTCAAACAAATGCATGTACGAGAATGTTCACAGCAGCACTATTCACAACAGCCAGAAGGTAGAAACAACCCAACTGTCTATCCATGAAGGAAAAGATAAAAAAAAGGGGGGGGGGGGGCCTTATACATACAACAGGATCTTACGAAGCAGTAAAAGGTAAAGGAATTCTGCACATGGGCACAACATGCATGAACACTGAAAACGTTATGTAAGCAAAAGAAGGTCAACATATTGTATGAGCCCATTTTATAAAATACACTAAACAGGTAATGCCAAACAAAAAACAGACAGGTGGTTGCTGGAGGCGAGGGGGAGGGGAGAGTAGAGGGGGAACACGTAACCAGCAAGGGGTAGGGGGCACTTCAACTAGATGGGAGCTGTATGGCACCATGAATGTACTAAATCTTACGGAATTGTATGTTTTAACATTAAAATGGTTCATTTTATGTTAAGTGAATTTCACCTTAATTTTTAAAAAAAGCAAGAAGGGAAGAAAGGACAGGAGACGGTTTGAAAGAAGTCTCTTCCGAGGAGGCTGGCTGGAAAGGGGAAGAGCTGAAGAGGGCTCTGTGGTCAAGGCGGAGCTTCTCTGACATGCTAGATGGAGCACATGCCCGTCTGCACCTGGAGAGAGGGCACCGGAGGGGGATCTGCTGGCAGAAGGACCTCTGTCTCGTGCACAAGAAGCAAAGATGCTTCATCCTTGCAAGGAGAGGAGGCAGGATTCGGGCAGCTTGGTCATGGCAGCCGTGGGGGGTTGTGGAAATTCTCTGTTGGAATAGGGTTTTCTTTAGGAGATGTGGGGATGTTATGAGTGGGGAGAAGGTGAGAAGCAGTTATCCCAGAGCATGGGTGTGTGCCCGGATGGGGCAACTGGGCAGCACTGCTGGGTGGCTTGAACACCCCATTTAAAGTTAATAGACGTAAACTGAACTAGTCAGCCTGGTTGTGTGGTTTTCTCCAAATGCATTCAGTTGCCTGGGGAAAGGTAGAGGGCTATTTAATTTATTTATCCCTAAGTTCCCCCAAAGATATCCGACCATAGAAACTTATTTTTTTTTATATTTTTATTTATTTATTTGACAGAGAGAGGTCACAAGTAGGCAGAGAGGCAGGCAGAGAGAGAGGGAGAAACAGGCTCCCCACTGAGCAGAGAGCCTGATGCGGGGCTCGATCCCAGGACCCTGAGATCATGACCTGAGTCGAAGGCAGAGGCTTAAACCACTGAGCCACCCAGGCACCCCCATAGAAACTTATTAATAGCCCCCAAGGAGCCTACATAAAAGTATATAACAGAGGATAGGAAAGTACCAGTACCCCAAATCCTCTTTTCTATCTAGTGCAAGCATCAATGATAAGGCGGGGGTAGGTCCAGAGGCCCAGCAGGGGCACGCAGGCATGATTAGACTGGCCAGAAGGGCACCTGGGAGGGCGAGCAGAATGGCTCTGCTGTCAGGGTCTGAGCTTTGGAGTCAGATTTCCATTCCAGCCGAGTGACCTTGGGGCAAATGAGTCTCTCTGAGACATATCATAAAATGGAGGAACTATCACCTGCCTTCCAAAGATGTGATAAGGATTGAGATAAGTACTTAGCAGCTCAAGTTTCAAGCATATAACAGGCACCAATCTAAGGAGGTAACTATCATTATTAGCCAGTCAGATTTGCCAGATCTACCGGATGAAAGATGACACCACCAGAACTCCGTCCACCCAGGGGCCCCTAAACACTGGTGTACTCGGAAGGTCTCTGGGGAACCTCAAACAGTTAACGCAACTCTCTCTCGATTTACAGTGAGGAACTTCACCAGTCCAGATCTTGACTGCTTTAGCTCAAGAGTACGTTGGTGTTTCTAGCTCCTAAGTTAATGAGCAGAAAAGAAGCAAGCTCCACTTGCTAGAAAATGGTATACTTCACAAAGGCTGCCATGCACCCTGGTCTCATGTTTTTAACTTGTGGAAGAATTCTAGACTTCTAGAACATCACAAAACCAGTACAGACAGTTCAGTACCCTTCAGCCAGCTTCCTCCAAAGTTAACATCTTACATAATTGTGATACAAATGTTGGAACCAGGAAAATAACTCTGATAAATTATATCAATGATTTGACAGACCTGACGTGAATGCCGCCAGCTTTGCCTCTGATGTTCTTTTTCCTATGAGGGATCCAATCCTGGGTCCCACACTGCATTTAGTTCTCAAGTCTTGTTAGCCTCTGCCAACCTGTGACGGGTCCTTGGTCTTTGCCTTTCACAGCCGTGACATTGGCCAAGAGAACTGGTCAGGTCTCTTGCAGAAGGTCCCTTGATCTGGGTGTGTCTGATGTTTCCTCACTACAAGCGAGATTGGGCATTTTGAGTAAGAATTCCCCACAGAGGATATTTCACTCTTCTCAGTGCATCAAACGACGGGGCACATCACAAAAGAGTTGATACATCTCCTTCCCGGTGCTGTCACTCTCGATCTTTTGGCGATGGTGCTGTTTGCCCGGTTTTGCACCCCTATCATATTTGATAACAGTGGAAAATAGAATCCCAACCTTTCTCCTGGTCGGAGTGGAAGTAAGCAGATGTTTCCATTCCCATTCCAGCATCTGTACACCAGTAAATGTAATTGTACTCAGCACCCAAAAGGTTTACTTTCCTTTCTTTTTTTTTTTTTAAGACTTTATTTTATTTACTTGACAGACAGAGATCACAAGTAAGCAGAGAGGCAGGCAGAGAGAGAGAGGGAAGCAGTCTCCCTGCTGAACAGAGAGCCCGATGCAGGGTTTGACTCCAGGACCCTGGGATCATGACCTGAGCCAAAGGCAGAGGCTTTAACCCACTGAGCCACCCAGGTGCCCCTACTTTTCTTTCTTTCTCTTGATTATATTGTAGGTTATTTTATCCCCAGATATGCTTAAAAGAGGAAAAGAAGGGTTTTAGTTATACCCCCAGCCACACCCGAATCTCTTCACAAACTAAGTGCCCCCAAGTCCCACATGAGAATAACAATAGATCATCAACATCAAAATCATCATCAATATCATTATCAACATCAACATCAGTAACAAAGATCATCAACCTTGATCATCAACCACACTCAAGGTTCTTTACATACATCCCCTCTATTCTCAGAATTCTGAGGATACATGTTATTAGCTGCATTTGAGGAAAGGAGGAAGGCTCGGAGAGTTGAAGTACTTTGACTCCTGTCAAGGCGAATACAGTAGAGCGGGACCCCCAGCCCACCTGATGCTCAGGCTCCTGACACAGCACCTGCTGCAATATTAAGTCTGAACAGTGTGGGAGGAAAATAGCTTCCTGGGGCCCAGCCCCCACATGCTCACAGAGAGTATGACCCAATCATCATGACAACTACTCTTTCTGGGATGGACATGGTCTGTCCCTGGATATTCTCTTTTCTATTTTCACAACAGCTATGAGATGGGTAGTATGCACAGAGGTCAGAAAGAGCAAAAACATGCTCAGGATCAAAAACCAAAACCCTAGCCTAAATCTGGTCATGCCTCTAATTTACACAAAATATGCCACAAAGATATAATCAGCAAAATCCAAACTGACAAATTCCATGAGCAAACAACTTGCTTTTTTTCCCCTTCACACTTTTATATATAATAAAGAGAAAGAGAAATGATGGAGAACCTATAGATTAAAAGACACTTAAAAGAAATTCTTACAAATAGCAGATGTAGGGCTTACTGGATCCTTTTTCAAACAAACTGTAAAAGAAAATAGAAAATTTGTAACATTGGATTCTATTGATATTAAGAATTATTAATTTGTTCAAATGTGATAATGACATTTTAGTTATGTTTTTAAAGTCTTTATCTGCTTTCCATTTGGTGGCAAGATGATGGTGTAAATTTCCAAGAAGGGGAAGTTTGTTGCTGATGGCATCTTCAGAGCTGAACTGAATGAGTTTCTCACTCAGGAGCTGGCTGAAGATGGTCACTCCGGAGTTGAGGTCCAAGGTACACTATCCAAGTCAGAAATCATCACCTTGGCTGGACCTCAGGGTACACTAAGACAGAAATTATCATGCTGGCCACCAGGACACAGAATGTTCTTGGTGAGAAGGACCAGTGGATCTGAGAATCGACTGCTGTGGTTCCAAAGAGGTTTGGCTTCCTTAAGGGCACGGCAGAGCTCCACACTGAAAAGGAGGCCACAAGAGGTCTGTGTGCTACGGTCCAGGCCGAGCCTCTGCTGTACCAGCTCCTGGGAGGCCCTGCTGTGGGGCGGGGGGTGGGGAGGCTGCAGTTCAGCATGAAGAGTAACGCCAAAGGCCCTGAGGTCGTGGCGTCTGGGAAACTCCAAGGACAGAGGGCTGAATTCATGAAGTTTGTGGATGACTTGCTGATTCACAGTGGGGACCCTGAGAACTATTATGTTGACACTGCTGTATACCTTGAGCTGCTCAGACAGGGTGTGCTGGGCATCAAAGTGAAGATCGTGCTTCTCTGGGATCCAAGCGCTAAGACTGGCCCTACGAGACCCTGTCCTGATCATGTGAGCATTATGGAGGAGACACAGCCCACCACTGCCATCTCAGAACAGAAGGATGGTAAGCCAGAGCCGCTGCCCAGCCACAGCTGGTACCCATGGTATAACAGGCTCTCCTTGGCAGCTGGATCTGGAGTCTGGATTTGCTCCATAATGACCTTTAATAACGTCTTTGAAAAAGAAAAAATTAGGGGCGCCTGGGTGGCTCAGTGGATTAAGCCGCTGCCTTCGGCTCAGGTCATGATCTCAGGGTTCTGGGATCGAGTCCCGCATCGGGCTCTCTGCTCTGCGGGGAGCCTGCTTCCTCCTCTCTCTCTGCCTGCCTCTCTGCCTACTTGTGATCTCTCTCTGTCAAATAAATAAATAAAATCTAAAAAAAAAGAAAAAGAAAAAATTAAAATTTTAAAAATTAAAAAATAAAGGCCACCTTGGTGGCTCAGTCGGTTAAGTGTCTGACTCTTGATTTCAGCTCAGGTCTCCATGTCAGGATTGTGAGTTCAAGCCCAACACTGGGCTCCACGATGGGCACAGAGCCTACTTAAAATAAATAAATACATAATCCTTATCTTTTTAGAGATTCATTTTGAAATATCTACGAATGAGGGGTGCCTGGGTGGCTCGGTTGTGCGCTCGACTCCTGAATCTGGCTCAGGGTGTGATCTTAGAGTCACGAGATCAAGCACTGAATCAGGCTCCACATTCAGAGGCCCCCTCTGCCCCTCCCCCAGCTCAAGCATGCACTCGCGCTCTCTCTCTCAAAATAAACGAATAAACCTTGAAAGATCTATGAATGAAAGAATATAGCATCTTGCATTTTATTAAAAATTATATTGAGGAAGCGTAGAAGCTGTTACTATTGAAACAAACTGGATCAGGTAATAGTCACTGAAGATGAGTGATGGGTAAATGGGGGCTTCATTATACTATTTTGTATATTTTGTGTGTTTTTTAAATTCTCCATTATAAAATATGACAAAAGAAAAAAAATGCCCAAGATCGTGCAAATTGCAGATGAAGGGCAGAGTCAGGACTTGAACGCAGGTGATCCAAATCCAAACGCCAATTTCCTCCCACTCTCACTACTGTACCCAGATGTCTCCACTGTGTATTTATACCATCTCAACATTTATGTCTCAAAAGGAAATGCCACAACAAATCATTCTTATAAGCCTGGAGTTTCTTCAAAGAAAGCCACAGTACAAAGTGTGAAATACAGCTGTCAGAGAAACAAGTATTAGCAGGAAGATCCCTCTGTACATCACAGTGACACAGAAACACTTCCAAACCTGCACTTCGTCTGCTCTCCATACAGAGCAAATCAGTAGAGAATGAGCCAACCAAGAGAACCAAGAGTCCCCTAATTGACAAAGTTTTAAAATAGGCCTTCAGGGGGCGCCTGGGTGGCTCAGTGGGTTAAGCCACTGCCTTCGGCTCAGGTCATGATCTCAGGGTCCTGGGATCGAGTCCCACATCGGGCTCTCTGCTCAGCAGGGAGCCTGCTTCCCTCTCTCTCTCTCTCTCTGCCTGCCTCTCTGCCTAGTTGTGATTTCTCTCTGTCAAATAAATAAATAAAATCTTTAAAATAAATAAAAATAATAAAAAAACCTGTAAAATTAAAAATAAATAAAATAAAATAGGCCTTCAGAACCAAGAAGAAGAGCTGTCTATAAGAAACACAGAAAAAGAAAAAAAAAAAAAAAGAAACACAGAAAAAGTTCTCGTATGATCTAAGTAATAAAGCATATGTAACACTTTAAATAGTGCTTTCAGATTCATTAAATCATCTTGGGCTCTCGGAAATTCCTTGAGATAAGTTAGAGTACATCATAAGACCTCTACCCTTAAAATGAAGCAAATGAGACATAAAGAGGTCAAGATTTGATACGTGGACAGGGACTCAAAGTCACAATTTCATTCATTCGTCATTCATTCATCGACTCACTCTTTCATTCATTCAGCAAGCACTGACTCCCAGCCTGCTTTCTATTCTAAGTACCTGTGATGCAAAGATACAGAAGACCCAATGTCTCTGGGCTAGAGGACTTTAGGATTTCCCCATGCCCTTCAAACAGAGAGCTCCAGAGGACAGTCCTTCCCCCAGCCCCATCTCCCTCCCACCCCCCATTCTGAGTCCCACACACATCCAGGATTCTATAGAAACAGTGCTGGCTCTAGGGAGCCTGAATGAAGATCATCACTTTCCTGGCTGAATCTCTTCTATTTGCCCTTCTCATCAGCATCCGAAGCAGAGTGTATATTTCCACATGCAATAAATGACCAAAGCAGAAAAGGGATGGTGTTAACTTTACCCAGAAATAATTAAATCACATTTACATCATTCAACTAATATTTATTGAACATCTACTATAAGCCAGGTACGTGAGGGACCAATATGATGAATATAAGACAGTCTCAGCCATCCAAGAGCCTACAATCAATAGGGGCTCTAATCACGTACTTAACAGCATTAAGGGCAGTGCTGTTTTGTGTCATGTACCATTTAAGCTTTTTAAACAACTTTGAGAACTCATATACTTTTCTTATTCTTTTTCTTGTTTTTCCTGGCAATGTCCATTGACCTGCACCTCACTATAGGCCACCTGTGCCATATACTATAAATTCAACTCAGAAAGAGGAGGGAGCTTGGGGAGGAATGAAAATTTAATTAATTTTAAATTAATAAAATTAATAAAAATTAATTACAATTGAGCTATAAGGACTGACATCCCATTTTAAAGAGCTTATTTTAAAAGACAAGAAGAGTCCAGGGATCACTTGAGCCGGGGTTCAAAGGACATAGATTCTGAGGAAGACTAGAAGAACAAGGGAATTTTAGCAAGTGAGGCTATGTGGAAGGGCATTCCCCATGGGGCCGTGGCCCAAGGAAAGTGACAAAGGGCCAAGGAAGGGGCAGAACACACCCTAGCAATGAAGCATGTAATGCATTTGGGTAGGAGCCCAGGGGGCAATGGCTGTTTATCCTAAGTGCATCTAAGAGTCACCCTGGGATGCTCACAAACCATCCTGTGTCCCACTCTGAGGGACTCAGAAGGTCGAGAGAGTGGACTCTGGGAACCCGCAGGTATGGGTGGATCGTGGATGACGCTCTGAGAACAGTAGTGAAGAGGTATGGTGAGAGATCCGGCAGGAGAGGAGGCCAAGCTTGGCTCCAGAACATAGACTTCGTGGGGGCAGGGATCACACAAACAAGCACCTCGTGGTTGCCATGATCAGAATTACACTTGTCAAAGTGAGGTCTCCAGACCAGAGGCAGCATCACCTGGGATCCTGCTAGAAACACAGATTCTCAGCCCCTATCTCAAAATCTACTATATTGGAAACTCTGGGGTGGGATCCAACGACGGCATTTTAACAAGCCCTCAGGTGATTCTGATGCTGCTGAAGTCTGAAAATCTCTACTCTGTGTTGATACCGGCAATGGTGTGTCATGGCCAAAACTGTGTTAAAATTCCCACTAACTCCATTCCTGGCCAACCTCACATTATTGTTATTCCATCCTTTCTTCCCTAAAACATGGGGAGGGGTGGGGGGCAGGCTGCAAACCAGCATGTTTGGAATGACTTACTGATCTGCTTTATAAGTCACTAACACGCAATGCTTGATCAGGGGTCTGTAAAAGTATTAAAATGGAAGTGCCTAGTGAGCACTTCTCAAGCCCTGATGTGCAGAGGCGTCACCTGGAGCTCCCGTTAACATGAAGATTCAGAATCCAGAAGCCTGAGTCAGGGCCTAGGCATCTGCATTTCAAGCACGCTCCCCGGTGATGCTATTGTTACCAGCCCACAGCCCACACTTGGAGCAACAAGAAGTCACATAACTGCATAAGTCTAAAAGCCCTGGTAGCAGGACACCGTCTCCCCACCCGCTGGGCTCTCCTCTCCAATCTGCTCCCCACCCCCACCCCCGCGGTGGGCTCCGGCAGCCCCTCTCCACTCTCCCCACACGCTCCCTGCACCTTCCCTTTCCTCCTAGGCAGCCATCCAATCGAAACTTCTATTGGCACAGTCCCCTGCCTGAGAAGAGGGGCTTTGAGGGGCCCACATGCCAGCGGAGGGAGCTCATGTGCCTGCGGGAGCACCTCCACCGTCTTCCAGAGGGGCTCTGCCAGGAGGACGGCTCTGGCTCATTGGTTTGCAGAGCTAACTATGCATTATTTAAAACATAAACTATCAGCTTTAGCTTCAAGTCAGGCTGTAAATCAACCGTCATTCTGCAGGGCTAGAGGGTCCCTTGTCACCCTCCCACGGGCTCCATCCGTGGAGCGCAGTCAAAATCCCAGCTGGGACCACTGCATTAACTCGGTTGAAAGAAAACCGCGCCGCCTGCAGACACGCGTCCCTACCCCGCGAGCGAGCGCACGCGCCGTTTCCTCTAGCTCCAGACACTGCGCGCATCACCTGCCCCACGAGCTCATCAAGCATTCCGCGGTCATGAAACGTTTACGTTAACAAAACTGCAGAGTTGCAGCTCAGGACTTCGCTGTAAATATTTATTAACCACGACCATCAAGGCAACGCTTCTCATTGACTTCAGGGTCCATTTCCTGGTTTTCCCCACCAGGTGGTTCAATCCCCGCTCTCTCTGTCTCTCCCTAAGAAGGCAGGGGGGCGGAGGGGGGGGGGGGAAGGTATTTCTTACATAAAACTGTTTTACGAAAATCCGCATGACCTCTTTGGAACAGCTCAATCAAAATTAATAAGAGGTTTCTGATCTACAAACTGGGACTCTTAACATGTGAGCTCGAAGAGTAGGGAGGCTAGCTTTGTGGATGCTCTTTCTTGTGCATAAGATCATAAAAAGATGATTTAATCACCGGGGAATATTTATCACAAATAGTGTCAGATGATGTACTGTAAAACTGATGCATCTAAAAGCTCAAGTGTACGATATAAAGAGATGGCTCATGTTTTGGACGGATTGGCTCAGCTCCATGTTTATTACACGGAGGCTTAATACTGTGATCGGCTGTCTTTAGAAGACTTCCTGTTGAAAAAAGAAAGCCATTCAACAAATTATGTTTACTGTGTACACTCCACGAAGGAGAAAAAAAGAGCACCAGCCTGATGACTCTCTAATGAAGGACAGGGGAGAAGCATAAGGAATAATAAATCTGACTCTAAGGAAAGACGAGGGAAAATACACCAAGAATAGAAACACTTTGTGCCTTCAGAATGGATCCAGGAACCAACATATCCGTAGTGGAAGCAGAAGCCATCAAGCAGAAAGACTGGCTAATAAAAATTTCAAGGTATGATTATAATTAGATAGCTATCCACCGCGCCCATTACTCTGTTCTCATAAAGCTCGTCCCTCAGCCCTGAAGCAATGATCTTTTTTTTTTTTTTTAAGGTGGGTGTTTTTATTTCAATGCTGAGAGGAAAATGCAGAAGAAAAACATAAAGAGATGCATGGGGAGCTTCTGGAATGGAAGCTGGGTCCTGAGGGCTAGTCTTAACTTGCATAGTCTATAACATTGGCTAAGACGGGATACCTCCCCAGTACCCGCCCCGTGCTCTCTATCAAATTCTGTCTGCTACTTTTCCTAGACCTCCCTGCAGTGCTGGCCCCACCACTCAGTGGCTCTATGAAGGGCTGCTTTTACTTTTAGGAAATGCAAAATCTCCACCCAACTCCTTTCATTGTCTAGTGCCTATTTCAGATAACCTCCAGCACTGCATTCCTGGACCCATACACAGCACAGTCCCAGACACCAATTAAAATTTTCAAAAGGACCAAAATGTGTCTCCCTTCTCCTCTAGTGTGCCCAGAGCACCAGCCAGGCCACTGGGATGAACTCGGTATCTCCAAAGGAATGAATGAAAGCTCCCACATACCCCTCGGCATATAAAGTCATAACAACAACAACAAAATCTCAGCAAGGTCCTGGGGCCATGTCCATTCAGTTATTCAATAAATATTTATTAAAAGCCTAGTTTGGATGCTGAGACATACCAGCCAGCAAAGCAGTCCCTGCCTGCCTTCATGGGGCTGATATTCTAGCTGAGGAGGCAGACAATAAACAAGTGATACTATATCAGGAGAAGAGCATCACTAAAGAAAAAAGCAAACCAAGGATAAGAGGGGTGGGGAGCCTCCCAGAGCACTCCAGTAGGGCAGTTAACTGGAGGAAATCTTTGGTTGAACATTAGAGCAGAAATCTGAGATGTGAGAAATGCAGTCATGAGATGACGTAGGGAAAAGCACACCAGGCAGAGGGACAGCCAACGCAAAAACCCTACAAGGAGGGTAGATGCAGAGACCAGAGAAAAAAGGTAGAAGGAAGGGCTCGAGGTGTGGAGCAGATAACATACGGATGGCAGTGTTCTTAAACCTGGGGCTTGAAACCTACCCGCGAGTCCCAAAAATCAATTTATTAAGTTACCACCAGCCTTTAAAAAAAAATGAAACGGAACAGAACAAAATAGAAGTTAGCAGCATGCACGGCTTGTAGTCAGGCTAAATACTGTTAGGTGAAGTTCTGACGGGAGGCGGGTGTCTGTGCTGTAGAACAATACAGAATGTGCTTCTCACAGTGAATTCCAGTAAAAGAAAAAAAAACTATGAATGCTGTCCTTCAGAAATCTGTGTTGTCTAATACACTAGCCACAAGTCACATGTGGCTATTTAAATTAACCAAAATTAATAAGAATGTCCAACTCAGTTCCTCAGTCCCATTAGCCACATTGCAAGTGTTCGGTGGCCACGTGTGGCTGGTTGCTACCGCATTGGACAGAGCAGATGGAGAACGTCTCCATCGAAACATGAAAGTTCTATAGGAAAGCAGGTAGAGAGTGTTCTGGCTCTGAGCCTGTGACCCCTCTAATGTCACCCGATAGAATTACAAGGGTGTGTAGGATGATCAAATGAATGAGCTTTCTGAATAAAAAGGCCCTGAATTTATATTGTCTCATAATACAGCTGGCATCCAGCTGCAGATAAAACCAAAACATGCTGAAAATCCCCCTGCCACCCACCAGCCATATCTGCATGGTCTGGTAACAGTCCGTCTGCCTCAACTTCCTTCTCCAGAAAGTCACTATTAATAAATAACCACCCATTATTTGTTTTGAATTACAAGAATTTACTAAGGGAAAAACCTACACAATGTATAGAATCCCAAAGGAGAGCGTTTCAGGAATGGGAAGCTGACCAACAGTGGTACAACAGTGTGATTTTAAAAAATTCATTTCCTGGACCTGCACAAGTGCTGAAACCAAGTGCAATGAAGGTATAATCCTGCCACGTGGGACCCTCATGATTATCCAACAGTGCCATCCTGAGAAGTCCTGCAGCCCGAGAAGCAGGGAGATCTCTCACATGGAGGGGCTTCAGGGCTCCTAATTCACGGGTGGTCACCCTACCTCAACCATGGTGTCTGGGGCTGGCTGCTGCTTGAAGAAGGTCTTTTTAATGGTTGGGAATCATCTGCATTTATAGCTGCTTCCCTTTGGCCCTCTCCCCTGGCAATAAAATAAAGAAAGATACCCGTGGATATGAGGGTCCCATCTTAGGCTCTGACTTCTGTGTAACTTAGAAAGGAAATGAATGAGCCAGCAGAGCAGCCCGGGCCAGGGAATGACCCCAGGGACTTGGTTGTCCCACTGGATCCCCCAAACAAAGACTGCTCCCTTTTAGAACAAGAAGGAGCAATGTTTGCCTTGTCCTGCAGCAAGACCTGGGTCCCCTTCCAGCTGCAGTCTGGATGATGTACTTGCTTTCTGAGTCCAGATGTAGGCAGGCAAAGAAGGATCCCAAATGAGCCTGTTACCTAAGGATAATACTTCCATACATTCAGAAGTCAAATCCGGAAAAGGTCATATTTGAAAATGGAACTGTCTCAAAATCCATAAGGTATCGGCACCATATCATGCAACCCAGGTGCATGTTGTGTAACCCAGCATCTAACACAGGTGCCTAGAATACCATGGGCACTCAGTAAGTATTTCTGAATGAATAAGTGATTGATGATGAAATGTGTAACGCCCTACACTAACCTAACATGGCTACAGCTTTGTCTTTCTGAAGCAGGAAGCAGGGAAAAGTAAATTTGTTTTGCCTAATATTTCACCAGTCTTATCAATAATGCACCAAGGAAAGAAGCCAGAAAGGAAAAGATTCATTGATCTAGCTATATTAAATGTCAGATGTCGAAAACACCATAAAAATTAAAAGGAAAATGATAAGTTGGGAGAAAATAACTGCAACATACGATAAAAATTTAATACTATGACTTTATAAAGAGGTCTTCAAGTCAATAGGAAATAATATCCAGTAGCTTAATAGAAAAATGAGTGAAGAATGTGAATAGGATCTTAAAGATACACACAAAGAGCTAATCAACACATGAAAAAACAAACTTCAGTCTCTCTGCTGCTAATCAAAGAAATGCACATTAAAACAACAATATGAATATGATACCATTTCTAATCAGCAAGCTGGCAAAGGTCTTCTGCTGTTTTGCTTCTTTTTTTTTTTTTTAGATTTTATTTATTTATTTGACAGAGAGAGATCACAAGTAGGCAGAGAGTAGGCAGAAATTGAGGGGGAAGCAGGCTCTCTGCTGAGCAGAGAGCCCGATGTGGGGCTCGATCCCAGGACCCTGAGATCATGACCTGAGCCGAAGGCAGCGGCTTAATCCACTGAGCCACCCAGGCGCCCCTGCTGTTTTGCTTCTTAATGACAATACCCAATATTGGCAAGGGTGCGGAGAAATCAGGGCCCTCCTACACTCTTCATGCATTTATGGAAGATAATTTGATAGCATGTGCTAAACGCCATAAAAATGCGCACCCTTTTTGATCCAGTAACTCCATGCCAGGAATTTACTCTAAGCGAATAACCAGAGACATAATCAATGATTCATGTGAAACACTTCATCCGATGTTTACGGTAGGGGAAACCATAAGTCACCTATAAATCCATCAGTGGAGGGTTGTTAAGTGAACTGTATTACTGGCCTATGATAGAAACTATACATCATTTTTTTAAAAGTTCTTTACAATATTCACAACAACCAAGAGTTAGAAGCAACCCAAATGTCCACTGACTGATGAATGGATAAAGAAAATGTGTTCTATATATGCAACGGAATATTATTCGGCCTTTAAAAGGAAGAAAATCTTGATACACACTACACCATGGGTGAACCTTGAGGACACTGTACTAAGTGAAATAAGCCAGTCACAAAAAGACAAGTGCTGCCAGGGTCCACTTATATGAGGTCGCTGCAGTTGTCAGATTCACAGAGACAGAAAGTAGAATAATGCTTACCAGGGGCTGGCAGGAGGGGGAAATGGGAGCTATTGTTTGATGGGTACTGAGTCGCAGATTTGCAAGTTAAAATGTTCTGGAGATCTGTTTCGTAATAGTATGAATATATTTGACACTACTGAACTGTACACCTTGAAAATGATTAAGAAGCTAAATTTTGTGTTGTTTATCACAATTAATTGAAAGCTCTCTTGCGAGACTATCTAGTCATCCGTGGGTTATTCATTTCATAAATTATCCTACCCTGGAGCATACTGCATGCTAAATCCACACTGCACTTTGCTTAATTTTTGTGTGATTCTGAAGGCATGTAAGGGTGTGTTGCAGAAACTCATTTATAATGATGATCTTCAAAACTATCAATTACAATGTCAAGAGGCTTCTAGGCTTGTGCACTAATTGAGCATGGCAGTTAATAAAAATACTAGTTTATAGATTTGCTGAATGAAGAAATTACAGTGTCACAAATGCTTTGTCAGAGGCTAGTTCAGGATTTCCAGGGAGTTTCAAATCTTCTGTATCCATAAACAACCAGATCTTGGAGACTGAAAGTCTCTCATGTCATCACACACCATTCCTTTGTCAGACCCTGCTCTGATTTTCTTTTTGTAGATGGGAACATCTCAAGTAGAGGCACCAAACACATCTCAGCATTCTCACCCTCTCCAACAACAGTCCAAAAGGACAGCTCTCTGCGAAGCTGAGTGGGCATAAAGCCCACGCCAGTTGACACAGACCTCTAAAGACGTTAAATTTTCACTACGATTGTTCTTTTCATTGCTTCTCTGGTGCCTGAAACAGTATTAATAAAGATAAAATATCCTTATCCAATAGATAAATAAAGATAATTAATTACACAGATTGAACTGTAATAACCAAAGTGATCAGAAGTTGAGATACACTTGACCCTTGAACAACAGGGGCTTGAACTGCGTGGGTTCACCCAGACACGCAATTTTTACAGTATAGGGCTGTAAAAATATTTTCCTTGTGATTTTCTTAACATTTTCTTTTCTCTAGTTTATTTTATTATAAGAATACAAAATATAATAACATATAAAATACATGCTAATCAACTACTTATGTCATTGGTAAGGCTTCCGGTCAACACTAGGTTATGAGTAGTTAAGTTTGGGGGGAGTCAGAAGTTATATATGGATTTTTAAATGCACGGGGATCAATATCCTTAACCCCTGCCCACCCCTCCCCCAGCCCTGCATGTTCAAGGGTCAAGTGTATTTATATATTTTGCTAAGTGATAGTACGTAAAAATCCTAAACAAGCATTGTTAAGGGAAAACATCTTCTCCCAGAATTAATTATTCTAAATCCACATCCAACAAAAGTCATATTGCATAGATCCCTTACTCGGTGGAATGTTAATAGGCATCCTTGATAAAAGGATTCCACGTTCAAATAAATTGAGGGAACTCTGGAGTAAACAAAGTAAAACTGGTTTCTCTTAAAGACACTCATTACTATACATTACTATACAACACTCTGTACTTCAGTACTAACACTAGAGTAAGGCAGTACCCAGAAACACCACTTCTTACCCCAGTATAGAACCCAGCCACTTTTCCAAGGACTGTGCAGCCCACACAGTCTTATTTATAGCAAGTTTGTAAGGGTATTAGTAATTCAGGGAATGCTCATATTAGCAGGATTTAGCCAATATACTTAGTCTGCAAAACAAGCCCCAGGAACAATACACGTGATTCTTTTTACCATTTGGATATATATAATAGGAGTTACTCATATAATAACCCAAGACGACAAGTTTCTAGTATTCATTGGACATAATGTTGGGTAAACATATGGACTTTTCTGCCTGTGTAGTTCATGTAAAATATTCATGAAAGAAATAGAACACTCGCTGACTTAGACATCATCATTTTTATTGGCTATAACACAGGCTTAGAAAGCTTTAATTCTAATGGAAATTAAATGCTTTGCATTTAAGACGTTTCCTGCTCTGACCTTTACACATTAAAATAACGAGAAGCACCACAAAGCAGAAATGCTCCTGCTTCGCTTACGGGGTGTTGCATTTCAGACCTGCAGCTGTGAGTCAAAAGATGTTTCACCTTCAAGGTCACAAAGGACAAGACGTCCTGTGCGTGGCTAGCGTAGAAGGCACGGCTGAACCACAAGAACCCTCTTCCCCACCAAAGAGGCAAGAGAAGGCTCAAAAGCGGGATGGCCTGTGTGCTCGACCTCCATCACATGTGAGTGTCTGACTTATCTCTCAGTAATCCTCAGCAATAGGCAATCTGTGCTGGAGAACACAAGTGAGTTTTCCTTCCTACAAACCCACTGTTCCTGAAAATGCGAATACACTGACTGCCAGGCAGAAGCACTGGGGGAGCTGAGTCCTTAAAAAAGAAATCGATCACACACTCTCCCTTGTCGTATGTAATGTTACCAGCACTTGGGTCCCTGTCGCTGGAATTTTACAAATCGTTAAAACCAAAAATGAAATAAGAATGAAAACAGAGCAAACAAAGTTGGGCAAAATGAACCAAGAGTTTCCCCAGTTTCTAATTTTGCCAAATAAGGGCATTTAAACATTAAAACGAACCACCACCACGGAATTCCTACTATACACTAGCAGAGAGGGTCCCACTCCTGGCCACACCCCAGGATCATCTCTGCCTGGTCTGTCCTAGGATTCTGATTCAGTTACTGGAGGTGCAGCCAGGACTCTGTTGTCTCGATGAGCTCCCCAGGTGGCTCTGATGTGCAGCTAGGGTTGAGAAGTACCATGATCTTATAAGAGAGAAGGCATTTTGAAGCCAAAAAAGTGAGAGTTTAATCTCAGATTACAGGATAACTACTAAAAATAAATAAAATTAAACTTATGAAAAACATGCTACATTAACTCTGCATTTCTCGCTTTGCCTCTAACAACTTAGGCTGAAGAACTTGGGGACCAGCAGGTGGAGATGCTTGGTCTACACTCACAGACCACACTTCCCACCTCACCCTCCTTCCATAACCCTTCACAACCCGCCTCATGTCCTCTCCACTCCACCAAAGCAGCCCTTGCAGAGCTTGAGAAGGAAGCTTGGGTAGCCAAATCCATTCACTTTTCCTCATTTCTCCTAATTCCATATCTTTGCAGCCTTTCCCAGAGGGGGCTAGTTCTGCCTTCTTGAAATGGTATTCTTCCTGGCCTGCGAGACAATTTGCTATATCCCAAACACGTTTGCAAATGCTTCTTGGATCTCCCTTCTTCCTTCTCCATGGACCCAGATCCTGTATCTACTCCGAGGACAAAGTCAAATGCTTCAATCCATCCCCTACGCCCATCCATGTTCCATGCATGGGTCTGCAGAGGACCTGGTAGAATTTAAAATGCAGTATTAATATCAAGGGGTAAGATGAGGTCATGAGTGGAAAAGCCAACCTCAAGGTCAAAAGCCATGAAGACTGAAATTTTGGAAACAGAGCACCAGATGGATTAAGGCAGGTGTTTCAGAACCTAGACTGTTAACATCGTCCATTAGAGTAAGAAACCTGTTAACAAGACCTACTCCAGGTACTCCCTCTCACTAGCTTGTGGTAACAGTTGCCATATTCTGGAGTCATTTCCTAGGCATTGCTTAGGAACAGGAAATTCACCATCTCACATAACCCTCGTAACTCCACAAGGCATATTACTGTGCCCATTTATGTATGCTGTATACATCAGCCATGCCATTAAGAGACTTGCCCAAGACCACCCAGCTAGTGAGTGGCTGAGCCAGCGTGGGATCCCACCTCTCTGTGGTCCCAAACCTTGGGATAATCTCTCCACTACAGTGCACTGCTTCCTTTAATGCCAACTTCTCCAAGTCTTAGCTTCCTTTTCCAAAAAAATGAGGGGGTTAGTCTTCATGATTCCCATGGCCCATGCTCCACATCTAACCTCTACAGTTCTGCGAAAAAGGGCACAGCAGAGGGCTACAAAGAGAAATAGAAGACAGGAAGGCAGAAATAATAGAAAGAGGAAAATGAGAAAAGACAAAATGGCCTTTGTGACCTCTTGCCAGCCCAGACTCCCTTGGGTTTGTTCCTGGCAGTTTCAAGGGGTTGTTGTTTTTTTTTCCCTACTCTGAGATGGGTGAAAGGTAACTCTATACTGTATTGAGCTTTCCTTCCAAATTTCATCCCAAAATGCCCTGAGGACTTACAGAAAACCACCGTGGAAATAAAAGAACTGGAAAGAGAGAGAAAGAAAAAAAAAAAAAGAGGCGAGAATCCGCTAGAAAAACAAGCTTTGGGGTTTTCACTTTAAACTGAGAAAGAGGATTATGATAATGATCAAGTGAAGTCATTCAAAAGGGGTGTTTTCCAAAGAAAGGGAATAAATGAGGAATGGGAACAGAAAGGAAAAAGCAAGCAGAATGACCTTGATGTAGCAACTGATCTTTATTGATTTTCTTTCACCTTCTTACTTGGTTCTGGGAAAAGTCACCATCCAAAGTGTGTGACATTGGAGTCCACCCTTAATGAAATTAGCGGATTAGCAAAAAACATCTGTGAAGCACAAAGAAGGAGGGAAATATCTTGGAAGAAATGCTGCTTCCTTTAATCACCAGGAAAACCAGCAGAGAAAAAGAGCACTCAGTGGGAAACTTAAGGGTGGTAAATATCTTCTATTTTACTTTCCTACAAAAAGCCCTTTGGAGAACAATAAATTACAAAACACCACCTTTCTGAATCTGATAAAGAATTCTACGAAGCCATTAAGCCAATACATTAGTACACCAGGATCTTAAAGAGTCTCAGGTTTCATAAGTGTCAGTGTTGACATGATTTGGTTTCAGTGTTGGAGGCATAGTTTTGAGACTCTTCCAAACGCCTCCAAAAAGGAAAGAAACAAACAAACACAGGTGTTATGACACCTGCCCCCCACCCCCAACAACCCACAAGATCTAAACTCTGACCATTAAGTTTTTTTTACAGGAGAAAAAGTTTTCCATGCATGCAACATTTGGCCTTTTTTAGAGTTCAGTTTAAGGGCAGGACACCTAACCTTAAGGACAATGTCAGAGGTGAGGTAACCAACGGTTTAACAGAGGAAAATCTGTATCAGCTTGGCCATGGAGAGCCAGGATACAGAGATGAACAAAACATGCACAAAGGTACCCATGTTTAGGAAGTTCTAAAATTTACACACACACACACACACACACGTATATGAAAAACTGGCCCCAAAGTGAATGGTCCAAAGCCAAGGTCATATAGTAGTTAAGTGGCAAAGTCCCAGCATTTCACTTCCAGCTTGGAATTTAGTTCTCTACTTCCTATTGCCCACCCCCGCCACCACCACCAGTTATTGGTTAAAAGAATTTCCCTCTGGGCGCCTGGGTGGCTCAGTGGGTTAAGCCGCTGCCTTCAGCTCGGGTCATGATCTCAGGGTCCTGGGATCGAGTCCCACATCGGGCTCTCTGCTCAGCGGGCAGCCTGCTTCCCTTCCTCTCTCTCTGCCTGCCTCTCTTGTGATTTCTCTCTGTCAAATAAATAAATTAAAAAAAATTAAAAAAAAAAAAGAATTTCCCTCTTAGCTCCAGAACATAGTTCCAGTGCATTTTAGAAAAGAAGGTGTGGCAAAAGGTACTTTCTGTTCTTTCTTCTTTGTGTACAACAAATAACTATTCTTCACTTCAGAATAGTCTAATTTACTGCACCTTCTTTTTCTCTAGAAGGTAGATAATCTGGCTTTCTATTATCTTAACAGTTCTTAAGAAGGGAATTATCTCATTTAGGAGAGGGGAATTGGCTGAGTTCCCTGGGCTTGGAAGGTGAGACTTCACATGCAGAATCACGGAGAGTAGGAAGTAACCAAAAAACCCTCAACAGCTCTCAGTGAAAACTACTGAGGAGTGTGGGGGTGGGGGGTAGGGATGAAAGGGGAGAGAGAAGATGGAAAGACAGGAGCAGAAAGCTGAGGGTTTTCAGGGTTGGCCAGAGAACCTGTCAGAACAGGGACACAGCATGAGCTTTTTAAAGCCATTTGCCTGCTTTGCACATCCTTTGGACTCCCCAACCCTCATTAAAATCTTCTTACCAAAGGCAACAAAAGCAAAAACAAACTTGTGGAACTGCATCAAACTATAAAGGTTCTTCCCAGCAAAGGAAACCGGTAATAAAATGAAAAGGCAATAATAGTTGCAAATAGAACATAATTGCAAATCATATGTCTGATAAGGGGTTAATAAGAACTTATACAACTCAGTAGCAAAAAAAAAACAATCCAATTAAAAATGGGCAGAGGAACTGAACGTTTTTCCCAAAAGGACATACAAATGGCCAACAGGTGCGTGCAAAGGCAGTCACCATCACTATCATCGAGGAAACAGAAACCGAATCCCCAACGAGACGGCGCCTCACACCAGTTAGAAAGGCTACCGTCAAAACGACGAGAGACAAGTACTGACGAGAATGTGGAGAAAAGGGAATCCTTGTGCATTGTTGATGGGAATGTAAATTGGTGCAGCCACTATGGGAAGTAGTCTAGAGATGCCTCAAAAATTTAAAAATAGAACAACCATATGATCTAGCAATTTCACTTCTGGGTATTTGTCAAATGGGAACAAACACACTATGTCAAAGAGAGATTTGCACTTCCACGTTCACTGCAGCATTATTTACAACAGCCAAGACGTGGAAACAATCTAAGAGTCCATCAATGGATAAGTGGATAAAGAAAATGTGATATGTATGTATATCATATGATATTTTTAACATATCACACACACCCACACACCCACCCACCCACACACACACACACACATACACATATATGTATAATGAAATATTATGCAGCCACAAAAAGAAGTAACTCTGGCCATCTGTGACAATATGTTTAAACCTTGAGGACATTATGCTAAGTAAAATAAGTGAGACAAAGAGAACTATATAATCTCACTTATATGCAGAATCTAAAAAACCAAACTCATAGAAACAGAGAACTGATTGGCAGTCCCAGAGTCAGAGTGAGGCATGAGTAAAATGAATAAAGGTGATCAAAAGGTACAAATGTCCAGTTATAAGATAAATAAGTTCTGGGGATGTAACGTAAAAATGTTCTTGGGGCACCTGGGTGGCTCAGTGGTTTAAGCCTCTGCCTTCAGCTCAGGTCATGATCCCAGGGTCCTAGGGTTGAGCCCCAATTCAGCAGGGAGCCTGCTTCCTCCTCTCTCTCTGCCTGCCTCTCTGCCTGCTTGTGATCTCTCTCTCTCTGTCAAATAAATAAATAAAATTCTTAAAAAAATATATATATTTATAAACGGGCGCCTGGGTGGCTCAGTGGGTTAAGCCTCTGCCTTCGGCTCAGGTCATGATCCCAGGGTCCTGGGATGAAGCCCCGCATCGGACTCTCTGCTCCATGGAGAGTCTGCTTCCTCCTCTCTCTCTGCCTGCCTCTCTGCCTACTTGTCATTTCTCTGTCAAATAAATAAATAAAATCTAAATATATATATATATGTGTGTGTGTGTGTGTATAATGTTCTTAATTAAAGAATAAAGCCTTCCATGTACGTACAAATGCTTAGTTCACATGGGCTGTTTTTGAAGAAATTAAGAAAAAGGACCAAATTCCATATGATCCAGATGGATGTGTGAAGAACAGGACAGACAGCCCCTAACCTGAGCGCCCTCAGTGCAAGCAGAAGCTCAAAGGCAGAAGCGAGTTTAAGAACATAAGCCCCTGAAAATTGGCAGGAATCTTAGAGCCTCATCCTTCCACCTGCAGGCAAGAGCGGGGCTCAAGCCAATCTAAAAGACGAGTTTAAGGAGCAAAAAGACCTCATCTGGCATCTGGGTATATGAAAGCGAAGGTTAACCAAAGAGTTCTGGGGGTGGTGGGGGGAGAACAAGAACAAGAAGAATCCAAAGAAGCCGCAGCTTCCTGGAAGGTGCCCTGATCCTTTTCAGTTGGATTCGTGAAGATGATGCCCTGGGAGGTAATCTCTCCAGTGCGATGTGGGGTCAGGCGCCTTAAGAGAGAAAAGTACAGAGCAGACAGCAATTGTTAGACCTCCCAGAATTTCAGGGCTCTTGGGAGCTTTGCTAAGGCAGTCGAGAGCTCTGCTGGATTACAACATAAGGTTAGCAAAGATAAGTGTGTGCTGTGGCTGCCCCCTACTATCCACATCCACCTGTCTGTGAGACATACGAGGTCATACGACTTGGACCAAAGATCATTTGAAAACAGAGACACCAAATGGAAAGCCTAGGGGTCCCGGCAGCCAGCCCTCCTCTGCACATGCACACTCGTGTGGCCATATGGCCCGTGCACGTGTGAGGCATACGTGGAAGCCGGCAGGAGCCCCCTCCCCTCCCAGCCCTTCTGAAAGCGAGCCAAGCACATTAAAGCAACACTCAGTTATGAACAGAAACGCGAACAGCGGGTGGGTTGGGGTTGTGGGATTCTGGATTCTATTTTTCCTTCTCTGCATGCCAGTTTTGGTGAGGGGGGTGACATGGTTTTGTTACAGTCACACACACACGCACACACAAATTAAAATAAAATTGTATTTTGTTAGTAAAGCCAAAAAACAAAAAACAAAAAAACAAAAACAAAAAAAAAGCACATCACAATGGTCATCTTTCGTTCTTTGACTCTTGTAGAAATGAGTTAGTCTCGCTCCAACTGCCGGAATCACTCAAAGGAATGGTACACAGAGCTAATAATAAACAGCCCTACTTGGAGAAGTCATGAACCTTCCCTGTAGCAGACCAGGTCCCTAAGCCTATAGATACAGAGCCTCCCTTCTCTGAAAACGGGGCTAATGTTACCTCCCACACGGATAAGATACTATTCCTGGTGCAGGTTTCAGTTCTTCTGAAAACAAAACATATAAGGAGAGTCTAGAAAAGACATTACCAGAGGATATTTAACCTCAAATTTTGTTGCTGTTGTTAATTTGCTTGGTAGTTATATTTGAATAGTCTATGACTCAAAACCACTGTTGAAGTCATTTTGTAGTGCCAAATAATTTTGGTCACCTTGTAAAGTCTTTTCAGTTACTCCCTCACAGCCCCTTCCAGAAGCCTAATCTAAGTTTTTCTATTATATATTTAGGCATCAATACATTTATGATATTGATTCTATTTACATGAATGCCTTATTGATGCTCTATTTCTATTTCTCATTTTTCTTTTCTGGATTGAAAGACCCAAGAGGGTAAGAATATTTATTCTGTTCCCCACTATTTTCTTCATCCCTATTACCGAGGACAGTTGTTGAATAAATTACCTGATATACGCCAAAAACATTTTTTTCTCGGTTGTTATTTTATTTGACTTCAAATGAAGGTTTTATTAAACCTCCTTCACCCAGTAAGTCCTTTTTATGAAGCCTCACCCGGTTTTCCCCTCCTGCATGTACAAGAGATTTAAGGGATCCATTTCACCCTCCCTATGAGGCTGTGAGTATTAACTTCATTTAACAACAAACAATACAGGACATGTCAGAGAGCTGACAAAAAGGGCCCACATTCAAAATAATTATCGCTAATTTCTGTGCTTGGGTGCACCAAGCTGGCAACATCAAATCCCACCGAAAATAAATTATCTGAATCAGTGGTTACGAAATCTGTTTTCATCAGGGTCCTTGGAAAGTGGAGGGTCAAGGAAGTTCCTCTCTCCCAGAAAAATGCAGGTATGGGAAACATTAAATTTAAATGCATGATCTTAAGGATTTATAGACACACCCCGCACCTCGGGCAGTGTTTTCCTAAATATGGATTATGATGCATCACAATTATTGGATCATGAAATCAATGTAAAGGGTCGTGACCAGCTTAGAAGCAAAAGGAAGAAAAGGAGGAAGAAAGGAAGAGGACAGAAGAGGGGAAAAGGAAGGAAGGAGGAAGAGAGGTAACGGCATTATGTTCCAACACTTTTGTTCGGTTGTGGACATAAGTGTGCACACGCGTGCATGTATGCAAGTGCTAAGCCAAAATATAAATGTAGTTCTTATTGTGTGTTGCCAACAAAATAATTTAGAAAAGAATACTCTAGGGGTTCGAGGGCTCCTGACCAAACGATTAAGGATGGAACTGCCATCTGACTTGGAGAGTACTGTCTCTTGTGTGTGTTTTAATTTTAACCAGAAGAGGCATATGTGCCAAGGCAGAGAGGTGTGAAACAGGATGCCGACTTTGAGGCACTCCCACAAATGAAGCTTGATGGGCCAGAGACACAAGCACTGCAGAGGGGCCCTTAAACCTAGAGGAGGCCCAGCTTCATCTCACAAACCAAACTCAGGTGGATGACACGGTGAATAAAGCACACTGGGGAAAGGTTGGGCCTGGAGAAGGTATGGATGCCTTTCTGTCCAGCCAGCTGCTGTCTTAGAGGAACGCAGAAGCCAGAGGACCAAGATATCCGGCTTTCAAAGATCAGCGGGAAATCTGGAGTTGTTAATGTGAAATATTCTTCTCATTTTTAATATAGGCAAGTAAAGCCAAAAGAACGTTGTTTTTAAACATGGTGCAGGTTAATGCTATGAGTCAAATAAAACCTGTGAGCCGGATCCAATTTTCAGCCCTAGGCTAAGGAGGGAAATATAATTTGTTTTCTGATCTAGAAAGACCTGTGGAGGATGGACTGAGGTGGAAGAGAGGAGAGAGACCAGATAGGAGGCTACAGACATCAACAGCCAGAAGATCACAGGGGCCCGAGGAAAGGCTGTAGGAGGAAGGGAGGACACAGGAAATATTAAGGAGACAGAACTGAAGGGCCAATCAGATGTGCCAGCCGCAAGAGAGCAAAAGCACTTAGGATGACTCTGGTTTCTGGCTTGCACGGCCTCATAGACAGAGGCTTCATTCACCAAGACTGGGAATATGGCAAGCACACCGGGTCAGGAGATCAGATCGGCACACAGGTGCTTGGAGAGCATCTCATTGGAGGCAGCCACAGCAGAGAAGAACAAGGCTGAAACGCAACAGACATTATGGTGGAGATGTAAAGCCGTGAGCTGTCTACACCTGGATGCCAGTAAGGCTAAAAGTAAGAAGGTGAAGACAGAACCTTGGGGCTCACGCATATTTAAGGGATGAACAGATAAAGAAGATGCCACAAAAGAGATCCATTGGGAGCAAGTGAGAAGGCTCAAGGAGAGTCGTGGCCATTTGGAAGAGCCATTTGGGGAAATGGGAAATGGCACTGATGAGAAATCCATGAAGACATCACAAACGGCAACGAGGTTCTTGCTAAGATGAGCAGCGCTGGACTTGTTGACCACGGGGAGGCTGGAAAGAAGAATCCTCAGGGCACCACACTACCAGCCGGGTTTTCATACATTGCGCAGCCTGTGGGGGTGAGGCAGACGCCGGGAATGGCTGGAGTATCGCTAAGTGGAGGGTCCACAGGATGAGAAAGACAGAAAGGCCAGGAGGCTGAGACATGTGTTGGCATAGCTAGATGGAGAAGAAAACCGAAGCGTGTTGGGGCAGACAGACTAACACAAAAGTCAGAGGTGGATGCGTCCGAAATCTCGGAAAGGCCAGAAAGTAGGCCAACGGTGGGAATAAGGGAGTGAGCACCAGAATGATAAGCGGCTGTAGGTAGAGATGTGGGATTATGGGATTCCACAATCCACAATCCACAATCCAAGATGTCAGAGGGGGCTTGGACTCCTGCAGGTGGTCGGGGGTGTGGCCACTGGGGAAGGGTAGCTGAGCTGAAGCGAAAACAAAGATGGTTCCAGAACTTTGGATGGTTCCAAAGATGGTTAAAAGGTCAAGAAACTCCCAGAAGTTGGGGGGGGGGGGGGGAGGAGAAAGGGGGGAGGGGTGGGGAGGGGACAGAAGGGGAGGATCTCCACATGGATCCTGATGTCACTTGCACTGACACCAGGACCTGGCGCAGAGAAAGAGACTTGTCAAATCCTCAATAAACACAGCCACGTCACTGTCAGTCAGAAGGTGACAGCAGCAAGAAAGGGGAAGGCAGGAATCTCAAAGGAAGAGGACACTTTGTATGAAGGTGAAAGAAGAGAAGTAGCAGGAGAAGCAGAAAAATCCCAATCAGCTTCCCACCCACACAGAGCGAGAAGTGCCAGAGAACCGGCAACCCCACTGCAGAACCCAAAATACCACACATCAGGCTCCCAGATGCCCGACAGACTCCTGGCCCTCCACTTCCAACACTATTCTCCCCTCTTCCCTTCCCAGTGACGCAGAAGGGCCCTGCTCCAGGCAGGCCATGGTGACAAAGGGACAGGACACTCGAGCTCCGGGTCGGATTTTGTCATTAACCAGCAGAGTGACCATGAGCAAGTCATGTCAGCTTAGTGTGCCTGAAGTTCATAATCCAGAAACCGGGGCTAATGATATTCATTCTCTTCACCAGGGTCGGCTATTTTGAAAAATATAAAAGTCAAGACAGAAAAATGTTTTAAAGGGCAATTTTATTCCGCAATCCAACTGGTGGAGCTTAAAGCCAAAGACGTCGTCAAATCCTAAAATGAAGCTCCGATATTTGACCAAATGATTCTTCTTGGAGCCTCAATATCTTATCTGTACAATGTACAATCTGTACAACGTCGCCAAATCCTAAAATGAAGCTCCAATCATTTGACCAAATGATTCTTCTTGGAGCCTCAATATCTTATCTGTACAATGAGGGAGACGGGTTAAATGATGGTCACCTGTCTACACAGCATTTAGTTTGTTTGCTTCCGGGGGATTCTCCCTGTGCTCCGATGCCTGGGAGGGTCCTCCCACCCTAACATGTTCTAGCTACTTATGACCCTGTCTTAACACCTGACAACCCCTCCAGAGAGCTGGCTTCCAGCAAATGTTTGGAGGACAGGTGAACACCGCTGGGCAGTCCGAGGTGGTTAGCGGCTTTGCTGAGAAACGACTATACAAGAGGAGAGTGCTCAGGGGAGCACAGCTGCCAGCACACGGAAGCACCCAGTCATTACTGTTGAATAGATCAGTGATCTAAGAAATGTACTGGAAATTTTTTAACTGAGCATACAGATGCAAGAAATTCTCAATACTCATCTCAGATCCAGTTCTCTGGTATAAATTTAGGTAAATTCCATAAAAGGTAACTGGAGACCAAAACATTATTTTCAATATTGCTGGCATGAGAAACGCAGCGGTCACCGAGGGCAGGGAAAATGACGAGTCCCCAGACAAAATCATAATTCACTGAGCTCAGAGGGCAGATTCAGAACTGTATCCCGCAGCATCCAAATTTTATTTAGATGCGGCCACAGTGTGACTCAGGCCTGTGTGTTTTTTAAAGAGTGACACGAGACCAAAAGCACAAATGATTCTATCCGTACATATGAGCTGCATAAATTTCTACAAAATTCTTCTAGAATTCTTGCCATTGTACTTGAGTTTCAAGCACTTGGCGGGGTGGGGGGGTGTGTCAAAACCCAGTCTAGTCAGTTCTCATTATCCCCAATAATAAGAGCCTGGAAGTTAAAGCCATATAGTGTATATCTGAAATCTGAAATTCGGAGACCCAAACGTGGGTCTCCCTGTGGCCAGAGCCACGCTCCCAGCCACTTTGTGGCCAGATCGTACTAGAGATGTGGCAAATGTAAAAGCTCTCTATCAAGCTTACAATACGTGTCTATCACGTAAAACTGCTTGATTTTTATTTTTTTTTTTTTTGTATTTTACATAATCATGGGGAGCACTCAGCAGAGCAGTGGACAGAGCACAGGTCCGACATTATGCTCTGTGGTCCTGACACATCGCCCCTCTAAGCCTCAGCGTCCCCATGTGTAAAATAAGAATCATTATAATCATGTCCCATGAAGTGGCTGCGGAGGTAAGACACCAAAACTTGCATGTCGGGCCCTCAGCACAGAGGCAGGAACACAGCTGGCATTCCCATAATAAGTGGAAATTCTTATTGTCACTGAGAAGTACACGTCACAGAGTTGTGTAGTAAAGATCTCCTACAGGTTCAGGTAATTCAAGTAAGAACGGCTTAAAGATAACTTTATTCCATGATTTCCACTGTGTCTTGTGGTAAGAACATATTTCAGGACCAAAATGCCAACTTCTCTTTTAAAGATTCTGTTGCTGTTGCCTGATGCTCTCTGACGTGCTCTGGTAAAAATCAACTATTTGGAGGTCCCTGAAGGACCTCTAGCCCCATCCCAGACTGTGGGATCCCAGATCACACACTCAGCAATCCTTGCCTTTCCAGACAGCTTCTCCACATTAGGGACCCACCAGTCCATTCCTGTTGGAACCCAAAGCAAGGTAGATGCCAAACTTGACAGCCCAGTCCATGAGGAATAAAAAGGAGCTGAATTCTTATAACTTCCATTCTCTGTATCACTCACTTTCCATCTGGGTGCTTTACTTTCCATATTTAATGAACCATTTTCTGGCAACCGTGTATGTCCTTGTGTATATTTCTTGAAAGAACTATTGGTCCCCCCTTTGGAAACCTCCCCTGGCAGTGGCCTACCTTAGCACATCACGCATGTTCTGTAAACATCTGACTGATTGATTTCTACACATTTACAAATATCATTGACTCACAAATGTGTACTATACCTAAAAGGGCAGAAACCAACAAGACTGCCAAAATCCTTGTCAAAATATACGACGTTATGTCAAAATAACAAAAATTATTTCCCCACTAGTTAATACTAAATTCAGAACAGATTATTAAATGTCCTTCTTAAAGTTGGCTTGAGATAAGCAACTAACTGAGGACGAAAGGTCAGTTTCCTATCAGCACGAGCCAGGTTAGCTCTTTCAGCAAGGGCGGGCTTTATCACGCTGTGAGCCAAAAAGCTGAGCCCACAGGCAGACAACCCACGATGAAGAGGAGCTAGAGCGCCACAGCCTATGACAAAACCTGGCCACATCCTCCTCCCTTCTTCATCTCTGTCACTCTGAATTCATAAAACTGAATGAGTACCATTTGGAACCATTTCCGAGGCTTAGGAAGAGATTTAAAAATAAATAAATAAATAAATGAGACCAAGGTGGGCACAGGTGACTCAAAAGAGATTGCATCCGTCAGCACACAAAGCCAAAATAAGCCCTGGGGTGGGGGGAACAGATGGCCTGTGGGCAGTGGACAGAGCCAGGGGGATTCAGAACCATGGCCCTCTGGAGGGCGATCCACCATGGGAGATGCCTATTTGTAGGAGGTGATGTCCATGTTCACCAGATGGCCAGCTCACCGCCTGGCGTCTCAGCCACCAGGTAAGCTTGGTGACTTGCAAGAATTTAACCTCCCCTGAACAGAGATTGCAAACAGAAGGCAGAAACTGCATCTTCTGTCACCCTTGGGACTAATAAGAGCAGAATTCGGCAAAGGTAAAGATGCCTGGATTATTTTCTAACCGTTCTTGTCTGCATGACAATAAACCCAAAACATTTAGCACAGAGAAGAGAAGTATCTTCTTCCCCTCACCCTCACAAAAATCTCAGGATGTGATAAACACTAACTAGAGCTGAAAATTCCTTTAAAGGGAGACAATTAGGATATTTAACCGATTACTAAAGCATTAGACTATAGGTGAAAATCACAAAAATTGTCCATAATGTCAACTAGGAACCTGCATCTAAAGATTCAGAAATCATGATGCGTTATGGTTACAATTATATATGTGAAAGGTGTTCGAAGCAAAAGGATGAAAGGAACGGCAGCAACCCTAAGAATGGTTGTGTTTGATTGCTGGGATTAGTGGTGATTTTTCTTCTTCTTCTAACCTGGTTATGAATAGAAGAGTAAGTCTTAACTTAATAGCAAGCAGTGTAGAACACTATCCATGGCAAAGGACTAGGGCTTTGTGCATTGGTTTGTTGACTGGTTGGCTGGTTTGTTGGTTGGTTGGTTGGTTGACTGGCTGGTTGGTTGGTTGGTTGGTTTTCATTTTCTAGCCGATCACCTATAGCTCATTGCATCTGCAACTCAACATGTGGATTCAAGCCCACCCAAACTAGTCTAGCCCAGTTTTTCTGAGTTTCCCACTGTGGCTGGAGATCACTCAGGTCATACTTCCCCCAAGACTGGTTCAAGGTCCTCCCTCAGATTAAGCCAACTTCTCAGACATCCTCCCAGCCCCACCCCCTTAGTCTTCCTCCTATCACAATACTTCTGTAAATATTTGAACTGTCTACTTCTGTAAGGCTGTGTTTATGCATTTCTATTTTCACTACATTTTTCCATCTTCTTATGGGCAGTTTTCTGAGAAAAGGGACTCAAGCAGAGTCTGGGAGACACAGGTGCTTGCAACCAAGCTACTACACAATCAGCAGCCCCTCAATAGATGGAAATGTAGATTTCCAATAGCCTGATAGCCATGTAATAGGATATATTTCAGACAAAGGATATTATACTACCTGCTGCCCCAAAAACATTGTACCATCACCTTAAATTGCTCTAGCAATTTAATTCAGGCATATGGTCCCATCATAACTACACATGCAATGCCATGGGTAACCAGATGTGGAGGATTTTACCTGTATTCCTATGGGGAAAGAAAAAAAAAATACAATCAACTCTTCCTAGTTAGGCTCAGACCGACTCCCAAATAAATGAGAAAAAGTACAACAATAACAACAAAAAAATTACTTCAGATGTACCACAATCCAAAACTCAAACCATAGGAAAACCATCAGACCTCCTGCCCTCCATGCTGTGTATTTGCTAAAACATATCTAGGCAACTCTGAAAAGTGACACTAAGTTTTTTGACAAACAAAAGGTAGCAGATCACGATCCATTTAGGTATAATGAAGTATACTACAATCGGAATTTGTTACATACAGAAAGGAAAATCTTGAAGCAACAGTCCTCTATCAAAACTACAGAGGTTGAAAACAACTGATCTTTTATTCTAGCAATCAGTCAATAAGAAAATAAACTAAATTTTCTCATCGATAAATAGCTAGAGGGAGCCTCAGAAAATATTGGAAGTGGGAGAGGAGAGAAAAAGAATTTCTCACGTTCACCCTTGTTTCTAATCCTGTGGCCACCATTACTGTCCAAATCTTAGCACTCTATTCCTGAGACAGCACCCAGCCTACCAACAGAATTAAGTATATAACAAGCACTAAGTAAATGGTAGCTATTATCATTGCTCAGGGCAGAAAACAGACTCATTCATATAATTAGCCAAGACCTGTTGAACACCTACTGTGTGTCAGGCACTGAGTGTACAACAGTGACCAAAACAGAGTAAGTCCCTGTCCTGCTGGAGCCAACATTATAGTGACTTGGCCCCAAGCTTCCTTATCCCTAGGGATTGCAAACTCTAATACCTAAAGGGGATAAGAAAGTAAAATAAATGCGTTGGATCAGACACTACCTGGCTGTTCACCAAACCTGTTCCTCTTCCCTCTGGGCCCACTCTTGGGTTGCATTTTCCAGCCTCTTTCTGCAGGTAGGTGTGGCCAAGCATTGGAGCCCTAATCCATGGAATGTGATCAGAATGATGCACAGCCCTTTGGGTCCCATTCCCTTTTCTCGTCCCCCTTCTACCTGCTGGATGCAGAGAGCACAGTAGCCTTAGAAGCCACAGATTAAAGATGGCAAAATCACAAATTCTGGTTCCTGGATCCCAAATCATTGCTTGGTAGAGTGCTCCTGGCCAATCAGGTACACTCCTTTGGTCTTTATGTGTGTGAGTAATAAAATGTTATGGCTTTGAGCCATGATAGATTTGAGTATTGGGGTTGTTATGACAGTTAACCCATCTCAGCCACTAAGTGACAGAGGTGGGACAGGCAGGGGCATCTGTCACAGGCACCACTATTCAGGGAGGTACCACTACTCAACTTTAGACAATTGTTGCCATGCAAGAATATAATTTACTTCACCAGTGTGGTCAACCTTCTGATCATTTCAAGAGAACCTGGAAATCCTGATTTTCAGGGGAAAGCTCCTGATTTTTAAATGATTTTTCTTTTTGTTTGACAACTGTTTGATTTTTGAAAACACATCCGTAGACAGAAGTGAGTCACCTGGGCTATAATCCCTGTTCTCCATTCCACCACCAGTACCATGCTTTCCATAGGTATTTTTGGCAGAAGAGTTAAGAAAGGTTTTAAGAGCAGAAATAAGAGAATAGGATTTTGTAAGTATGGTGAAAATGTACTAAGAAATTCTCTTTCTTCCTTTATACATACGACAATTATCCCATCTCTATTATGTATGTGTAAGACGCTGTGCTAAGACAAATAAGACATGATTCCAGCCTTTGAAACTTCAGGAGTTGGCTGCACACCTTTATCTGTAGAGCTGAAACTGACTCCATAGTTATACCACCTTTTAGCAATTAAGTGGCATTGCTTCCTGCCCTGACAGCTCTGTCCACTGTCTCCTGTGCTCAGGAACCTGTACATCAGCTGTCCCTTAGAATGGGCTTGACTTGGTAGTATATTTCTCTCTCTGGCTCTGAGCAAGGAAGTATATTCCTCTCTCGGCTCTGAGCAAGTTGTCTTACTAGCCACTGAGCTCACTGTTTCTCCTAATGGACATAGGTTGTAACAGCAGCCTATGTGTCCTCAGTTTACATGAAATACAATGAAAATAGTTTTTGCACATGGATCATGGTTGTTGTGAAAGGGTTTCCAGGACCTCAGTGAACCCAGAACTGCCTTTAGAAAATTGCTTTTAGGAGCTCAATCTGATGAAGGAGCCAGACCAGCAGACCATCTCAGGGGTTGGTAGTGGGGAGGATGGCTTCTAACTCCTGTGGAGGGGGGCAGACTGCATGCCAGGAAAGGCTACTTGAAGGAGGTAGGGCTTGGGCTGGGTCTTGAAGAAAGTACAGCTGCTAACCAAGCAGACAGGACTGAGTAGTGCTTCCCAGGCACAGAGAATAAAGTAGAAGGGGCAGAAATGGGCTTTGGGGAAGTGCATGTCTGGCTATGGTGGCAGGTAGGAGTTGGAGGTGGTTTGTTCATAAGTACCCCAATTGCTAAGCAATGGAGATAACTGAGTTACGGGGCCCCACTGGCTGAAGGATGAGATTGGTTAGCAGGAACCAAAACTAGAACCAGGGTGGTCAGTTCGCAGGCATGGCTTTGACAAGATCACAGACCATGAAGAGGGAAGGTCTGAAAAAAAGGCAGCAGAGACAGAAAAGGGACAGAATTATAACAGTATCCAGAAATACAGTCAGGAAGATTTAGAGGCCAACTAAATAAAGGGAAGGAGAAAAAGAGAAGAATCTAGAATGATTCTCAGATTTCTGGTTGATCAACCATTGAAATAGTAGATAGTGGTGAGAGCGAGACTCCAGAGAAGAAGAGTTCACTTGGAGGGAGAAATGCTGACGTGTCATAACCAGGGGTAGAGATATCCAGTAAATAGTTGCACCTGTGGGTCTCAACCTCGGGACAGAACACAGTCTTTTACATCATGGGTTCATAGGTGGTTGTTAAATCCATGAGATTGGAGGAGGCCACCGAAGGAGGGTCTACAGAATGATGGAGCAAATAGGATTAGACGACTGCTCCAGGATTTAAGTCATCAGGCAGTCCCTGTGACTCTAGCCAGATCCAGTAGAGGGGAATTAGCTCAGGAGATAAAGAACCAATGAAATGGAGGCAGTGAGGATGGAAGGAACAGGCCAGCAAGAGCTGGAGGTACCAAGGATCTTTATTTCATAGGTATTACTGCCTGGGCAAGCAGACAGGTGAGGGAGAACATAATAAGGAACCCAAAGATTGGTGTAGGGTTCATAATGTGAAATAGGGTTCTCCTAAAACTTGGAAGCTTCATGCCAATACTATTTAACTTTAGTCATGATTCCAGAGCATATAATCCTTGTCTTCTCTTCACCCAACTCAACGGACTGGGTAATAGAATGTCAAGGTCACACAATGGCTTCCCATTCCTCCTAACTTAAAAGCTAGAGTCTAAGGCTGGTCTCCTGTGTGATGTGGCCCCTGCCACCTCTCCTGCCTAGTCCAGGACTCACTATCCTCTTAATTCTTGCTTCCCCAACCACACCCTCCTTCTCTCTGATTCCGGAATAAACCACACTTCTTCCCATCACAGAGGACAGTACCCACATTACCCTTTGCTCTAAAGCTCTGCCTGGTTATCTTCTACTCACTCTTCAGATGTTGGCTGGAGTTTCACTTAAGGAAAGCCTTCCCTGACCATCCACCTCCTTACTCACCCAACCTCCCCAACACCCGAGGCTTCCCCTTCATTACACTCACCTCCATTGGTGATTGTATACTTTTCCTATGAGGAGCTGACTAACGTTCATCTCTTCCCTATAAGCCAATGTCTGCTTTCTCCCCACTATATCCATGACACCCAGCACAGTGCCTGCCACATACCAGTTCCTCAATAAATACTGATCTGAATTAATACATGTAAGGAAGAGTCCATTTAGAAACAACAGGCATCATTTTTTAAGACTGCCTGGTATTAAAGTTAAACCATGGTGAAAAACCTCACACCATGATGCATGAGGAGAGGGTGAGTAGAGATGGGGAAGGAGGGGGATGTCTACAGAAGAGCAAGAGGGAACTTATTTCCTGGGGTGACAGTCATGTTTGAAATCCTAACAATGGGTGGCTCAGTGGGTTAAAGCCTCTGCCTTCGGCTCGGGTCGTGTCCCAGGGTCCTGGGATCGAGCTCCGCATCGAGCTCTCTGCTCAGCAGGGAGCTTGCCTCCTCCTCTATCTCTCTCTCTGCCTGCCTCTCTGCCTACTTGTGATCTCTGTCAAATAAATAAAAACTTTAAAAAAAAAAGAATTTGGGTTACACAGGTGCATGTATTTGTCAACACAGGAACATACACTTAGAACTTCCATATTTCTCTGTACATAAAAGTTACCGAAAAATCTAAAAATTAACAAATATTGAAGTCTAATCAATGGCATGCATGCTGAAGTATTTCGGGATGACATGTGCTGATGTCTGCAACTTATTTTGAAATATATATATATGTATGTATATATATATTTTATATATATAATAAAATAAGAGGAATTTATAAATAAATATATATATAAAATATATAAATATATATATATAATAAGAGGAATTAATGGGTGGATAGAAATACAGACAAGATATATGATAAAACAAATATAGCACAATGTTAGCTGTCATCCAGGTGGTGGGTAATGGCTGTTCATTGTACAGTACTTTCAATGCTTCTGTACGCTTGAAGATTTAATAAGATGTGGGGTGGGGTGGGGAGCCTGCAGAGTATAGCTGAAAATATATTTATGTTGTAGTCAGATTTGGTTTCAAATCCCATCTCCACCACTTACAAGCAATGTGCCCTTAGGCAAGGTAGTTTCTTAAATGTTCTCTCAATCTTCACTTCCTCCAAGGAAAACAGGCAAGAATTACCTCACAGTGTCATCATGGGGGTGAAAGATGGAACTCCTGATCAGGTGACCACCATGATAGCAGCTGTTTCACAAATGTTAGTCCTCCTAGTCAGAAGTCAACATACCCACAAACTAGGACAAAGCTCCAGTGAAACATAAAAGAAGAATCTTGTCAAATTTTTCTCTCGCACAGCCCCTGGGAAATTAAAAGAATAAATTAACTGTTCTATTTTTATAGGTAAAGACACTGACCTTCCATCAGTGGGACGCTTGGAACTCCATGTCTGAAGGAGATCTATGCTGTCAACACCTCCTCATTCCATCTCCCAGTGGCCAACCCCACCCTTCATCAGAGCTGGCTGGAATTAGTGGCATCGTCACATCAGGCAGAAAGATGGGGAACGGCGGCTGAACTGTAAGTAGCGTACACAAGCCAGGACTGCCAGCCACCTCCCAGATGTGGAAGGGAGAAGAGCCAATGAGACGAGCCTTAAGATCTGTGAAAGCATCTGACGTGTTGTCAGGGTGGTAGTCACAAGATTGTCCTGGCTTTTAGCATAATTACATGAACTTAGAGAGGGCCTTAGGACCGTATATAAAAGCCTCCCATCAAGAATAATAGTGTTGATTCAGTGGGAGGATGTGTCATAGAAGACCACATGGCCTTCACCTCTCTAGGTCTATGAGGTGGAAGAAAGGAGTCCACTGAGGACAGCCCCAAATGAGAAGGAACTGCTGACCTTGGGAAGCAAGGACAACAACAAAACCAACGCACCTCCAAGAAAACGAGGCCTGACATCTTAAAATCAGTGAAAGCCTTCGTTCTATGTCACAAGTGAGACATTCCAGGCGGAGGAAATGGTAATTTTTTAGAAAGCATCTCTGTGTGCCCACTTGATAGCACGTTGAGGGCTGTATCATTCCAGCTATTTCAGGCTGCGCATGCACCGCCTAACTTCCACCCTCTCTTCCTTGAAATAGCACTTCCTTTCACATACCTCGAAACCCACCTTGTTAGTTAGCCTATTAAGCCTAGACTTTAAGCTTCTCGGAGACATCCTGCATGTACTGGGTGCCCTGCCTGTGTGGTGCTTGGAGCCTGCAGATGGGTAGGATGGCGTCGGCGCTGAGCCAACTGTGCACATCTCCTCCCGGCTCCACCGTCACATCGGTAGTCGGAAGTCAGCCATGGTGGGAGTATTTATACCATGGAAATCGGCCAACACTCTAAACCAGGTCACTTATCCTCGATGTTTTTCGTAGAGCCGGCTCTAGCACATGAACTTGGTTTTCACTGCTATGGGAGAGACAGATTTGGGGAAGCCTGCCCTAGCCCCACCACTTTATTTAAAACTGATCTCTACCACAGGCCACGGCTGAAGGAGGGGTCAACCCCGGAAGCCATGTTTGTACCACCTGCCCCTTCTCTCCTGGCTTCTGCTGATCAGACGAGGGGGATGGTCCTCACTCCCTTGGTTAGATAGACGATGGCAGCCTGAGTTTCCCTCCTGGGAAATAGGGAAATGGGATAGAGACTGGACGGTGGGCCCTGAAACTGAGAAGTCTTGCCAGTTCTGGCTGCAGTGAGTACCACAGCTAGCAAAAGCAGACTCAAGGTTTAGTTACAGGGGGATCAAGTGGCTGTAGGTCGGCAGAGAAAGCCGGTCTGCAGGAAGAGGCAGAAGGACAGAGCCAGCGTGTGGGAAAAGAAAGAGGGTCCCTAAGACACAAGGCCAGTAACCTCAGTCTCTTACTGTGGAGGAAGACAGCATCATGAAGCAGAGCAAGGGCTGTGGAATCAAACTGCCTGGGGTTCAAGTCCCACCTCTGACACTTACCCACGTGATACTGGATGAATAACGATACAAGTTACCCTGTACTTCAGTTTCCTCATCTGCAACATGGAGATAATAACAGAACCCACTTCACAGGGTTGTTGTGAAAAATCAAACGGGCTGATACAAATGGTAAATGCTCCAAAATGTTAGCTAGTATTTCTATCAGTTAATTATACAGTTCACACGGCCCAGTTATATTTTATTCCTCTTCTGAATATGTCAGATGAGATTCCCCTGTGGCCAAAGGCCCCAGACTTGAGCTAGTTTTAGTTAAGTAGCTAGGGAATCAAAGGGTAGTGTAAGCATACAATTAGAGACTCACAGAATCACAGAATTCCTGAATCACAGAATGATGTAAAAATCCCTGGACCACTGTGTGACCTTCAACAAATCACGTTCTTCACCCTCTCAAGAGTGATATGAGATTCAAATGAGAGAGTGAGAATGTCAACAAGTATGAGGGGGGACACCAAACTCTGGAGACTCTTATCCCCGGAAGGAAAGGTAAATATATCACATTAGCCATAGTGGGGGAAACACTTGTTTAAAATGTTGTTTTTCTCGTTGGACCAGAGGCAGGAAAGTATTGCCCATCCCCCTGCAGGGAAGGCTTTGTTTCTGTAGGATGCACTGGATTGCCGTTTGTGTTCATCTCCAGTACGGAGTAACAGAATAACAGGAACCTGCCTGAGACAGCTCTATGGCCCTGATTTTTTTAATACACTTCCATCTGGTTTAATTAGATTCAAAATAACGCTCGTAATCCAGATCCTCTTATTCTTTTCAAAACAAAGACTCATTATTTGATAATGAAGTCCGTAGGTTGAGAGATATTTTTGCTCAGCGTTTTTAGACAAGGACTTAGAAAGCAGCACCATTAATTTCAACACATTTTCTTCGCAGACTTCACATTTTTCTCCAGCCCTCCTTGGTTTGCTGCTGACATTGTAAATACGGAGACAAGTGACAGAGGAACAGCATTCATTACGAGAAACTGAGGTGGGGGGGAGGTCGGGGGGTCCCGGTTTCCCTGCAGTACTTCACTCCGTATTTCACGTCACAGGAGCAAAGTTGGAAATATTCTAGACCTTCCTATTTACTGGTACCGCATAAATAACAAAGCCATTTTGTGTTTCTGACGTCAGGAGATTTTATTTCAGGCTAAGAATAGATTTAACATATATAAATCAAAATCAAAAACTAATTCCCCTCTTGTGGTTAGGATGCATTAGGGGAAGATTCGCCTGAGGGAACAGATGGCAGGTGCAGCAATGTCCGTGGGCTAAATACTTGGGGCAGCTCCTTGGCCTTATTTACATCTGCGTTAGCTGGTTTACACACAGTGTTTATCCCTTTTCTGTTTGGTGTTTAAGAGGGTTTATGATTTTTCCTTAGCATCTGTGGAAGTTGGTTCCAAGGAAGGGGGTCAAGGAGCAGAGAAAATAGGAGAAATGGTCTAAGGAGAGGGTTTAACTCTATAGGTCTGAATCCAGTCTGTGGTTTTAAAACAGTTTTCTTTTCTAGTAAAGGTTTTTCTGTTTTTCAGGGAGAAGTTCAAATTCTCTTGTGACAAAATTTACTTAACATGGGAAAAGGATCATGATATAGCATCAAGTGACAAATATTCTGAATATCACACCCTTAAAAAATTCAATGTTTTTAAAATTTTAATGTTTTTAAATTATTTATTTATTTATTTATTTATTTGAGAGAGAGAGAGCATCAGTGGAGGGAGGGGCAGAGGGAGAGGGAGAAGCAGACTCCCCGCTGTGCAGCCATACACAGGCTCTTGATCCCAGCACCCTGGGATCATGACTTGAGCGGAAGGCAAACACTTAACCTACTGAGCCACTCAGGCGCCCTCACCCTTAATCTCTTTAAAAAATTAAACGAGGGGGGCGCCTGGGTGGCTCAGTGGGTTAAAGCCTCTGCCTTCGTCTGGGGTCATGATCTCAGAGTCCTGGGATCGAGCACTGCATCGGGCTCTCTGCTCAGCAGGGAACCTGCTTCCCTTCTTCTCTCTCTGCCTGCCTCTCTGCCTGCATGTGATCTCTGTCTGTCAAAATAAATAAAAATCTTAGGATAAAATTAAACGAGGATATATATATGGATATAAATAGTTGTAAGGATAACTCATATTTGCCTGACAGTACAAGTCTAGGAAATAGCAACAGGACCAACCAGACCTTTTACATTTCACTGCATACACCTGTATACTGTTTGAATTTAATAAAGTTATAACTTTTACAATTTTTAAAAGCCAATGAAGATTAAAGATAAGCCAATATTTATTCAGGCTTCAAGTTGGAACCATGAGAGTAAAACATGGGAAAACTCTTTCCTTTTGAGATGAAAATCCTTGACTGGGCTCCCCACCAAGGTAGGAAGACATAAGAAATACAAATGGTCTAACCCACAGAAACATTTGCCCAAGGCTCATAAACACACAGCCCAGGGAATGGGGGAAGAAGGAAGGCGCCTTAGGCTCTTATTTACTGATAAGAAAACTAAAGCCCTGAAAAGTGAGGTGACTTGATAAATAGACAACAGCCAGCTAGGGATGACCTGTCTCCTGAGTACGTCCAATACAATTTCCCCTCACCCACACCATTTGCCCTAGACCTTAAACCAAACCAATGTCTTCATGTCTAGGAAGTGTCCACTGTTAGCCCCAAGAATGAGGAAACGTACTAGAGGTATCTGATACTTTTTAATTTACTAAAGAAACCCTTAAGAAATCTTCAATCTCATCTATAAAACCATAGGCCTTAGGGGAGAAATAATACCATACACATCCATAAAACATAAAAAAGAATGCTTTCCAACCATCTTAGAGATCAGCATTACCCTTATTCCAAAACCAGACAAAACATACCAGGAAAACAAAGCTACACACCAATGAATATCTTTCATCAATGAAAGACTTTATAAATTTCCAACAAAAAGATTAGAAAATCAGGCCCAGCCAGAGCACACATCATGACTAAGCTGGAGTTTATCCCAGGAATTCAAGGTTGGTCCAACATTCTAAAATCAACCAATGCCTGTTGATAGACTGAAAAAGAAAAACTTTGTGGTGATTTCAACAGATAAAGAGAAAGCATTTGACAAAATTCACTACCTATTTATGATGGGTATAGAAGAGAACTTCCTAAACCTGATAAAGCACCTCTACAAAATGAAGCAAAACAAAACAAAACAAAATTACAATCAACATCATACTTAAGAGTGAAAGACCAAATGAGATCTAGGCAAGGATGCCCACTCTCCCCATTCCTATTCAACAATGTACTTGAAAAATTGTAACCACTGCAATAAGGCAAGAAAAAGAAATAAAAGGCATGAAGATCTGAAATAAAGAAAAATCCCGAAGATTCTACAGAAAGCTACTAGAACTATGTGGGTTTGAAAGGGTCACATGAGACAAGGTTAATCTCTTAAAAATCATATATCTATATATTAATGAAGAGTTTTTAAAGTACTGCTTGCCAAAGCATTGTAAAACATGAAATACATATGTACAAAATTTGTATGATGAAAACTATAGAACATTGACGAGAGAAAAGGAAGACTACCTAAATAAATGGAGAGAAAGATGTTCATGGATCAAAAATCTCAGTAATGTTAAGATATCAATCTTCTCCAATGAAATCCCAGTAGAAATTTCAGCAAGTCTTTTTTATACAGATTGATAAAAAGATATTAAGATCTCATGGAAAAACACAAGACTGAGAAAGTCCAAAAAGATTTTGAAAAAGAAGAAAAAAATTAGAGGATTCACACTATCTGATTTCAAGACTTACTATGGAGCTCAATCAGGGGCAATTTTACCCCCCAGGAGCCATTTAGCAATGTCTGAAGACATTAATTGGTTGTCACAACTGGGGAAGGAGGGAGCTACTGGCATCTACTGGACAGAAGCCAGAAATGGCACTAAACACCCTACAAGTCACAGGACAGTCCCCCACAACAAAGAATTATCTAGCCCAAAACATCAGCAGTGCTGTGATTAAGAAGCCCTGAGCTAGAGAAATCAAGACAGTGTTTAACTGACACAAGGAAAGAAGTATACATTAATAGAACAAGAGACTCCAGAAATAAACCCCCACATATAAAGTACCAACATAATTCAACAGAACAAATATAATCTCTTTAATAAATGGTGCTGGAGCATTACACACCTATATGCAAAAGACATTAATCTCGGCTCTTTCCCTGCATCGAATACAAAAATTAGCATGAAATGGACCGTAGATCTAAAGGTAAAAATAAGACTATAAAACTTCTAGAAGAAATCATAGCTGTTTGTGACCTTGAATTAGGCAAGTACCTCTATCCTTGGATATAAAAACCTACACATCTTTTTTTTTTTAATGTGGAATGAAGCCTCTTTAATTTTAATTTATTTTAATTTCAGTGTAGTTGATATACAATGTCGTATTGGCTTCAGGTGTACTACAGCAATGCAAGAATTCCATGTATTACTCAGTGTTTGTCAGGGAAAGTGTGCTCTTCATCTCTTTCACCTATTTCACCCCAAAACCATAAATCTTAAATTTAAATGTGGATAAACTGAAGTTAATCAAAATCTTAAAACTTCTATTCTTTAGAAAATATTGTTAATGAAACAAAGAGACAGGCCACAGGCTGGGAGAAAATATTGGCAAAGAGCTTATCTGATGAACAACTTGCGTCTAAAATACATAAAGAAAGCTCAAAACTCGGTAATAATGAAACAATCAAATTTTTTAAATGGGCTTAACAGACCCTTCAAAAGAGAGACAGATGGCACGTGAGAAAATGAACGGATATGCAGCAATAGCATCATTGGTTACTGGAAAAATGCAAGCTAACAGTACAATGAGATACCACTAAAAACTACTGGAAGAGCCAGAATTTAAATTTAAAAAGAAAGTTGACAAAACTAAGTGCAAATGAGGATACAGAGAAGCAACCAGAACACTCACACATTGCTTCTGGGAATACAAAACTGTACATCTACTTTGGAAAAGAATTTGATAGTTTCTTTTACTTTTTTTTTTTTGTAAAGAGTGGGGTAAGGAAAGGGAGAGAATATTAAACAGGCTCCATGCTCACCCCAGAGCCCCATGCAGGGCTTGATCTCACAACCCTGAGATCATGACCTGAGCCACTATCAAGGGTCAGATGCTTAACCAACTGAGCCATGCAGGCGCCCCAAGAATCTGGCAGTTTCTTATAAGATTAAACACATACCTAACGAAAGATCCAGAAATCTCACTCCTAGGTATTTACCCAAGAGATGAAAGCTGCCCACACAAAAACTTTTAGCTAAAAACTGGAAACAACCCAAATGTCTATCAGCTGGTGAATGGATAAGCAAACTGGGGTGCATTCCAATAAAAAAAAAGTACAGAAATAGAGATACATAAATGCAATAACATATAGGATTGTCAAGAGCATTACATTAAATCAAAGAAGCTAGACATAAAAATGTTACATACCGTACGATTCCATTTCTAGGAGCCTCAGTTAAAGGCAAAATTATAGGGACAGAGAATAGATGAGTGCTTGTCAGGGACTGGAGGTGTAGCGGGGAGAAGACTGACTATAAAGGAACAGGAGGAAATTTTTGGAGGTGACAGAAATGTTCTATATCTGAATTGTGGTTGTGGATCCATGATTATATACTTCTGTCAAAACTAATCATGCAGTAAACCTAAGAAGGGTGATTTTTACTGTATGTAAATTATACCTTCATAAACGTGACTTAAAAAAAGGAAAAAAAAAAGTGGTGGCTCATGGGCGTGTTTTCTTTGTACGGCATGACATTTCAAAAATCTGAATTAGTTGGTGACATGTGAAAACAAGATTTTAAATAAAGACCCAGCTTTTCTTGAGAAGTCAGAACTTTGGCACCCTGGGCCTCCGCCTCCCAGGCAGTAGCTGAACAGGAACTGCCTCTTTGCACAAAGCAGATACTCACTCTATGTCTTGCCACTTCCCCCAACCTGAACCAACTCACAGAAGTATTTTATTGACCTGCCCTTCCACCCACTGAGTAAGGGCTGCTTATCCTCGGCAGTAGACTGTTCAAGGCCAGGGGCCAGGCCTAGCTGGGTCTGCACTATACTTCCAGTACCTGGTGAAGAGCTTGGCCTCGCCTATGCCAGGTAGTTGATAAACACTATCAAATCAATGTGACTCACTTGCCAACTTTCCACCAGCCACAATAACGGATATTCACAATACCCAGATTGCCAACTGCTCCTTTGGACCTGAAGTCCCCAAAGAGAGTCACCATCCAAGACAGCCATCTAGTGACCTAGAATAATGTGTCCTCTGTGTGTTTAGAAATCCCCTGTAATATGTTGTCAAGCAACGAAATGTTTTAGGATCATTCCAACTATTCATTTTTGTCTAGAGAAGAGTAGAGTTGTTGTTTGTTTAAAGAAAGAAAGAAAGAAGACCACAATACGTGCTTGAAGGGTAATGAAAATGAAAAAGGAAGTGTGCACATCTTGAATATTCTTGGATCATATTCTAGTAATTTAAGACTTTAGATAAGTAGGCTTCTGAGAGATTCTCCAGTTGTCATCAGAAGGCAGTATCTCCACGTTTTCACAATGATGTTCAGTTTTAGGGAAGGGTGTGGGTCAGGGAGAGGGGTTTCCGACTTCTATTTGATGTCAATATTAAAAGGAGAGTGTTACTATTCACCAAATCTTTACGTGTGTGTGAGATGGGGAAAGAAATAGAGGCAAGGTTGAGGACATCTTGTAAGTATCCTTGAAGCTCTGATAATTAATATTGAGAGTGAAAAAGCTCAAATACATTTTATTGGACTGTCTGTATCTGGGGGGGGGGGGGGATCACCAAATCAAACACTCCTGTTGTACATCTTTAATGTTAAAAAATGAGAAAGGGCAAACATAATGCAATTATAACCCATCTTAACTCTCTCTTGATCCACATCCCCTCTTATTTCTGCTTTCCTTGACAGAAAAGACTTTAAAAGGGTTATCTTTTTTTTTCCCCTATCTCTGATTTCTCTTCTTCCTTTCTCTCTTAAACCCACGGCAATAAGACTTCCATCCCCTCTACTCTCAGGGCACCAAACACGTCCACATCTCCTAACCCAACGTCCACTGCTAGACTTTTCCGGTCTCTTTTGCTGGTCCCTCTTCCCCCTGAACCCTTAAATGCTGCAGTATCCCAGGGCTCAGATCACCCCTCTTTCCCATACTTACTCTCTAGGTTTCTCGTCCAATCCCATGCTGATCGCTTCTAAACTTATAGCTCTGGACCCAATATCTGCCTGGAATTCTAGACTACTATAGTCAACTGGCTACTGGACATCTCAACTTAGATGTTTAATAAACTTTTTAAGCTTCACAAACCCCAAACCAACTCATTTCCTTCCCGCAATCCTGAGCCTCTTGTAATCTCCTGCCTCTCAATTTATGGCAACTTTATCTTCCCAGTTGTTTGAGCCAAAAACCTTGGCATCCTATTGGTTCCTCTCTTTTTCTCCTACCCCACATCTAGTTTATTAGAAAACCGTATTAGCTCTATCTTCAAAAGATGTCCAAAATTTCACCACTTCTCACCACTCTATGCCATACTACCTGGTCTCCTTGCTTCTACCATCCACCTTAGAGTCTTTTCTCCCCACAATAGCAAGATTCTTTTAAAACCAAAGTCAGAGCATGTCATCTTTTCCTTGCTCTCATTCAAAATAGAATACCAAGTTCTCACCATGCCAAAATGTCCTACACAATCTGGCCTCAGCCTGCTCTTCAATGTCATGTCATGGCTTACTCTTGTCCCCTTGTTCACTCAGTTCCACATAGCCTCCGTGCTGGTCCTCAGCCATCCCAAACACAATCTCGTCTCAAGGCCTTTGTACTTGCTTTCCCCTCTGCCTGGAATATCTTCCTCCCCTTTTAGGTAGCTACTCAAATGTCATCTGATCACAGAGGTCTTCCCTCCCCACTCTATCAATAAGAGCATGCGTGAGGGCACGCCCAGACACACCAGCATCAGCCTCTTGCTATCCCCTTACACTTATTTACTTGTCTTACCACCATCCAACCTATAGTCACTTGCTTATTGCCACTTGCTACTTAAAGAGGGGGGTGGGGGGGAGGTCAATGAAACCCCGGTGCTTAGTAGAAATACAGAACATCAGGCCTTATTCCAGACCTGCAAAATCAGAACCTGCATGCTAAGGGGATCTTCAAGGAATTTACATGCGCGGTCAAGTTTAGTAAGCACTGGGCTAGTTCCACGAGAATGAGAGTTTCTTTTCGTTCATTGTGGTGACCTCAGAAAGCTGAGACACTCGAGATCCACTGAATGAAGGAACGAACAAGTGAACTATTGCACCAGTTTCAATTGGAACTCCAAGCTGACGATGTGGTACAAGGTTAGAGAGACGTACGAGAAACATCCTAGGCCAAAATTAACTCCCCTATATTTTGTGCTAAATTAGAGATGCCCCAGGAACAGCAAACCCTTCTTCCAAAATGCAAAATACACGCCCTGACTAAAGCAGCCATTCACAACTTACTGTGGATTACTTGAATGAGATAATTATTCCAACAAGCACAGAATCAGCCACACTGAGGGAACAGGAGTCTAATAAGGCTGATAGTTTATTAAGTGCCTACACGGCACTGGGCATCCTAATAAACAAGAGAGACACAGATAAATCAGGGAATTTACAAGTAGGTGGAGGAAACAGAGGACCTTTCAGAGAAGGGCAAAGAGGGTGTGGTGCCCTATGAGGAGGGCTTGGGAAAGCCCCAGGGCACGGAGAAAGTCTGGAATATTCCTCACTGTGGGCAAGTTATGCTCTGGCCACAGAGTCCTTTAGTATTCCCCAGCCTGAAATGTCACCATCAATCCTGCCAGCACTTACTTATGCTTTAAGGGGCCACCACTCCCCCAGAATTAACTGTTCCTTCATTTTATGAGCTCTGATCACATAGTATCCAAATTCGAGGGTGCACATCACTCCCTTCATGAGGGGCTTCTATTCACTGCCTTCTCCTTACTCCCTTCTGCAGCCCCGGCCCCTGCCTGGCACCTGGACACAGTAAGATTCAGTCCATTTCTGCCCTTTTTAAGAACAGCTAGCATTCCCGGCGCATTTACTATGTATACCAAGCCCTGTCTGAGACACTTCAGGTCTATCAACTCATTCGATCCTCATGACCACCCAGTGAGATTAGAGCTATGAACCCATTTTACAGATCAGAGAACTGAGGCCCAGGGAAGCAAGGTGACAGAAAGGAATGAGCACTGTACCTGCACCCAGCCAGCACACGGTAAAGACGGACTAACATGAACTGCATGGAGGATCAGTAGTTAGGGAGGCTGGAAGTCATTTCGGTTCCTGAGCACCCTTCCTGGAGTCCCTGAGGGCAGAAGAGGCTAAAGGCTGTCGGAGGAGCTCGCTGCTCTAAAGAGACTCCTTTCCCACTCCAGTCTCCCATCTCCAAAACAGAAGTTCCTGCCTTAGAGCAAGAGCCCCATGGAGATGGAGGTTAGAAGAGGAGGTTCGAGGGAGGACACTGAAGACCTTCCCTTTATAGGACAAAGAGGAGCAAGCGCAAATTCCCCAGGAATGTCAAAGCAAAAGCATTGGGTGGGATGGGCGGAGGAAGGCTGGAAGACACTGTAGGGCTCTGGAACACACGGGTTCTCAACAACGGCTACAGATTTTCCTGAAACAAACTATTTCCCCCCATTTCTCAACCCAGGTAAATGTTTGCCTTAACCTTGCTTAGAAAACAAGGCACAGCAAGGACATGAGTGCAGCAAATTAGCACTTTTAGTAGGATCTCAGTATCCTAGGTCTGGCTTCTCATGCAAATCAGCATCAGACACATTTATTTAGCAGCAAGTAATAGCACCGAATGGCAGCTACCTCTCCGAAAAGTCCAAAACCAGGTCGGAAGTTAAAGTTTCCAGGAAGGTGTCATCCAGGCTCCTGCTTCCCTCCAGACACTGCTTCTTTACACTAATCCCTTGGGATACCTTGCATTGGTCCCAGGACTCACCCACCCTGCCACGACTGACGCTGCCTCGATTGGCAATCAGAGAACAAATGAGTGCAGGTGGGAGGCAGAACAGGGAGCCCAGGGTTTAAGTCATGACACTGAATCAGCAGCCAACTCACAGGAAACCGTGGAGCCCAGCAGTACACTCTGGATCCACAGGTGGGCTAGACCCCAGGAAATTGGTCATCAAGGGTGACAGCAGAAAGGGCACCCCCAAAAAGCACAGAAGAAGCAACAAGTCACTCCAAAGAGAGGGGAAGTTCTTGGGGAACAATGTCAATTTTAATGATTTTTACCATCATTTTAAGCAAAACACCTTTCTTAATTATCCCCATAATCACCACAGTAAGAGGAAAAAGAAAAAGGACATCAGCGCTAAAACTAAAAGATAGAGATCAACAGTCCCGTAAGTCGGGCTCTGACAACCTGAAGGAAGAGCCAAGTCAAGTCAGGTTCAGAAGGGTCAGTGGTCCAAAGGAAGATAAGAAATTCCAAACTGATCAGGGGAAATCATACCACATCAGGCTGAACAAGAACAATACGTAAACTCCAAATTTCACATATTACAGATGGCTGAACAGTTTTTGGTATATGCACTCAAATGAACAGCCTCCAAAAATTAACATCTCATAAACAGTTTACAAAACTACCAGAGATCTGATTTATTTCAAATAAAAATGTTTCTGATCCCCGGAATACAAAGGCATTTACATATGTCTGACTCTGTACTTACCTTTTAGCCATTATGTCAAATACACATCACTGAAAACTGTTAGAAGCATAAAAACTGTGGGTTAAATTCTTCAAAGGTTCTTCTCAGGTCTCAGGCACCCATCCAAAGATTACCAAACTCTGTCACCACTATAATCATAACAGAAAATTTCTGGACAGTAACTTGTACACATAGACACCTCATGTCAGAGAATCTTTCAATGAATCAAAAAGGGGGGGCTTTCAATTAAGCTGTTGAAGACAGGCAATAATTTTAACCTGAAACCCTCTTACCTATATCCTTCATAATTAGAACTTTAACCTAATTGGGGGAAGGAGTAGGCTGGGGAAAAAGCAGTCTTCATTAGTGCTTGCTAGAAATCACATAACTACAGGATCCCATTTGCTAAAGTGAAAGCTATATTCCTTGATAAATGAAACCCGGAATTTCATCACAAACAAAAGCCTGACCTTTACGAGTGTCCTAGTAATCATTCTTATTTCAAAGACGATTCCTGACTGCACAGTACGTCTGAAGCACATTAGCAGAATAACACCCCCCACCCCCCGCAAATAGTTACAAGAGATTTCTCAAAATCGCCTGAGGAATTACACAAATCTATTTCCTGGGGTTCTTGGGCGTTTAAGAGACAAGCGTGATTATTTTTAACTATCCTCCAGCAAACAGTGGGTTATATACTTGATCGGTGCCTAGATTCCTTTGCAAGATGCAAGCAATTATTTTAGGTACCTCTATCCCAAAAGGAAACAGATCTTCTGTCAATATATGCAGGGGAAAACGCTATTTGGGAAGCCGACCTGGGAATTGCCTAAAACTCTGGCCATTTCATGCAGCTATAACAAAGTGGACACCCAAGAGGGAGCCCAAAATACAGTGGACGTCCCCACCCTGAAATGTGTCCTATTAAAACACATCCCTTTTAAGGTGTCTTTAACATCCCAGGTCTTTATCTAAATGAAGCGTGCCTGCCGGGACCACTGGGAAGGACCTGCAACTTGTCCAGAAAGAACATGCGAATGCACCTCTTTTTACTTCCCCGCCCAACGATGCCTTCCCGGGAGACAGATTTCTGACAGTTCTCCTGCCGCGGAGCGGCAAAGGGCGGAGAAAATCCCAGCGCCGGTGCTGCAAAGACCTCTCCATCCACCGCCACCCCGTCAGGTGCCTGCCCCGACGGGCGGCCCGCTCCTCCAGAAACCTCCATGGGTGCAAAGCCGCCGCCAAGTGCTTACCCGTGTCGGCCAGGCAGTGCTCGGAGAGGGCCGCCAGCAGCACGAGTCCCAGCAGCAGCGGAGGCAGCGGCGGCGGCGGCGCATCCTGGGACGCGGCGGCCCGGGCAACCGGCGCCGGCCCTGAGCCCCTCACGCCCGGGCGGCGGGCTGCTCCCCCGCCGGCCCGGAGCCTGCGCCCCCGTGCCGCCGGCCCAGCTTCCCTCGGGCCCTGGGGCTTCGCCTCCTGCCGAGCCATGGGGACGCTTCACACATCCAGGCCGCTGCCTCGCTCCGCACCGCGCCGGGGAGCCCAGCCTTCGGCGCCCCGGTCCTCACCGGGCATCTCCGGCCATGGCCCGGGCGCCGGAGGGCGGGGGCGCCGGGCGGCGCTACTGGCTCGCTCGTCCTGCCGCGCCCGGGGCGGGCTCCGCGGAGCCGCGGCTTCACCCGCGCAGGGCCCGGGGCCGCATGGAGCCGCGGCGGGAGCCGGCCGGGGTTGCCACGGTGCCCGTCGCCCCGCGCCGGCGCGCCCTGGCTGCGAGGGTGGGACGGGCGCCGCCCGGGGCCCCCACCCCGGGGCCCGCGCCCGTGGACCGAGGGGGCGAGGCGACGAGGAGCGGGCGCTGGCGGCCGCGGGGCGCGCTCGGGACCTTCCTCTCGCCCCCGGCTGCTGCCTCTCCGCCTGGCTCTCCTCGCTCGCTCGGGCTCGGGTTCCGACTCCGGCTCCCGGGCCGAGAGTGTTACTGCAGCTCGGAGCGGCGCCTCATTGACAAAGAAAGCACGTAGCTACCGGAGCGGGCGAGGGAGGCGAAGCAGGCGCGTGCGCGCATCCCCGCGCGGACTTACCGCGCGCCCCCCGCTCCCGCGCGCCCCGCCGGCCCCGGCCCAGAGGGGGACCCCTCGAGGCCGTTCCCGCGCGCGGAGGTCCCGAGCGGGGTGTGGAGGAGGCTGGGGAGGCCGGAGGGGACGTCCCTCTCTTCCCCCTGGTTTTCCTGCCCGTCTCCCATCTAGTGGAGGGGAAATCGCCAGGAGAGGTCCTCCAGCCCCCCAAAAGGGGTGGAGGGTTAGATGGTCATGGTCAACGTACTGAAGAGGCCAGTGAGCTCCTCAGCCTGGATTTTGGAAAGCCCTTTGCAGATAGGCGGGCGCGCTTTGTGCTGTTTGCTCCCTACTTCTCTGAAGGGGCGGCCGGACACCTGCATGCCCGGTTTACCACCCCTGAGGAACTAAAGCGACTGTGGCCTAGTTGCAATAACACGCTGGACTAAAACACATTATAAGTATTTCCTGCAGCCATACTAGGTGCAAAGCAGTGCTCTGCGCATTGGGAAGACCAGAGGAAAATCTTTTCATAAAAGTTCCCTCCGGCAAGTAGAATTAGGCAGTCCCTATCCACTAGAACAAAAGGCCTCCGAGTCAGCCGAATTGGCCTCCTTGCTCTTCCCCTTGCCAAGCTAGATGACCTTAAGCAAGTTCCCTCGTTCATCAGAGCTTCAGCTTCGTGCTTCTCTCAGCCAATAAATATTTACTGAGAGCCCACTGCCTGCCAGCTACTGTGTTAGGCATTGGGGATGTAAATGGGGAGCAAAAACACGCGTCCCTGACTTCAGGAAGACCAAACTATTCATTCAACAATTCTCACTGACGGCCTGTTATGAGTCAAGCACCGTTCTAGACACTGAGGACAACGGCCACAAACAAAATGAATGAAAGGCAGGGAAGGAGTGTTGCCACGTTAGATGGAGTGAAGGAAAGCCTCACCGAGAAGGTGACATTTCAGCAAAGAGCTGAAGGAAGGGAGGGAATAAGGCTCACAGAGAGAGCATTCCGGGTAAAGGGACAGCAAGAGCAAAAGCACAGAAGCAGAGTGGGCCTGGTGTGCCCAGGGTACTGCAAGCCAGCTAGTGGGTGTGGAAAAGTGTGATCTCTCACTCATTGTGCATCAGGAGGATAGAAATAACACCATATTTCATCTAAGACACTCGGGTTTTTTTCCCCACATATGAACTTCTCAGACGTCAGATGTGTTTTCTAATGCATCCAAGATTTTTTTTTCAAGATTTTATTTATTTATTTGTCAGAGAGAGAGAGAGCGAGAGTGAGCACAGGCAGACAGAGTGGCAGGCAGAGACAGAGAGAGAAGCAGGCTCCCCGCCGAGCACGGAGCCCGATGTGGGACTCCATCCCAGGACGTTGGGATCATGACCTGAGCTGAAGGCAGACGCTTAACCAACTGAGCCACCCAGGAGTCCCCAAGATTTATTGAAATACAGAATGCCCTCTTAGGGTCATTATGATTTCAGTTGGTTGTTCAATTAAATTAGTTCTGCTATTTTTAAGAAACTTATAGTGTGGTTGAGACAAGAAAGAAGAGTTTGAGGCACTGAGGAGGAAGCTGGTCCATGGCTGTGAATCAGGCAACATCCCAAGGCAGGAGGAATGGTCCTGGCAGCAAGTGGCGATCCCAGGGAGAGGGAGGGGGCTTTGCTGGCCTGAGATAGAAAAGATCTAGAAGGGGAGAAGCTGTGGGCAAGAGACAAGATCAGACTACAGCTGAATTCTCTATGGGTATTTAGAGAAAGAAAAGAGAGGGGCACCTGTGTGGCTCAGTCAGTCGTCTGCCTTGGGCTCAGGTCATGACCCCAGGGTTCTAGGATGGAGACCTACATTGGGCTCCCTGCTCAGCGGGAAGCCTGCTTCTTCCTGCCCCTACCCCTCACCTTCCTCTCCCTCTGCCTGCCACTCCCCCTGTTGTGTTCTCTCTCTCTCTCTGTCAAATGATTAAATAAAATCTTTAGAGAGAGAGAGAGAAACAAAAGATTGGGGGGGGGGCAAATTCCATGGGGTTGAGAGACAGCAATTGTGTATCTCAAAAGCATGTCCTCTATGTGTTAATTGGGATTTTCCCTCCAACATCATTTGCCAGACTGCGACAAGATATAAATTTCCTCTCAGTGATCCTGGTTGTTAGACCTGTTTCTTTGAATTTCTCTGCTATCTGAGGCTGGCAGCCAGAGCGAATATGATTCTTGTCCTGAGGAAGCCCGCAGTCTGGTGAGAGGCGCAGACGGGGGCAGCATTAACTCGGGGCGGTGTGGAGCGTTTCCGGTGGAGCCATGAGCAGCATGCCCAGCATTGTGGCAATGTGGGTTGGGGAGCAGGCTCTCCGCGCCTGGAGGAGGAGGGAGGAAGGAAGAAGGCACCATTTATGGTCAGAGTTTGCCAGGCCCAGCAAGTAGCAAGGTGGAAAGACAGACACAAGTCTGCAGCATTCTCAGACGGAGAGTGAAGTATCCGGTGAGGGCCGCACAGAAGGCACCTGGGGAGACCCGGCTTCCAGGCAGGAGACCCACACGGGCGCAGACGTGGTGAGGCTGAATTCTCACCCAGTAGGAACAACCGTGGCAAAGTTTTCTGCTGGTGCAGGAAGCTTGATGAGATCCCTGTCCTTGATTGATGATGAGTCAGGGCATAGACTCCAAAACTTGACTACTCAGATATTTAAATTAAGAAATGCCATTTACTAGATGCATAACTTTGGGCAAGTCTCATATTCTTTATATAACTCGCCTATACCCCTGGAAATGATAAGACTGCCTACCTCATCCGATTGAGTTGATACCTGTCAAGCATCTAGAAATATACTTGACACACAGTAAGCGCTCAGTCAATCTTACATAACAAATACATTCCTCCTAACCTATAAACCCTTTCGTTCACTTTAGTCTGCTGAAACTAAGGCGCTGGGACTTTCCCTATGTGGGATTATTGCTACATAGTGTTAGAAGTGTGTGTCTTTTTGCAAAACATTTTGTTAGGCCAGGGGTAAAAGTCAATCTTCAGCTGTGGTTTCTGGCCCTGAACTGAGATTTCCCACATGCCTTAGGGGAGATACCTGGGCTTCTGTTTAGATCTCCCCGCTCTAGCCCTAATCTCTTACTGACATTCCTTACTTGTCCAAAGCCCAAGTCTCCATTGAAGTCCTTTGGTTCCTACCATGCGCTGGGCCCTTGCCTCACTGACCCTATACTTCAAGTCAAGTGAGGAAGACACACAATTTCGCCACGCCCCTGTAACAGTGCTCTATGAAACCCAACATTGACCGGCCTCCTCCTGAGCCTCAGTGTCCCCACCCTGAGGAAAGTGTTTGACTCGCTCTGTGAGTTCAGCAGACGGGAACCACCCTGAATGACCGGAAGATGTGTTTGAATTAACTATGCCTGAGGGCAGTAGGGAGCTATGGGAGAGTTTTAAAGCAGAATGAGTGAGCAGCTGTGTGTCCCTGGTCCATTCACTCAAGAATGGACCCTAAGAAGGGTGAGAGAAAAGGCTGTTGCAGAATCGTAGGTCCTCTTGTTTCCCTTTCCCTCTTCTCTCAACCTACTTTTCTGAAAGAACCTTCCAAATCCTGCTCCAGAACCCAGCACAAAAGGCCAGCGGCGCAGCGCGGGCGCCCACTAAGGCCAGCTCGGAGTGCCCACGGGGTGAGGCTGATCTCAGGCCTCACCTCGGCCCTATAGCAACCTCCCAACTCAGGCCTTGTTGATTTGCACTTGGTCTCCTGTTAACAACATTTCAGCTTCCCAGGTTCTGGCTAATTATTCTCCAAAGCCTCCAGTGAAAGAATGCAGTTTTTTAACCATGAAGGGTTAATTTGTCTTGTTAATATTTCTGGGGCTCCTGGGGCTCAGCTAATTGCAGAGTGGGGGCATGGTCCAGGCTTTCACATGATGGGACTGGCTCATCCTTACTGCATCTCTTTGCCTTCAACTTCCACTTTGCTGTCTGAAGCCCTTTTCTCAGTCAGCCCCTGAGAAAGGGGCTGGAAAATAGGATCAAAATCATTGAAAATTTCAGGGATTTACAAACTGGGCTCTCATCCTAATCTATCAGCTAATAACTGGTGACTTTAGGAAAAAAGTAAGGTATCCTGCTTTTGGAAAACCAGAGATGTCTAACCCAAGATGCCAAGATGATCTACCCAAGATTAACACCTATGTCCACACAAATACTTGAATATAAATATTTATAGCAGCATTATTCACAAGAGCCAAAAATTACAAAACCCAAATTTCCATCAACTGATGGGTAGATAAATAAAATGTCTACAACAGCATATTCATCAATAAAAAGGAACAGAGCTCTGAAACAGGCTACAATACAAATGAGCCTTGAGAATATTATGCTGAGTGAAAGGAGTCAGTCATAAAGGCCAAATATCGGATGATTCCATTTACATGAAATGTCCGGAAAAGGCAAACTCAAAGAGACAGAAAATGGAATAGTGGTTGCCCGAGGCTGGGGAGTAAAAACAGGGACTGGCCAACTGTAAGTGGGCACGAGGTTTCTTTTTATGGTGAGAAAAATGTTCTAAATTAGATCGTGGTTACGGATGTATAAGTCTGTAATCATACTAAACTTTATTTTTTTTTAAAGATTCATTTCATTTATTTGAGGGGCGCCTGGGTGGCTCAGTGGGTTAAAGCCTCTGCCCTCAGCTCAGGTCATGATCCCAGTGGGCTCTCTGCTCTATGGGAAGCCTGCTTCCTCCTCTCTCTCTGCCTGCCTCTCTGCCTACTTGTGATCTCTATCTGTCAAATAAATAAATAAAATCTTAAAAATAAAAAAAGATTTATTTATTTGAGAGAGAGAGAGCAGAAGTGGGAGGGACGCAGGGAGCAGGAGAGAGAATCTCAAGCAGACTTCCCATTGAGTACGGAGCCCAGCACAGGGGTCCATTTCCTGACTCAGAGATCATGACCTGAGTGGAAACCGAGAGTCAGACGCTTAACTGCCTTAGCCACCCAGGCACCCCCTGTACTAAGCTTCATTTAAATGAATACTTAAAACTAGTGAGTTTCATGTTATGTACATCATCTCTTAATAAAAGTGTTAGAAAAACTGAATCTGGCACAAAGCACTCAATGAATCTTTGATGTTATTGTTACATAAAATGCTTTTCTTAAGCATGTAAAGGATATTTCTATTTAAAATTTCATTTTACAGATCTATCACTTCTTGTTAAAAAAAAAACACAGAAGACTCAACAAAATTTGCATTGGAAAGGGAGGTGGATGGGGGGGATCAGGATGTAAGGAGGGCACCTGATGTGATGAGCACTGAGGATTATACAGAGTAAGGTGATGGGCAGTGAGGAGGGCGTGTGATGTGATGAGCACTGGGGGTTATACACAACTAATAAATCATTGAACACTGAAAAGAAAATTGCATTGTTCACTGTAGCAGTTTTGGTAATAAAAGAACAAATGTTTGTGCATTTTTATTTGAAAATCCTTCTTGTGTTTCATTTGGAAAGATGAGCAAGGTCTGTTTCCTTCATTCTACTTCCCCTTGTTTTTGAAAGGCAGTTTTGTCAAGCTTAATGCAAGAATATCTGACTATGACTGCTTAGAAGAGAGAGATCGCCACAACCTCTGGATGGTTTCCAGGGTTGTGTTATTATTGAGCTTCATCTTTCCAGAATGGGCAAAAGACTGTCCAGTCTTTGTTATGATTTTGTAATAAATGTGTACATTTTTAAAATTTCTGGACATCACAGGAATAAAGGTAAGTATGTATGTGTATATATTACATATATGATATCTATTTTGGAAAACACCCTGCTGTACCTTATTTTTAGGAGGTGTGCATGGGTGCAATATATGAGAATGGAACATTCCGGAACTGCTGGTCATGGGACTATGTTGCCCTGTGCACTAAAGGGCCAGATTTTCAGGCGCCAAGGACATACATACATACCCAAGTGAATGTGATGGGACTTAAAGAAGTGAACTGAGACAATTCACTCTGGCTGTTGGAACAGCAGTGTTTCATAGGAAGAGAGAAAACGATCAATGCTATTATTTTCTGACCACATAAAAGCTTCTTTTTGTAATAAAGTAGAAAAGCTCTCCTTAAGAAAATGTAATAAAATAAATAAAGGGCTATCAGTTTTGAGAGTCTGTAAGACATGTAATATAAACAGCATTCTATCAAGGATTTAGTCTGCCAGCAGCAAATGCCAACCCTCCCACCCAATCAATACCCCCTTTTGTTTGACAAAAACAGCTTTATTCTATTAGCAAGTCCAATCAAATGCATTTTCAAGCCAGATGAAACCATCACTCCTTTAGAGACAACATGCACAGTAATAAAAGCATCTTCCATTCTTAAGTACTATTAGGTGCCCGACAGTAGACTTTTTTTTTTTTAATATGCATCCAATCCTATCTATCATTTCTTCACAGTGTCAGATTTAAGCCATTTTAATCTTTACTACTCCATTCAATAAACTTTTATTGAGCACCTACTATGTGCCCAACCCTGTGCTCACTGGGGCTATGCAGATGAGTACGACAAAAATCCATGTCGTCAAGGGTCTCAGGATACAGCAATGGAGAAAAAAAATTATAAAACAATTACTTCTTCCAGAGGTGGAAATGACATAAGGAAGGAGAGATTAAATCTCTTCCTGAGGGGCACCTGGGTGGCTCAGTGGGGTAAGCCTCTGCCTTTGGCTCGGGTCATGATCTCAGGGTCCTGGCATCAAGCTGCATATCAGGCTCTCTGCTCAGCAGGGAGCCTGCTTTACCCCCTCTCTCTGCCTGCTTGTGATCTCTGTCTGTCAAATAAATAAATGAAATCTAAAAAATAAAAATAAAAATAAAAATCCCTTCCTGGGGGCGCCTGGGTGGCTCAGTGGATTAAGCCGCTGCCTTCGGCTCAGGTCATGATCTCAGGGTCCTGGGATCGAGCCCCGCATCGGGTTCTCTGCTCCGCAGGGAGCCTGCTTCCTCCTCTCTCTCTGCCTACTTGTGATCTCTCTCTCTGTCAAATAAATAAATAAAATCTTAAAAAAAAAAAAATCCCTTCCTGAGTCAGGGGAAACTGACAGAGGAGATGACCCTTGAACTGAGGCAGAACAAGCAGACAAGATGGAGGCAAGAGAGAGGGCATTTGAGCCACGCAAACACGTGGAGTTACAAACCAACAGGTACCTTCTGCAATGGCCAAGTAGCTGATAGGACTGTTAACATGAGGAGAAAAGCAACGAGAGATTCTGTTGGTGAGTCAGACAATGGACATGTCATGGAGAGTTCAACATCATCCAGGAGATTTGAACATTTTCCTGAAAGTGTTAGTCAAGATTTTATTTTTTATTCTGTTTTTTAAAGATTTTTTAATTTATTTACACAGAGAGGCCACAAGTAGGCAGAGAGGCAGGCAGAGAGAGAGGAGGAAGTCTCCCCTCTGAGCAGAGAGCCCGATACAGGGCTCGATCCCAGGACTCTGGGATCATGACCTGAGTGGAAGGCAGAGGCTTTAACCCACTGAGCCACCAGGCACCCTGTTAGTCAAGATTTTAAAGCAGGCAGGCATCCATTGGCAACTCCAGGATTTCCACATGAGGAGCTTTGGAGAAACTGATCCAAGACTTGCCGTGAAACTGAATTGGCTAGGCAGAGCTCTGCTTTCACTTAGCCTGTGTGTTTACTTGTACTGCCCCCCCACCCCCCCAACCCCCGCCCCAAGCATCTCCTTGTCACCGCCACTGCTCCTATTTAATCAGAATTGAATTCTGGTAAGACCATAGGGCAAGTAAGAGGAAGGTCGTTTGGAGCTGGGAGTAAGGGTAGGCAGGAGGTGAGGAAGTCAGGCCGGGGCATAGTTCAGACAAGGTCCGAAGCTGGACCAAGACAGCACAGTGGGGATGGTACAGGGACATGGAATGATGCTGAAATGGGTCTGACAGGGGGACGTGACAGCAGGAGGAGGAATTGAGGACAACATTCAGTTTGGAATGAATGAGGACGCCGTTTCCCATGATCTGGGAATAAAGAAAAGGGAGTTGGGGGGGATAAGGAAAACACAGCAAGAAAGGGCATCTGGATATCTATTAGGCCAGAGCGTCCCACATTTTAATGTGTACGTGAATTTGTAGTCCTTATTAAAATGAAGATTCTGGTTAATTTGTTGTCATCTGATTCTGCTTTTCTTTTTCCTTTTCAGATTTATTTATTTTAGAGAGAGAGAAAGAGCTTGTGTGAGTTAAGTGGGGGGAGGAGAGGAGAAGGAGGAGGAGTGGAGGGTTGGGAGAGGAGTTGGGGGAGAAGGAAAGACACAGACTCCCCACTGAGCAGGGAGCCTGACATGGGGCTTGATCCCACTGCCCTGAGATCATGACCTGAGCTGAAAGCAAGGATGGGACGTTCAACCCACTGAGCAGATTCTGGCGCTCCCTGAGTCTGCTTTTCTAAAAAAAGAAACTCCAAAGTGATGCCGATCCTGACTGATAGGCCGCCCATGGAGCAGTAAGACATCAGGCCATCGACTACAGGGCTTTTTTCTTACCTCAATAAATGAATTTTTAAAAAATCAAGTCCCTGAGCTTTGGTAGTTTTTGAGACGCTAACTCTGTCTCCTCTTGTGAGAAACAAAAGAGAACCAAAAATCAGTTTTCTTTCTAGTCTTCACTTCCCCCATCGGACTATATCTCCCCACCCATAGCTGTGGGACTTGCAGTATTTTTCTGTCCCGATTCTTTTCCCCTCCCTTTGACCCTCATCACAGCCACGTGACCTTTCTGGCTAACAGAATGTGACAACAGTGGGCCAGTTGCATTCACAAACTCCAGAACCATTGCAGGGTCTAACTCTGCATCTTTCCCCTCCTCTATTAGGGCAGCATGTTTCATAGTCATTGCTCCTTCAGTCCAGACACAAAAATGAAGGAAATCCATGGACTATACGTGGCCTGTATCCAGGAGCAGAGCCGCCACCAATCTGGGACCAAATATCATAAGAACAAGTCATAATAAGGCTGTGTCCTTTTCAGCTACTGAGACTGGGGGCCAAAAATTGACAAATAGATTATCTCAGCTATTCACGTAAGAGATAAGGCTAGGAAGGGATTAGAGGAGCTAAAAATAAATGTTGCATTCTTTTAAAATGATTAAATGTTCTAATATAGCCTCTTTTTGAATATTAAGAAGATATAGAAGATACAGATAGTAAGAAACTATAGAAGATATGTTATGGGCTTGTGGTGACGCTTGAGATGATCTGAATGGAAGTTACCAGGACAGTTGCAAGAGTATGAGCCTCGGAATGATCCCTCTGGCTCTGCCGTTCTTCCTGTGAGCTTGGACAAGTCACGGCCGCCTGCTGTTCACATAAATGAGGGAAGCGAAAACACGGAATGCTTTATGGATATGCGGGATCTGGCTTTACCAGCTCATGATAGTCAGTTGTTAAATTGGCAGAATTTTGTGAACCAGTTGTTTAGACATACTTCTTATTAAAAGTTGAATTATATGAACTTACGATTCAGGGCACCTGGCTGGCTCAGTCCATAGAGTGCGTGGCTCTTGATCTCAGGGTTATGAGTTCGAGCCCCACGTTGGGTGTAGAGATTACTTTAAAAAATAAACATTAAAAAATAAATAAAGTTACAATTAAATTGTATTAAAAACAAAGGTAGGCTCCCGACTGGCTCAGTTGGTAGAACATGTGGCTCTTGATCTCAGGGCTGTGGGCTCAAGTCCCACAATGGGTGTGGAGCCTCTTTTAAAAAAACAATAAAAGCAAAAACAAAACCCCTTCTATTTGGGACACCTGGGTGGCTCTGTCACCTAAGCATCTGCCTTTGGCTCAGGTCATGATCCCAGGGTCCTGGCATCAAATCCTGCGTTGGGCTCCTTGCTTAGTTCAGAGCCTGCTTCTCCCTGTGCCTGCCGCTCTCCCTGCTTGTGCGCACGCGCTCTCTCTCTGATAAATAAATAAAATCTTCAAAAAAAAAAAAAAACCACACACACAGAGGTAATTGGTATAAGCAACCCTAGCTTTACATGGTTCCAAAATGCACGAATTTCAGTTATCACAGTTTAGTTAAATCACGCAGTCCCCCTCCTATGTGGTTCAGATTTTAGTTACCACAGGATATTTGCTATGAGTGACAGATAGCGTGAAGTTTGCAGTTTGCCGTTGGCTCTCCAGTCCATAAATCACCATATAAATAATAGATGCGCTTCGTAATCAGTGACCAGCCACAGCACGTCTTTCAAAGACTGTTGGTGACTGATCACTGCTCATCTGTTAATCAGTTCATGCACACAACAAAGCATGGAGTTGTGTCAGCTACTTGTCTTCTTATGACAAATCCATGCGGCATTTTACAAACATGGGTAATGAGAAAAGGGAACTGTCCAACAAAGACGTACGTGCAGCAAAGAAATGAAAATTGATAGCGCTGGAAATCAAAGGTGAATCAAAGATGAATGGACTCATTGAAGAAATGGCTAGTTGTGGGGGAGGGGGTGACAGGCTGCTCGAGAGACGGTCCGGATAAAGCCAGAGGAACTTAGGACAGGCGAACTCATCGACATAAATGAGCAAAGTGTTTGTGACAGAAGGATAAAGAGATCCAGGGAAGTGATACTGGCCAAAAAAAAAAAAAAAAAAAAAATTCACATTAGAAGGATTCTCAGAAACATTTCACGACATTCGAAGCACAAGGGATAAAACGTTGGAAGCTGATCCCAAGTGAGAAAGGAGCGTGACAATTCACCAGTGTAGGAAAGATGCATTGTGCGTCATACAGTAAGTAGGCAAGCACCACTAAACTTTCATTCTCAGTGTTTCTAATGTCTTAAATTAGTATGTTAGATAAATATTAGTCTATTTTTTCATCTCCCTATTTACATTTATAACCAAGAGTGCAAAAGTTTGTACTGCTTTAAAAAAAAATGTTGAACGTCATGGAACAATTGTAATTTTCCCCATTGATTATTAAGATCATTTAGCATGTGGGGCGCCTGGGTGGCTCAGTGGGTTAAAGCCTCTGCCTTCGGCTCAGGTCATGGTCTCAGGGTCCTGGGATCAAGCCCTGCATCAGGCTCTCTGCTCAGCAGGGAGCCTGCTTTCCCCTCTCTCTATCTGCCTGCCTCTCTGCCTACTTGTGATCTTATTTATTCAAATAAATAAATCATTAAAAAAAAAAAGATCACTTAGCATGGTTTCAGTTTGTGTGGTCATTTTTATGGTTCCATGGTACTCTCCAAGTGAGGACTGCTTGTTCTCAAAGCTCACCAGCCCCTAATTACTTTACCACGTTTTATTAGTACCTGTGCTCTCGCAATTATTTGTCCATTGTATCGATATGGTGGAAATACTGCATAATTACACATCTCTCCCCACCTTTATGTTCAGTGACATCATGTAAGGAGCTTGAAATTGTGGTGGGAGCATTTATACCACAGAAATTGGAAACACTACAAATCAGGGTTTGGTTTATTGTTTGTTAATTTTCTAGACTTAGGTGATGGAGATAATGTTAATTCAAGTTAGAAGTGCATCGTGTCTGCAGTCGTCTATGCGCATGTAAAAATCATTGGGAGTAGGCATGTTTTCTAGTGTTTGAAAACTGTCATCAAATTGAGCAAAGAATTCACTCATGTCATTTGCAAGAAGTTCCATGATCTGTCCTTCCTATTTCATTTTGGTCTTAAACATACAAGAAAATAATAATGAACACTCAAGTCAGAACGGTCCTTGTTCATCAATAACATAAGCAACTTCTTTGCTAAGTGAGATAGTAATCAAGTATTTATTCAGAGCCTGATTTTGTCAAATTGTGATTTAACTAGAACCACAGGTTGGCTCTATATACAAGAGTTTGGCAAAACTCAGTGAATGCATCATGAGAATAAATTGGATATATGGAAATAATCCCAAGAGTATTGTATATTTTACTATCATTTGAGTGTCACATTTTTTTTAAAAAAAGATTTATTTTAGAGAGAAAGGGAAGAGGAATAGAGGGAGAGGGAGGGAAGCTGACTCCCCACTGAACACTGGAGCCCAACACAGGGCTCCATGTCATGAGCCTGAGATCACGACGTGAGTTGAAATCAACAGTTGGACACTTAACCGACTGAGCCCCCCAGACGCCGCTGTGTGCTACACTCTTCTATTAATTAAATTTATAACAAACTTATGTAGGCACGTATACATGCAGCCCTTATCTCCCACCCCTTCCTTCAGGCGGTTGTCAAACACTTGTTAGCACTGGGTTTAGAGAAGGCGCTGAGGTAGAATTTCCACAACCAGAGTCAGGAGCGGCCTTGCATTTCAGCACTGCTTCTTTCTGTGTTATCAGAAGTAAATTATGGAGCCTCGCTAAACCTTTTCTTTCTTCTGCAAAATAAAAAATAAATAAATAAACAAAAAATCTTGGCACGGGAAGGGGTTGCTGGGAGGAAAATGGCCATCTCCCTCCCCTTCTGGCTGCCAAATCCTCTTAAATCCACTTTCCTTCGCTGGAGGTGAAATGATCCCCACGTTGTTGGACTACAGGGCAGGTCTATATGGCAGCAGAGGCATGGAAGGATGAAACAATGTCTTCCTTTGATTCCGTGATAAACCAACCTGTTTAAGTATTCTACGGATTTGCTGAAGCTTGGAATCCTCGCTCGCTTTTTCAAAATGTATCTAACAAAAGTTAGAAACTGCTCACGTTTTACTGTCGGTGTTCATGGGACAAAGCCTACTCTGCCCCAGTTTCTGTTTTGCTACCTTCAATAAAGTTATGGGACCAAACTTGAGAGAAAAAATTAGAGAACACTTTCTCCCCCTGCTGGCCATATGACAATGAAGCAACACTGTAAAGGGACAGGATTATTAAATGTCAAAGCAGAAAGGAAACTCAAAGAATAACTATTGCAGCAGACTGGTTACCCACAAACTAATCCGACCTGCAGACAACTTGTATTTTAAATGAAAAAAAAATTTTTAACTTTTAATTAGTTGCTAGTATTTCACCGACATCCATTTTCTCAACACCTAGAAGTTGGTACACATTGGGTCCACGATCCTGCACGCATGTCCCCCTCCCTTTAGACAGGGCTTGACTCTCCACTGTGCCACAGTCCCCACTCTAATTCACAGAGTTAGGTCGTCTGCCCTTGCTAACTGAGTCTGCACCCTAAAACTCTTTCAATTTACCAGTGAATAGACTGAAGCCCAAACTTGCTCAAAACCATACCGCCTAATTAGTACCCAGGCAGATGATAACATGTGAGCCTTCTAAATTCTATCCAGCAAATATTCATTGATTTCATTCATTTATTTTGCAAATGTTCTAGTGCTTACTTGGGCCAGGCACAGAGTAAGTGCCAAAGATACTGAGTATACAAGATAAAAATGGTCTTCGCGTTCAGAGTTTAGTTGGTGGGAAAAGCAGACAGGGAATTACAGGAAATATGATCAAAGTGACAAAGGCAAGGACAGGAACTATGTTGGGGCAGCAAAATCCCTGCTCCCATCACCTCATAGCCTCGTTCAAGTCAATCAGCATGGTGAACACAACGCAAATATTACTAAGACTTATTGAATAATGGCCTCCAACCCCAGGGTCCATATTTATTGCACATTCACTGGTACAAGTACTAGCCATTAGGGAAAACAGCTATAAACACAGCATTTATTAGGTGAATCCTACTTACATGCATGCCCTCTACATTGTCACTCATTCTTCTCTTCATTCATTCTGGCTTCAAATTACCACCTGCAATCAATGCACAAGGCCAAGAGGAAGTCAAGATCAGCAACAGTCACAAGATAGTTAGCAGCAGTGGGCAGCAGTTGCTGGGCAAGCAATACCTGTCCACAAAAAGAGTAGTCAGACTTGAGCTTGAGTGATGGGGAGACAGGATGAAAGGTAAGCAAAGAGGAGGAAATACTCTTGGGCAGCAACACGCATGGCACCATGCAGGGACAGCACTCCAAAAGACAAAGGAATTACCTATGTGTAGGACATAGACATTATTCAAACTAGGTCCTTTGAAACCTGGGCTCTTTGGAGAAATGACCAATTCCAGATCCAAAGCCAGGAAGATACCAGGTGAGCCCAAGACACCTTATTGGGCCAGAGAACAAGGAAACATTGAACTGAATCAAAAGGATTCAGTAAATTAAAATTAACTTACTGAATAAAGCAAAATCCATGAATCCATAATGATGGGCGGAGGGGTGCAAGCTCGCTTAAGGAGAAAGCCAGAAAATCTTTCTTCATAGAATGATGGATAATGCCAGGTAATGAATGTACAAGTAACGACAGAATTGAAAGTCAGCATTTGCAACCCCCAGTGTAATAACTGGTTCAGACAACAGACATCAAGGGATGCTAAACTAAAGCCACTGAGTAATTCGTTACTGATACTACCTCAGCACCACCCCACGGGGGACAATGGAGAGATTTGCTACCAACCTCTTGATCCCAGTGTCATTATTGATAATGGACAACCTGAAATTATGTGCTTCTTGACATGATGCAATGAGGACACCTCTTCTATAATTCTTGCAGTGAACAAATAACTCAATGAACAGACATTGAAACTAATCAAGCCATCAGACCCAACTTGTACTTTATGGAAAATATAGAGAGGAACGAGTTAACGTGTAGAAATAGACAAATTCGGAATGTAGGACATTCTAGCCTAAATTCCTCAAAAATGTCATAAAAATAGAGGACTGTTCTGAATTAAAAGTAGTCAAAGATACATGTCATAACCAAATGTAATGGGTAAACCTTGATGGGGTTCCTGGAGTTGAGGGGAGAAGGGAAGAGCTCTAAAAGATATTGAAACAACTGGGCAAATTTGAATATGGAATGGATGCTATAAAATCATTAATTTTGCTGGGTATTATGAAGTTTAGTGGTTAGTTGAAGAAGGTCATTCTTCAGATGCCGTCTAAGTATTTAGGGGCCATGATTATCCACAAATGGTTCGATTTAAAAATTATATGTAAATAGAGATGAAGCTAGCATGACAAATGTTCACTAGTGAATCCAGATTGAGGGCTTACTCTTTTGTTTCTGTTTATATTTTCTTAAATTAAAAAACTGGCTTAAAATAGTATGAAAATCTGATATAAGAAAAATAAGCAAATTCTTTGGCTTCTCCATGGTCACTGAGGAAATAAGCAATGATTAGAACACAGCCGATCACCTCTAAATTTCTCATTTTGGCATTTGAAATGTTTCTGAAGTCATAAAATGTGCAAGATGCTCGTGTTACAAGCTGGAAGGATCAGGACCTAAAATTGCTTATATTATTTTAACCATCTGAACACTCATATTTCGATGAGTTTTCAAAATCTGTTTTTCCGCATTTCCCAAGTAATTGTAATAATGTATTTTTCTTATGAATGAAAAAAATACGAAATATTAACATTTTTTTCTATTTCAAATGACCATACTTCTAATTAGAGAAATACATGGGTTCTTGTAAAATAATGCGATAAAATGAAAAAAACTGACACAAAATGGAACATGACATGAGTCACAGACCTAATAAAACTTAAAACCATGAAACTTCTGGCAGAGAACAAAGAAGAAAAGTCCTTGCATCTATGAGATAGGCAAAAATGTCTTAGGACACAAAAGCACAAGCCATAAAGGAATATACTGAGAAACTGGACTCTCTCCAAATTCGAAGCCTTTGCTCTTCCAAACACCCTTAAAGAAAATGAAAGGGCAAGTCACAACCTGGGAGAAAATGTTCATAATACAAATGCCTTGACAAAGGATTGGTATCTGTCATCTCTCATCTGAGCTATTTCAACAACCTCGTCCTCTCTGGTCTTCCAGCTTCCCTTCTGGCCCTGCCTGTCTGCCTGCTTAAAGTCTCCCAAGGCTTCCCGTAACATCTGGCATTAAATCTAGACTCCTTTCTTTGGCAGAGGGCTGCATGTCATCCCTCTAGTTCAATCCTCTAGCTTCGGCTCCCACTTGCACGCTTTTTCTTCAGGGTCACAAGCCACTTTTCTGGTTTGCCCATATGAAAACTCATTCCTGATTTAGCCCTATTGCGCTTGCTGTTCCTTCCCCCAGATACTCTTTCCCTGCATAGCTGGCTAGCATTCTCCTTGTCCGCAACCCAAGCCTCATCTTCTCACTGAGGCACCATTCCCTGACCTGCCCCGCCCAGTTACTTAATCAGTATATCCCATTTATCCCACTTAACCCTAAGCGGACTTACTCGCTTTAAATCTTGCCCTCCCGCTAACAGGAAGATAAGTAAAAGCAAGAGGACCTCCTATTTTGTCCACTGATATATGCCTAGTATATAACGCTTGAAACATAGATGCTTCGTGTTACTGAATGACTCACGAGACCTACTGTGTGCCGGCACTGTGCTAAATACTGACTGAATGGTTTATACATGTTGCTCAAAGCCTTTTTCGTATCCCTTGGTCCATTTAAAATGGCTAAGTACTTCTTGGTACAGGTATCTCCCGCTTTTCAAAAGTTTAGATTATGGCACTTCTTCTGTTTTAAGAAAGACTGGTATCAGCACCCGTTTTTGCTAACCAAAAGAGGATTTCAGTTTTTTGGAAGAGGCAAAAACGAAAACAGGCTTCAGCAGCCTCAGTTTGCAGAAAGCCATTAGAGAGGCAGCACCCGCCAGAGCTCAGAGATTTGTCCCACCAAGCTCCCTCCTGAGGAACTAGGCTCAGTAGCCCAGCACCACAATCAGCCAGAGCTTTGAACTGTGTTTATAATTATCTGTACTTTATCCCCATCCTAAGGGATTGGAAAAACCTAAGAGAGCTTATTTTTTGGGTCTGGGAAAGTTCAAAAGCTTTTCCATTAAAACTAATGGTAATTGCTTCTTTACACCATTTTAGCTTATGGAAGGTGTCATAGGAACGCCCTACTTTCAGATAGTGGAGAAATTTATTTTCTGAAGAAGCCAATTTACTCTACTTTCAAGTAAACTGCAAAAATCTGGATCTCATCTATATGTAGGACCAGTGCTTTGGGCTAAATGGAAAACTTCACATTACTTTGAATAACTCACACCCACAAGAATGACTAAAATGAAAGAAAAAAATATGTGTGAGGACAGAAAGTAACTGGAACTCTCATTTTACTGCTATTGAGGGTAAATTGAATTTAACCACTTTGAAATATTATTTTAGAATCTAATAATGTGGAACGTATGTACAGCCTATGACCCAGCTCCATCACTGCGTATATACCCTAAGGAAATACATACCCATGATCTCCAAAAAGTATGATCAAAAACACCATCCAACAAATTATTATATAAGCACACAAAAGAACACTATATGGCAATGGGAATAAATGAGTCACTGCTAAACACAACATGGATGTATCTTACAGAAAAGATGTCGAACAAGAGAAGCCAGACACAAAAGTGCCTGTCATACTTCAATTAAAAGTTTGCCAAGAGGGATGCCTGGGTGGCTCAGTTGGTTAAGCCACTGCCTTCGGCTCAGGTCATGATCCTGGGGTCCTGGGATCGAGTCCCACATCGGGCTCCTTGCTCGGCAGGGAGCCTGCTTCCTCCTCTATCACTGCCTGCATCTCTGCCTGCTTGTGTGTACTCTCTCTCTGACAAATAAATAAAATCTTTAAAAAAAAAAAAAAAAAAAAAAGTTTGCCAAGAGATTATGTATTCTCACTGTTCTGGTAGAATGTTCCCCTAAAAACTCTCCTACTGATGTTCCTCTAAAGTTCAACCCTTAGGGCATAGGGGTGGCTTAGTTGGTTAAGCGTCTGCCTTTGGCTCAGAACATGATCCCAGCATCCTGGGATGGAGCCCTGAATCAGGCTCCCCGCCCTACAGAAATAACAAATAAAATCTTAAAAAAAAAAAACTAAAAAATTCTTAATAAGTCCAATCCTTGAAGTTTGAGATTTTATTTGAGGACGTAAGTTAAATTGGCCTACTACAACAACTTTCTTTTGAACTCTCATGCTTGTTTTTCTAGAGAGAGACGGAGCATGAGTGAGCAAGCGGAGGGAGGGGCAGGAGAGAGAACCTTAAGCAGGTTCCGTGCCCAGCACAGAGCCCAACACAGCTCATGATATCATGACCTGAGTTGAAATCAAGAGTCGGACACTTAACGGACTGCACCACCCAGGCGTCCCTGTAAGTCTCATGTTTTACATCTTAAAAATACATGTGAATTCCTTACTCTTCATTCAACCATATTAAACAGAAATATTTACCTCAAAGAATATTCAAGGAAACAATATTCAGAGGAAATAGGCCATGGTTATCTTGTAGGTGCAGGATCTCTGGTGCACTGCCTCAGGTCTCAGTTTAAAAAGAACTAGTGAAAAAAAAAAAAAAAAAAAAAAAAAAAGAACTAGTGGAGGGGCGCCCGGGTGGCCATCAGTTAAAATTCAGGTCACAATCTCCCGGTCATGAGATCAAGCTCCACATCAGGCTCCACGCTCAGCAGGGAGTCTGCTGGACATTCTCTCTCCCTCTGCCCCTCCCCCTGCTCCCGCACATACGGCCCTCAAATAAATAATCTTTAAAACAAAAAAAACCGGTGGAAAGTAGATTAGTTATGATTAGGCAGCCCTGTTCAGAGATGAGATTCACCACTCAGACTTGGGACTCTGGACAATTTACCTAAATATTTTGAAACTATTTTTTTTTTAAATTTTATTTATTTATTTGACAGACAGAGGTCACAAGTAGGCAGAGAGGCAGGCAGAGAGAGAGCAAGGAAGCAGGCTCCCTGCTGAGCAGAGAGCCCGATGCGGGGCTTGATCCCAGGACCCTGAGATCATGACCTGAGCCAAAGGCAGAGGCTTATTAACCCACTGAGCCACCCAGGCGTCCCTTGAAACTATTTCTTCATTTATTCTATAATGGTGAAAATAATACCTATCTCACAAGTGGTTCTGAGAATTAAATGAGATGACTAATGTAAGTTAGATACTAAGTGTCACTGCCCCTTTTCTTTCCTCCTCTGTAAGCAGTCCTGGGTGGAAAAAAAGGCAACAAGCTGTTTGCTGCAATATATATATTTTAATTCAAAGTGAATCGACAGTAATACACCATAAATTCTTATTTTGACACTCACCAAAATAGTCACCTGGAAAACCCGCTTTTTGTGACAAAGTACAGAAGGCTTGGTCACATTTAAATCACTGAGAACTAGAGAGAAATACTAGCGCAAACCGTAATAGACATTACATCCATAAAAATTTTCCCAGTCCTTATTGTAATATTGCACAGTGCAATTGCTACATGGCAAACTAGTGTAGCATGGAAGTAAAAGCAAAAACAAATCAAAGAAAGAAAGCCACAAGTCTAAAATTGTTAAACAGTTAACAGTTCAAACTTAGTAATCAAACCTATATCATTGGGTTCATTAAAACAAATCTTCCTACACCTTGCAGTGTATGATTTAACTTTTACACAACACAAACCAAGATTAAAATTAGTAGTAGAGATTTGAAAAAGTGAAAAGGTTTGCTACTACAGTAACATATTTAAACACCCTGAAGGAAAAGAAAAGTAAATATCAGGGTATTTGGTTTAAAAAAATTGCAAATTAAAATATTATGCAAATATGCAACTTGGAAGTCATGCAGTGTTTTATTTAAGAAAGCGGTGAAACCAAAGAAAACTGGTAAAATGGTTTTAAAGAGGTAAAGGTATAAATCCAAATTTTCTTGTTGGTATATTGAATTTAGAAGTTAGCAGGATTTTGACATTTTTAATTTTTAAAACATTAAAAAGCCCATGATTAGAATCGGTTAAGAGCAGTGTACTCAACCAGGGTACGCCTCTATCAAACTTCACTATTACGAAAACATCTACTGTCCATTTAACGAGACCATCTGAGTCTTGGAAGTGAAATACAGAAAATACGACATTTCAGGGTAGTAAATACGACCCTGGATGAAAGTAAAACTGCGCCAGTTTTGTACCTGTTGTACAAACAGAAATCGATCCTTTGCACTTGATGTTTCTGAAACATCTGCGGCCAGCATTGATACCGTTCCAAGAAGTTAGCAGATACCAGTGATCTGCCGGACCATATAAATAAAATTAATAAGCTGTGGAGGGCAGCAAGTTTACTTAAATAGTGACTCCATAAATTTGCCATCTGTAAATAATCTTTTAAATTAATCTTAGGCTACTCCTTTTTTCTGTGTAATATATATGTATATATATATTTTTATTTATATAAAATGCATAGAATTGATTACTAAAAACACTGAAACTTGTGGGGAAAATTAAGTCCTTCATTTTCAGTGTGACTAAAAATGTACTGCTGGTTTTAATTTTATGATCTAATACTGTAATTTTTAAAATCAATGTCAGGCACATTTATTTCATTGATGATTATTAAATAAAACACTGCTTGTGTTAATGGAGTAAAGAAAAGTTTATCCACTATTAGCTTATTGTCAACGCTGTATTAGAGCTGTACTAGTGGTATGCAATTCATTTATAAAAGAAATGCTGTAAATCCAAAACATTTGAGGAGTTTTACACTCAAATGCTTTGTACTGTTTATTCCAGTAAATGCTGTAAGATTATATTCCAGATTTGAAAGGAAAAAAAGTTAAGTCAAGCCTGCAAGATACAGCTTTCTCAAGTGTCTACAATGCCAGTATGAAAATAAAAAATTAAGTTACATTGATACATCCAAGTTTTTTATATGCAGTGATGAGCACAAACATTAATAGAGATAAAATACTGCTGCAAATAACACACCCCAAAATAACGTATGCAATTATTTTCCATCATTTACAATACAGTAGTTACAATGACACTCCAAACAGAAAAGCAAAGTAAAAAATCAAAACCCCAACTTCTATTTCATGTAATTAGACTTATACAGAAATTAGAAGGCTAAATAACAACTAGTTAATCACCTAATTTCACAGCTATCTGAAGTGGCAATCGTTATATAGCAGCTTATCTATGATACATTCAAGATAAATGATACAATTTATTACTTGCTCATAAGCTAAAACACAGCCTGTTTAATACCTTTCCTTAAATTCCACCTCTACACTACAATATACTTGAGGTCTATGCAAAAAAGTAGCTACCTTTTATATAGGAAATGGATGATTAAGTCTTTGGTGCTGTAAAAGCAACTTCATTTAAACATAACCACCACCACCAAAAAAAGAAAAAAAAAAAAAGAAAATAAGAAGGGAAAAACCCAAGACACACTTCCTAGGAAAGAAAAAGCATGTAATTTCTGTCCCTGACGGAATGTATTAAATAAGCAAACACCACCAACAAGCAAAACAAGTACTACAATGTAAAAATACTTAAAAAAAAAAAAAAATTCTCTCACATGCATAAATGAAAAATTGCACACAAAGAACTCACATCTTTTCAAGCTTCAATAGTAAATATTCTGCTACTATTTATTAAATACTGCATGGTTTGCCCAAGCTAAGATGAAACCACATCATGAATCAATGAGCATTTTGCATTTTCTTTCATTATCTACTCAAAGTCATGCCTACTGCACCTCTAAACATTTTATTAAATCCAATTATATAGCAAACACGCCCAAAATAAACTTAGATTGTATTGCAGTTTCACTTAACAGTATATAAAATGCTGTGTTGTGACAGATATCAACTATCCATTAGATACTGAATCAATTTTTCTTAAGCACTACTAACTGCTTGCTTTTCTTGAAGCTAGATCATTCTGAAAAATCAGACAGCAGAATTCAGCTATAGCAAACATGCTGCCCTCTTAGTAAGGAAAAAACAGCTAACAACCTGAAATCATACCACACAACCAAAAATGAACATTACTCTATCAAAAGAAAACTAAAGAGTAGATCTGAATTTTAAGTGCTGCAGTCCTCAACATTTATATATAGGTAATAACATTAACAACCTCAAATATTTAAGGCACTATGTGTGGGAACGGTTTACAATGCAGCTGAGATTATTAGAACAACATTTAAGAGCAAAGTCTAGGCAACGTTTTGCCCATGCAAAGACACATGCAAATGTAAAGAACAATAGCTCAGTTTCTTAGGTAAGTGACCCAACATTTATACACTAAGACACAGATAATACAATTCACTTGTATGCTGTAATTCTGACGTATGTGCATCCGGTGCTCTAAGTCTGTACACAGAATGGCTTCCCAAATGTGGATGTGTCTTGCACTAGTTAGAAGGCAATTTTATAAAAAATAGCAGGAGCAAAACTGGACTTCTGCTCCCATAAGTCACCTGTCTAGAGTTACTACATAAGAAGATACATGACCAAAGACAAGTTATACCAAATGTGCAAAACACATTAAAAGTGAGTTTTTTTTTTAAAGCTCAAAGTTGTTTAAATTGCACCCAAGTCTACATGATTCAAAAATAATTTTCTTGTGCCATGGCTAATATTTATTAAATACCATGTTTTTATTTTTAATCAAATGTTTATATCATTGAGCTTCCTCAATATACTCTTTTTGAGTTTTCACATATATGGATACTGGCTGAGTTTTGTTGGACTCAATGGAAATCCAGTATATGCAGGTGATGCTGCAATGTAAGAATGTGGTGGGAAGATTGGTTTGTACGGAGTCTGATGAATGGTTGGGGATGGTAACAGACGGGGATTTATGCCCACTGGGACTTGGTGAACTATGCCACTGGGATGAGAGATATTGTAAGTTGGATGCTGTAACATAGGTCTTGAGGTACATGGAGAGGCTAAGAGGTGGGCCACTGGTGCAGCACTACTGAGGGCAGCTGATGATGGGAATGGAAGTAGAGTAGGCTGTCCTCCAAGGTGCGCATTTCCAGCCAGATGGGCATGCACAGCTGTGTGATTGGGGCTTCCGTGAGAAAGAGTGAATGGATTACTGGTCACACTATTAGGTATATAAGCTTGCTGTCTTCGATGTCCGAAGTTTCCATTCCACTCTTGATGCCCAGATCCAAAGTGCTGAACCTATCCAAAAACAAAGAAAAAAAAAAGACTGAAGACACAGTTTATAAGTTAAAAAGAAGGAAAAAAGGGAAATTATGGTACACTCTGTGACCGATCAACCACAGCTGTTCTCTCAGATCTCCACTTCTACTCAACACAGAGAAGAGTGAAATATCAGTTTTGTACATATTAATATTAAACATGTTAATATTTATTACTATGTACTATGATAATATAACACTGCCACTACCAATGCTACTGGTATCACCATCCCCCATCACTACCAATCATTACCATTTGTGGAGCACTTATTTTATGGAAAGCTTAACACCATACCTAGGTGACGGTATTTAATTTCAAAACAACCCTACAACATAGCTATTATTCCCACTAACTGTGGTCCAGGTTTGCTGAAGAGATCTGGCCAAGGTGATATGCATAATACTTGGCAAAGCCAGGATCTGAACACAGATCTGACTCCAACATCTATTCTCTTTTCTTTCCCAAAGTGAATCACAACGGCCGGGTACAGTACTGACCAGATGGAAAGGACTCGGTAAGGTGTGACTATTACCATGACTGACACAACAAATGCAGCCATCAATCCACTAGTGTGCATTCTGAGTGGAAGACATTAAGACAACAGACATACTAAAAAATTATTTGAGAGAATCGAAAAGCCTAATCTTTCTGAAGAATTCAGGTTCTACGGATAATCTGCATGAGACTGAATTCTCCTTAGTATGTGAGATGATGAAAAGGGATACATCTCTCAAGACTGCGTACAGTGTCAGAATCTTTTTTCCTCCAAAATGAAACACTGCTTCCAAATGAAACACCACTAATTTTGAATCCCAAAGACTCTTGTGACTTCACAAAACATACCTGACTGAAATTCAAATGCTGCTGCTGGAATGCTGATGTCAGTTTCTGCTGACGATTACCCACCGTGGAAGGCTGGTTTAATCTCCCAGGAGCGGATCGGCCTTTTATTAATGGCTGGCATATAGAATCTGGCAACGAACAAAACAGTAGACAGTTGATGCTTTTCCCTTCTCATGTAAAAATCAGAAAGGTCTTTAGATATTTTACACAGTACTGATTTGACAAACTTTAAAATTACATAAAGAGAAAAAACATCTTATGGTTCACAGCACCAAATGATATTAGGAAAGATTTCCTTTCTGTGACAGATTTGGCAGGATCAAGTTGGAAACTGAGAGATGACTTCTGGCAATGTTATTCTCGAAGGTTCCCAAATTAAGACTTTTTGAAGGGCTAATAGGGCAGACTCAGTTTACCCGTGTTTGCCATATGGTCATCGGCATTTAATCCATTCTCTAGTCCCATTGGTGGCACCACAACAGTACAAACAGCTGGTTTGGTCTCCGTGTTGGCCGAGGTCACCAGCTCCGTGTTCTGATGAGTGTCTTCCACAAAGCTGCTCTCTGCAAAGGGACTGTCATGTCCCGAAGAGTCTGACGTTGGAGAGCCATCCACAGTATCACAACCACTTTCCTGTTCTTCATCTGACATGCTACAAGAAAGTATTTTTATGAGTAATATGTTTTTCAACATTACATCTAAAGTTAAGTACTATCCAGGCTCCAGCAAATTAAAGAGAATTTCATTCAGTTATTTCGTATCTAATTACAAATTCTTCCTTGTCCAATAACCTTTTCTTCATAGACTTTCTAGACTCTCACGTTACTTCTCTATTCAGACAGTTAACCCTACTCCTATCCTGTTTAGGTAATCATTTTGGGACTTTATTTTCTCTCCTTTCCCTTCCCACTTCATTCTTAGTAGTGATTTATAAAATTCCACTTTATAGGGTGCCTGGGTGGCTCAGTGGGTTAAGCCTCTGCCTTCGGCTCAGGTCATGATCTCAGGGTCCTGGGGTGGAGGTCTGCATCGGGCTCTCTGCTCGGTGGGGAGCCTGCTTCTCCCTCCCTCTCTGCGATCTCTCTCTGTCAAATAAATAAATAAAATCTTTAAAAAAAAAAATTCCATGTTATAAACTCCAGAAAATCTCATCAAGACACTACAAAAGAGGGGTGCCTGGGTGGCTCAGTCGTCGGGCGTCTGCCTTTGGCTCAAGTCATGATCCCAGGATACTGTGATTAAGCCCCATGTTAGGATCCCTTCTCAGCGGGAAGGCTGCTTCTCCCCCTCTCACTCCCCCTGCTTGTGTTGCCTCTCTGTCTCTCTCTGTCAAATAAATAAGTAAAATCTTAAAAAAAAAAAAAAAAAAGGACACTACAAAAGAGCCACTATTCTGGATAATTAAATGAAATATAAAAACATAATCACGTGACCTAGATGATATATGAAATTAAATTCCAATGTTAGGATTCATTATCTTTAGTGGTAATTGGGGTCCTTTTAACTAAACCTTGATCTGAAAGGTCTTCCCCATCTCTCTAAAGGCCTATCCAGAGTCCCCTATTTTCCTTCTCTTCCTGCCCCCTCAGGCCATGAAAATCTCTCCCCTCTTGGAGAGAGCAGTGATGGTCTCTCCTTTTTAAATTAACATATAATGTATTATTTATTTCAGGGGTACAGGTCCATGATTCATCAGTCTTACATAATTCTCAGCATTTACCACAGCACATACCCTCCCCAATGTCCATCACCCAGCCACCCCAACCCTCCCACTCCCTTCCACTCCAAGAATCCTCAGTTTGTTTCCTGAGATTAAGAGTCTTTTTTTTTTTTTAATATTTTATTTATTTGACAGAGAGAAATCACAACTAGGTAGAGAGGCAGCCAGAGAAAGAGGAGGAAGCAGGCTCCCTGCGGAGCAGAGAGCCCGATGTGGGGCTCGATCCCAGGATCCTGGGATCACGACCCGAGCCGAAGGCAGAGGCTTTAACCCACTGAGCCACCCAGGCGCCCCGAGATTAAGAGTCTCTTATGGTTTGTCTCCCTCTCTGGTTTCATCTTGTTTCATTTTTGGGATGCCTGGGTGGCTCAGTTGGTTGGACGACTGCCTTCGGCTCAGGTCATGATCCCGGAGTCCCGGGATCGAGTCCCACACTGGGCTCCCAGCTCTGCAGGAAGTCTGCTTCTCCCTCCGACCTTCTCCTCGCTCATGTTCTCTCTCATCGTCTCTCTCTCAAATAAATAAATAAAATCTTTAAAAAAAAAAAATCTTGTTTCATTTTTTTCCCTCTCTTCCCCTATGATCCTCTTTCTTGTTTCTCAAATTCCTCATATCAGTGAGATCATATGATAATTGCTTTTCTCTGACTGACTTAGTGATGGTCTATTTTAATCATTCATTTCATACTTAACAATTTGAAGCATCTCTTTTAATATACGTACTTTTTAAAAATATTTTTTTTAAAATTTGTATTTATTTATTTGACAGACAGAGATCACAAGTAGGCAGAGAGGCAGGCAGAGAGAGAGGAGGAAATAGGCTCCCCGCTGAGCAGAGAGCCCAATGCAGGGCTCGATCCCAGGACCCTGAGACCACGACCTGAGCCGAAGGCAGAGGTTTAACCCACTGAGCCACCCAGGTGCCCCTATATATATACTTTTAGTTATATATTTATTTGTATATTTACATAATATATTTTTCTATAGATATACATATTTACAGAAATGTGTATATATACATCAACTTTCAAACCATATTATAAGCAGTTCACAAAAAGATGTGTTAAAACTTCTTTACATCTGAGACGCCTGGGTGGCTCAGTTGGTTAAGCAGCTGCCTTCGGCTCAGGTCATGATCCCAGCGTCCTGGGATCGAGTCCCACATCAGGCTCCTTGCTCAGTGGGGAGCCTGCTTCTCCCTCTGACTCTGCCTTCCACTCTGTCTGCCTGTGCTCCCTCTCTCCCTCTCTCTCTCTCTGACAAATAAATAAAATCTTAAAAAAAAAAAAAAAAACTTCTTTACATCTTCCAAAATATTCAATACCGTATTTCCCAACCAAGAAAAAAAGAGAAAACAAATGTATAAAATTAAGACTTAAGAATTTTTCAAATTTTGTTTCCACTAAAAAAAGAATTTCCAAAAGTTGAAATCAAATGTATTTTACTGAGATCTTTATGGTTTATCTCTTCATGTGCTGGGATAGCATGCTGATGAGGAAAAGCTCACTACTTTAGTGGCAATGCATGTCCCTGGCCAAAAAAAAGTAGGAAAGGAAAGTAAAACCATGCAAATCAGTCACCAATGAGAGAAAAAAATCATACTGGATACCTTACTGACAGTGGTTTATTACTTTATTATGCAAAAATTCCTTTTATTTTCCCAAAATATATATTTTGCTCTATGTTCTTATTCCAAATTGAAGTAATAATTGTAGTCCACGGAGAACTTGAGGACATGGCTTTTTCTATCCTTTCAAAAACAAATGATTCCTTAAAACTCATTTATTAGAAGCTCAATTTTTCATTTAGATGTGTTCTACAACAATAAAAGAAAAGCATTACTTAAAACCCAAGTTTCTAGGGGTGCCCGGGTGGCTCAGTCGGTTACACATTTGCCTTGGGCTCAGGTCATGATCCCAGGGTCCTGGGATCAAGTTCTGCATCAGGCTCTCTGCTCGGAGGGGAGCTTGCTTCTCCCTCTTCCTCTGTCTGCCACTCTCCCTGCTGTGCTCTCTCTCTCTATATATATATCAAATAAACAAATAAAATCTTAAAAACAAACAAAAAAACCACAACCAAACAAAAAGCTCAAGTTTCTAAAAAGTGATCTGGTTAAAAAATTATATTCATGAGAGAAGCCACTGTGGTAAACCGACAGGCACTTATTTACATAAACAACAAAAGAAATCACAGGCTTTTCAGCAGAGCCCGTATTCACGGTATGTCACCACATATTCCCTTACCTGTTGGGTCTCTTGCAAGGGGATGGGCTGGACTGGCCTGAGGAGCTGGTGCTCAGAGTACTGTCAGGACTACTTAATGAACACATCCGGTCGATATTCAAAGTGCTCTGGCAAGCTTCACAATCCAGACTATCTTTACATCTAGCAAAAGAGGGATGGAAAAACCATAGGTCAAAAATGAGAAGTAGCCCAAATTTCCATTATTTAATTAAGGATACGAAGCAGTTCAGTGTGCCCTACATGGACAAAAACCTACAGTTTACTAATAGAGGAGAAATACTATAATAATCATGTTAATTACTATTCAGGATGTTTACTCCAAAGGACATTGACAGACCAGAGGTAAGTCCCAGAACGGTGTTTTTCAGCACACCAGAGGGCGCCATCACTATGTAAGGAGGTGGCATCAACACTAGGAACTGCTTTGGGCACTTACTCTCTGAGTGAGTGTCTCTGGGATGGCTCCTCCTCATCAGTGTCACTGCTAATAGTGATCACACTCACTGCTGGGCTTGGGGAGTCAGCAATGATGATGGTTTGCCGCTGTTTGTCGGAAACTGATGAATCAGAGTCCTGCCGGACAGATGTTTCACAACAGTCTCTTGCCTCTGCTTCTGAGTTACGATTGTCCTGTGTTTCTATACAACGTACTTCCTCGACATCCTTCCCATTTACTATCTTTGGAGAAATAAATGTTGAATGTGGGACATTCGTATTCTGCAACGAATTACTCCTGCAATCAAAGGAATAACGTGTCATTCCTATAATCAAAATATACACGTGACATTTTTCCAAGACATCTTGTTAAAATGAACAATGTTAAGCTTCATGTGTTCAAGATCATGTATATAACATACTAACATACAGATTGTTTTATAAATATGTTATCTCCAGAACTATCACTGTAGATTGCAGTTACATACATTAAAATGGTCATTTCTTGGTAAATGTGGTATCTGAGTGTCTAAAATTGTCTAAAATAATACGTAGATAATAAATCAAAAGGGCAATAAAGACAATCTTACCAACTGAAAGCATTTATTTCCTCTCTTCCTGGCTCCCATTCCATTAGTTTTACCAAAATACCTCTGAGAAATTGAGAAGGGAGCTGGCTTAGTGTTTGTAACAAAGCTATCAAAGAGGTCATTTTGAATAAAACAGAGTGACCCTTTAGTGTACATGCAAAATTTAAAGACTAATTTTCAAAATGCAGAGGAAAGTTAACCTACGGACACTGACCTGTTGTGGCACAGCTTGTTTTTCTTCGCAGTGGCAGGCTGAGGCCACACAACATGCGCGATGCCCACACTAATTGGCTGTGGGGCCGACAGAGTTATCTGATTGGTTAGAAGAGGTTGTGGCATCACTGAGCTATAATGATTACTATGTGAAATCATTTTCCTAGGGAGAAAAGTTTAGAAAAATTGAATCCCTTCTAGAGAAAGATGTATTTTGCAAACTTCACAAACAAGTATTTTCGTTTTTAACTTACCCCCAGTCTCCGAGCCTTTGGGAACCAGCCACCCCCTCAGAGGTTAACGCAGTAGTCGCAGGAGCCACGGGTGTGACCTGCTGCCAGGCAGGTATGAGCATCTGCTGTGTTCGGCCAGACCAGGTCTGCTAAACCAGAAGCAAAGAAAAGCCTGTGAGTTACAAGTAATTCATCATTACTCCATCTTAAAATCAAAAATACATTACAGTAATGATCATTAATAATTAGTAAAAGTTAAAGCCAATAACTCCAGAAGATGGAATTCCCATCCAGATCACTTTCACTATTTCTCAGCAGCACAGGCTGGTATATTACAAGTAGATCAGTGCCTTACTTGAGAATAAGGACGACTGCACATGTGCAAAAATAATAATTACCAACCTGGGAGAGAACTCCGGGTCGGATCTGTAGTGGCTGTATAGCTGGGGCCTGAGTTACAAGGGGAACTGTGTTATCTACTCTTAGTGAATAACTAGTAGGTTTACCGTGTGTTGCAGGAATACCTATGAAAAAGGGAAAAGAAAACACAGTTCTTAAATCAAAAACTATTTCTCTGAGTTCACTTACAAAACTCTTTTAAATTTAAAGAATTGCTAAAATTCTGATTAGGATTTTAAAACCATCTCCGACATAAAATGTTCATAGCATTAACAAAGCAATCCATTAGGAAAGTGAGGTTCCTTCTACCTACCTAATGGTACATCATTCCAAAAATTGATATAAAGCTTCTCCTTCTACTGCTTTAAAATGCACACCACCAAGTCCAATCATTTATTTTTCTTGAAACCTCCCATTCCTTTTAAAGTTTGCTATTCTAGCTTTATTTCCTTTTTAAATAGTTTTGCCACTATGATAAAGGACATGGAAAGGTGAGTCTAGCCCAACATCCTGATCTTCTAGCAGCTAATGTACATCTTCTCATACAAACTCAGCTATGCTTAGTATTCTCTTCTTTAAGAACTCTAACAGGATCTTACACTTTTGGCATCAGGGGGGGGCGGGGGGAATGTATCATAACTTCACACTTCAATGGCCATGATGGTTTACCTGAGTCAAGAAAATTCAGGGATGATACACTCATTTCAACCTCCAAAGAAAAAGCAAAAATAATCTTTCATGCCTAATAGGATGATACAGTTGAGTTTTAACCAATGTGGCTTACTCTACTAGTATTCGTAGGAGAAAGCTACTGGAACTCCAAGACAAACATGTTCCACTTTGCTCAACCACTAGGAAAATTGGAAAGCAGGACTGCCAATCATGTTAATCCTGTTAATACTTCTATGTCATATATTGCAAAAGTACCTTGCAAATACTGTCTTATATTAAACTTTGAAACAGTGAAATAGTATCACCTCAAATGAGAACTTTGACTCAAGATTTTATGGATACTCTCCAAGCTCAGAAAGCTCAGTTATGAGACTAAATTCACTATTTCAGAGTTCCAGTCTCCTGAGCAGTGACTTTCAACATAGGCTGACAGATTATTTCAGTATCAGTAGTTTTTGCATAAACGTGATCTTATGTGTTTCTGATCAGTTGTAAGAGAAAAATACTACAATTGTTTTATTTTACTATTGAAAATAACCCTATAATTTTATTGCACAAATACATTATAAGTGTTAATCCTAAAGAGAATGTGAATTTGGCTGTGTTTATTTTTCTTCATAGAGGCTTTTCTCCTACCACCAGGGTGTTCTACCTACTGAGCTCCACCTAAAAAGCTAGAATTAAGTTTAACAAAGATCTACAGATTATTTTTTTTAAACTGACCTTCTCACTCTTCCAAAAAGCATGTCTTGATCAGCAAATTCTCCAAGAAATGGAATATAAGCATACCCAGGCAGTGTAGATATATGGCAGCAATAGATAATCTCATCAGAGAAAAAAGCAGAATTCACTTGGACAAGGATGAAAGGACAGAGCGAATTCTCAAATCCCAACAAAAATCAAGCTGCCCTTAAATTAGCCTCATAATTGAAGTCTTATAATAAGAATTCTCCTATTATCTTCTCTCCTCGTGAGGTCTAACTTATTTTTATTAACTTCAACGCGGTTAAGATTCCAATTTTCTATATAGTTATTAGGTTAGCTGAAACTTCATCTTTGTTTAATTAGATTTGCTTTAATACCTGCACAGCAGGGCACAAAAGCTTAAAAATTGTTCTAGTACAACAGGAGAATTCTGTTGAATTGTATTTGATTCTAAAACAGCAGCTTTCAACCAGAGGGGATGAATAACTAGCTCTTCAGATTGCCAAAATAATGCTAAATATTTGTTTAATATATACATTCAAATTTGTTAAGTAAGAGCTTGCCCAAGTCTTTCTTAACCTAAAAAAGGTACAGTGTATGGCTATAGAACCAATATAGCTATATCTACATGTTATATGTATAGTATGGAGAATATATGAAAGGCATGATGAACCTATACACTGTACCCCCAAAGTAAAAAATGGAAAGTGGGACAGACATAAAATTTACTTAAAATACAAACTACAATGGTGCTATAACTGCTCCCCAACAACTGCCCAATAACTATTTAAAATGTTTCTTCAGGGGCACCTGGGTGGCTCAGTCATTAAGCATCTGCCTTCAGCACAGGTCATGATCCTAGGATCCTGGGATCGAGCCCTGCATCAGGCTCTCTGCTAAGCAGAGAGCCTGCTTCTCCCTCTCCCTCTACTTGTGCTCTCTACTGCTCTGTCAAATAAATAAATAAAATCCTTAAAAATAAAAGAATAAAGTAAAATCTTTCTCCAAAATGGACTGGGAGCACATTATGAGTGAAAGCACTAAGAAGACCAATATTGGGATTTTCTACAGAGATCCTAAAGCAGATTAGAGGGAAAGCTAGACACTATACTAAGACAAGAAATGATGAGCCAACATATTTACAAAACCTACATGTCCTGCTACAATGTACCTGTTACACAAGCTAACAAGTATTTTGCTTTGTCTTAACCGCTAATTCTAGTTCCCAAATATTGTTCTTGGCATCTAAAAAGTTAATGAGTCTGCTGGTATCTCCTTTTCCTTTGCTTACCCTCATTATGAACCAATCATATAGCTGTTGGCATTTGTATAATGTATAGAAAGGTTACTAATCTTTTACCAACTATAAGGCACATTCAAAGAGAAAAGATTTCTCTGATGCCTCACTGAATGTTTTAAGAATGATGCTTGACTGTGTTTAGAAATGTATCTCACAAGCCTTTTAAATTTTTGCTACAAACAGAAGGTAGACACTGAAAAAAAGAGCTGCTATTCTAAATCTTGATGAGCTACTCTACACTGCAAGTGAGTAATCCTCAAGTTGACTTTGGTAAACAGGGGGAAATTATCAGAAAAGAATCTGGGGGCGCCTGTGTGGCTCAGTTGGTTAAGTATCCAAATTTTGGTCTCGGCTCAGCTCTTGATCTCAAGATAAGTTCAAGCTTCACTGGGCTCCACACTGAGCACGGAGCCTACTTCAACAAAAAAGAACTTACTCTATTTATTAGTACAGAGTAAAAACTCATTTAAGTGAAAATGCATCTGTCAAGACCTCACTTACATGGTAACTGATTAAAAAACAGAGAAGTATCAGTCTTGCGTGCTCAAGTATTTAGAAGTAAAATGTCTACCACTACCAAACAATGTTCACACTGGTTGAATCTAGGGCAGAAGGCATTATGTTATTCTTTTTGAACTTTTCTATAGGTTTGAAATTTTTATAATTAACAACTAAGGAAAAACAAAGAAATAAACACAACATCTTTAAAAGTGCTGACATCATGATGATGTGGGTGTTTTTATTACCCACGGCCATGGGTTACTACCGCAGATACTTACAGACCACCCTGGCCCACAATTTCATCTTTAAAAATCAACCATCTAAGCTGCTGTTTTTTATCTTTAGTGCTACAAATCTTTCTCTCGAAACCTTATATGAAAATCCAATATATATAAAAGATGAAAATAAAGCAGAACAAAAACGGCTGCAGAGTGGCCATGTTTTCACATCTCTTATTTCCAGCCAATCAAGTCAACAAACATACCTCAGTGCTTACACTGTAGGACATAGTAGAACTTTAGAAACATTGCTCAAACCCTTAAATCAAATAAAAATTTCAAATAACCCGCAGAATACAGAAATACTAGAGTTAGAACTCACCAAGATACTATCTATTCAGCCCATTTCCTTTGACTAGGGCTGAAAACAGGTTAACAGACTCATCTAGAATGACACCACAAACGGACAATATCTCAGGACAATATCTCAGGCATCTTGACTGAGCACCCACCGCTTTCCCCAACACTATGCGGTACTCCCACTGCACTTCCAAAAGTCACTTAGGGCCTCATCTGGAGTTAACCTCTGGCTTTAAGACAGAACTAGAGGCTTTAAGACAGAACTTTCGCAGCAAAGACAAAATGCTAGGAAAGGACCTATAAGTCCTGTTTTATCTGGTTATTCCAGCCATAACACTGGCTGCTACTGTCTTTTAAGAACCACTAACAAGTTCCGTGGTTTGAGAATTTATGGCTCTTCAAAGGTATTCTGCCACTCATCTCACTTAAGTTTTAATTTCCTTTTTATCTAAGTAAGGGACATAATCTAATTGAGTCAAAAATCAATCTCTTTTTAATCCTAAGGTATGGGCAAAAAACAAGACTCTAAAATTTTGGGAAAAAATTCCTTTGACCAAAAAAAAAAAAAAAAAAAAAAAAGAAATCATGCCATTTGCAACAACATGGATGGAACTAGAGGGTATAATGCTAAGTGAAGTAAGTCCTCTCAGAGAAAGACAGTTATCACAGGATCTCACGGATATGCAGAATTTAAGAAACAAGGCAGAGGATCACAGGGGAAGAACAGAAAAAAATGAAACAAGACGAAACCGGAGAGGGAGACAAACCATAGGAGACTCTTAATCTCAGGAAACAAACTGAGGGTTGCAGGGGGTGGGGAGAAGAATAGGGTCACTGGGTGATGGACACTGGAGAGGGTATGTGCTATGGTGAGTGCTATGAATTGTCTAAGACTGATTATTCACAGACCTGTACCCCTGAAACAAATAATACATTACATGTTAATTAACTGGTCTTAAAAGTGAAGTTTTAATTTTTAATTTAAAATTTAAAAAAAAAAGAATTTCTTTGACCAAAATTTAAAGAACTGAATTCTCAGTCACTTTAATGTCTCGTAAGAACAGAAAATAAAACGTACTTACTTAAACATCTGGAGCTGTGATAACCACTAAAGACAATCCCACAGCTTTCCAAACTCGTTAATTTCTACTAAGGTATTTCACTGTGCTAGACACTACAGGAAATATAATTATCATATGACCCATTTTGTTAGTGATGATTACAATGGAGCTCCAGTCAAGAGAGGAGTGTCACTGGTCTAAAGGCTACTGATCAGCTTAAATTCAAATATAGCACACTATTATATAAATATATGCAACGTATTTAATTACTAGATGCCTAAATTTGTTTAAAAGTTGTTTAAAGTCTGATTTAAATCAAAGAGTACCTTGAATAGCTGGGGGACAGATAATCAGGGTCTGCTGAAAGGCATCACCACAACCAAAATGAGCAGTTCCGGCCTGTAGAGGAATTCCATGGTGCACCACTGAATGAGCGGACGTGGTTAATGCCTGAAAGGATGAGCATAGGCAGCATTATCCTGAGCAGTCTTCTAACTGCTACATGTATGCTTTACAAAAGCAATTCCAATATACTTCTTAAAATCATAATTCTATTGATAAAAATGGACCCAGAAACTGGTTTTACTCAACTTTACTTTTTGTAGAGTTGCTGCATAGAAAGGTAAGTAGGGGATACTGACAGAGTGAAAGGTGATAAAATAAATGAGCTTCAGTAGTCATGCTCTGATTGTTTCCCTGAAATATTTGAGATTTCACAAAATAACCACAGTGAGACCTTCACCAGCATGTGACTTCTAATAGCTGACATAAGACTTCCACATACCTCAAAAGCAAAATAAGCAATCATAAAAAAAGGAGTATAAATTATTAAATACTCTTAAGTTCTTACCTGATTTCTTAATGTGCCAATTTTGGTAAAATTTGCTGTCAGATTAGCAGTACTGCCTGAAGCAACTGGTCTTAAAAGTGAAGTTTTATTGTGATTATTTGTGTCACATGGATTTGGGTGGGACTTACAAATATCCATAATATGAAAACAGGACTTTACACTGAAAAAAAAAGAAAGAAAGGTGATTGTAGTATTATTTTAAATGTTTAGAATAGTTTAAAATTTAAAGTTTCCAAAAGAAAAAAATTTCTACCAGAAAAACCTACACAAGGCTGAATTTTAAAGCAAGTGGAAGTATACCTTATATCTGCAGTATTTTCTAAGACATCAAAGCAATAGTAAGCATTTTTTGACTAGCACAATCTAGTTTTATGACCCCTGCCCAAATAATTTTTCCTAAATTTCTAGAGCTCTACATTCCTAAACTACTGGTACAAAGTATATGGTTATCATGTTATTTTCAAAGTCTTATATATGGAAATCATTAGGTATTTTTAACTGTTGGGGACAGGGATGGGGAAAGTAGTTGGGCTTTATAAAAATAGCAATTTTAAGGGTTATCCATAATAATGAATACTAGTTTGTCCCTATACCTTCTTTATTCAGTCATCTATATCAGTCATTAAATATTATTAAGTTATATAAATATATTAAAGTATTTTATAAAATATTAAAAGGCGTGGGGGTTCAAAGAATTCGTAAGATTTGTCTAAGGTTTGGGTTGTGGTCATTGGGGATGGTATGTGCTATGATGAGTGTTGTGAAGCGTGTAAACCTGGCAATTCACAGACCTGTACCCGGGCTAATAATACACTATATGTTAATAAAAAATTAAAAATTAAAAAAAAAAAGATATGTCTAAGGTAACTCTGATAAGACCTTCTCAACTTGAGAATGTATCTCCATTAACCCATTAAAAACCCTCCCTTCCTTCCACAACACAAAGAAGGTGTGGGCAGGGAAAGCAAATGGTGTGAAGGGAAAGTAAAGAAGGAGTTTGCAGGACACATAAGGGGGTGAAAAACTGTTAACTTCCTTTTATTGTATATACAAACCTAGTTATTAAGGTAAGAATGTCACATAAAAATATAAGATGCTCAGTCATTTCAGTATGGTATTTTGGAAAAAGGACACTGGAATGCAACTCAGATTTATGTTCTAGTACTAGCTGCCACTTACTAGTCCATGTGAATTAGGCCAAGTTAGCTTAACCTCTTTTGACTCCATTTAATAAATATATTGAATCATCCTCTAACACACTAATTTTCTACAGACTTAGTATTATTTCTCCAGATCATTTTAAAAGATTTTAAAGTAACATACTGGTTGCTATGAGGGAAATCTAGAAGATGTTTCATATTAACAAAAGGATGGTTCAAAGTCTCAGCTGGAGTAATTCTTAAATCTGCATCAATCAGCAACATTTTCTTCAACAGACTAACAAATTCTCTTCTATCTGCTTTCTCAGCCAAAAGATCACTTCCTTCCAAATCCATCACTGTGTTCACCTATAAGATCAAAATTTCAAGTCATCAGTCAATAAATAAATAAATAAATACGCAAGCCACAGAAGGTAGTGTATGTTAAAGACTCACATTAAAAAAAAAAAAAAATACCACAACAAAGGAAAGGACAGAGAACTACAATTATTTCAAAACAAGAATGAGTACTTGAGTTTTAACAAATCTGCAAAATGTTTCAAGGTACCAAAGAGCATTCAAAGCAAGGGAAAAATTTTTTTAACAAATTTCCACTTCTAACAAAATATAAGGAAGAGAAATTGGTACAGCTAGGATCTTCCGTCTTAAAAAAATACTTTTTACTAAAGCACAGGATGGTATAAATTAAACATTTGATAAAGATAAATGCAATTTAGTTCCCGAGAGGCTGAAACATTAGAATCAATTTTGTTTGAAAACCTTAAATTCAGCAAGCACTCTGCAGCCCTTTAGAAGATGATTAACATGCAGTGGCATCCTTGGCGTTCAAGTCCATCACCGTAGGCAGAGAAGACTAACAAACATGGCTGTGTTACTCACATGCACTATATCATCCAGGCTGTTGAATATGTACTTTCTGGCTTCTTTAGACTTCATTCCGGTCTCTGCCTCATGCTCTTCTAGTGTCTTATTGGACATGTCAAAGAGGAAAAATAGCGTATTACCCATCATTTGAAAATTCTTTATTTTTTAGTTCTAGCACATTTAGTCTAATACACTGAATAGTCTTAGGCAAGGAATTTCAAAAGAGTAACTATCAAAAACATACTTTTTAAAAGTACCCAAAAAAATGAGAAGAGCTTGGTTCAGGTTAAAATATATATATATATATATATATATAAAGAGCTAGGAATAAATTAAGTACTTGGGTTATGGAGTAAATGGTGAAATTTGGTCCTTGTAAAGCTTAATAATGGGAAACTGGGTAGAGAAGATGAAACACACAACACAAAAGTAATTACACACATAAAATTTAAAAAACCATTTAAGATGAGTTAATGATTTTGTTGCCAGGTTAGAGAATGAGCTACATTATTCAGGGAAGGCTTCCCCCCCCCCATTAAAAAGTGGGGAGGGATCAAAAATGAAAATTCAGAAGAAATACAATAAAAGAAAAATAGGCATGGGGGATATTATTCACATGAGGCATCTTAGAAAAAATGTTTTTCTAAAATTTTTTTAAATGAATTACCTTTAATCTCCAACCAGAATGAGAAATATCTGTTTCTCTGCAAAAAAATCTTGTGGATTTCGTGCCCACATTTAACAACTGTTCTCCCGGTAAACCTTGAGTCTGAGAAATATATCGGATCTGGAAAAGAATTTATAAAACCTAAGAGTTTATTCTTTACATGTAATAGATATTAACTGAACACCTATTCTCTATCAGACACTAAGCTGGAGTTAGGTCAAGAATTAAATGATGTAGTCTATGCCCTCAAGAAATTCTAGGGGAGCATACAAGCAAACAATTGTAATACAGGGTTGTAAAGTACCATAATAAATACATGCTTATGGAAAGACAGAGAAGGGGCACCTAAAATAATTGTAGTCACATAAAGCTCCAGAAGAGGTGATGCTCAAGTTGAGTCTAAAACGACAAGTTAAGAGTTCTTCAGCCCTGGAAGGGGAGCGGGGGACCTATGATTTATGCTAAGGTTGTAATATAAGTAAATATGCAAAATCAGGAGAAAATACCCACACACTCAGATCTTGGAAGCACAGAGGTTCACTCACTGAAAAATGACAAGAGGTAAAACTGAACTAGCAGGCAGAGGTAATAAGTTTCATCTGTCCTCTTTCCCTCTATAAGCCCCAAGTGCCCATAGTTTTATCCCTAAATCCATACTTAAATATTTATCTCTAGCCCTGGAGCTGTGAGCCAACTACTTCCTGAAACTCTCCACCTGACTGGACCTGAGGCACCTCAAAGGGAACATATCCTAAACTGAATTTTCCCTGAAATCTGATAATCCTCATGCCATTTCCCAGCAACAGACACCAACACCAACCTCCCAAACCAGAAACCTGAAATTCATACCAGACACATATCCTTTCCCTCATCTCTCTCCCCACAACATCCCAAACCCTAACAATTTTACCTCATTGGTCTTTTTCATAACTGTCCCCTCTTCAGGTCTTCTTCAATTCTGCATTATACAATTTCACAAGCCTCCTAAAGTAGTTTATCTGCCTCCCTAATGTCATCCAGGTTACCCCAATCATTATTCGCACTGCTAATGGCCATTCTGGTAAAATGCAAATCTGTTACTCCCTAGTGTAACATCGCTTTACCACCCACAGGATCAAATCCAAACCTCCAATCCCTGCATACAGGCCTCTGGCTTTATCTCTTCCCCACTCTTTACATGGTCCTATAAAGGAGCAGCCCCATCTAGCACCACACTAAGCTTTTCATGGGCTGGGTTCTCCTTCTTAAACTGCTAACTCCTTACCATCCCTGTGTGCCTCCCCACTCAACTTCATCAAATTCTGCGACAAGCTTTACCATTCCTTCTTCAAGACCCAGATCAAGAACTTCTCTATAAAGCTATGACTAACCATCTCAAACAGAGGTAATCCCTTTCCTCTGTGTTTCCATCAAACCTAAAACATAACCATCTTAATGCACTGAACACTAAATTACAATTCACTTTTACGTCTGTTTTCCCTACTAGACTGTTAAGTCTCCTGACAAGAGAGATGTTTATACATATTTGCATCCCCAATTTTACATGAAATTACAACTAAAATCACCACCTTACAAGTCAGTTTCATTTCATTAAAGTGTGGTGTCTTCCCCTCACTCCATATCTCCTAAGTGGCTGAGTTCCTTGTTTTACAAAAACAGAAAGTGAGAAGTACCAAGGGTCCAGTACCTAAATGCTACATCAGAGGCTCTCCGATAGTAGGAAAGGTGTTCACCATTCAACAAACATACATAGAGCATTTATTATGTCAGATGCTAAAGATATGCAGATGAATAAAACATGATGACAATCTGCAAAAGCATATAATTCAGTAGAATAAATATTTAAGCACATAATATGCAGTTAAGCTAGGAAGTGCTATTATGAAGAAGACAACAAAGTACTAAAGAACACGGAGAATCAGACAATTAATGTACCTATGAATCTGAGAGAGCACTAAAAACAAAACAAATGGCAAGTGATCTTGTGAATTTATTTTTGGTCTTCTAAAGAAAAACTGTTCCAGGGACACCTGGATGGCTCAGTCATTTTATGGGTCTGCCTTCGGCTCAGGTCATGATTCCAGGGTTCTGGGATCGAGTCCCACATTGCGGGGGGTGGGGGGTCGTCCTTGCTCAGCAGGGAGCCTACTTCTCCCTCTCCCTCTGTCTACTGCTCCCCTGCTTGTGCTCTCTCTCTCACTCTGACAAAAAAGAAAGGAAGGAAGAATGAAAGAGAGAGAGAGAGAACACTATTCTATCTGTACCCTCTAATACATGAAGGGACTCACCCTCCTTCATCCCCAGTGAATGAAGGGTGAAAGCCTGACTCAGAAGCAATTAATTCATAAATCTATGCTGTGAACTTGACTAGAAATAAGCTAATAAGCAAATTAGATTTATAATGTCAGGAATGTGAATTAACAAACAGCAATCACTACTGAGGGATAAGCTATAGGGTTATAAAATGGAGCTGGAATTCGGTGGCCGTGCTAACCTAACCAAAGTCCAGAGTGAGCAGAAACTCTGAGTAGCAAATTAGAACCAGAGCAGGTAAAAGCACCTGAAGAGCCGCTAAGTCACACTTAGGATACCCACCAAAGTGAAGTTCTACTGATGTCTATTAATTCCATTAAGTGTTCCTTTGAAACCAAAAGCACCTCCAACTCCAGACTTCACAAGATGCTGTCATATTATAGCTCCATTCTTGGATTTTTGTGACAGTCTAGACATAAGTACAGGAGCTCTTACTTGAGCCAGCTTACTTGAGGAGGTCTCTATGTAACCAAATAGCCTGACAAAAAGAACTTTAAAGATTCCCACTTCCTCGTAAAACACAGGAGCTGAAATAGTCCATTTTATTTTCATACATGGGGTATGACTTGAAATTATCAAGTAAAATAATTGGAGTATGAATTCAGACTTTTAGCTGTTCTTGATGAGATTCTATATAAATAAACTCCAGCAAACATTTTCCAAGAACAATCATCATTACGAAGTTAACACTGTCCATTCACCCATAAAAATATTATTTTTTTTTAATTTATTTATTTGACAGAGAAAGAGGTCACAAGTAGGCAGAGAGGCAGGCAGAGAGAGAGAAACAGGCTCCTCACTGAGCAGAGAGCCCGATGCGGGGCTCAATCCCAGGACCCTGAGATCATGACCTGAGCTGAAGGCAGAGGCTTAAACCACTGAGCCACCCAGGCGCCCCATAAAAATATTATTTAATTACCTAGAATGTTTTTGATATTTCCCTGAAATTCAATCCAATGAATTCAATCCAATACACAGAACACCAACAAGACAGCACACCCACAATTATGACAGGAAGGGACTCCAGCACAGTACCAATTCGCAGGGCAGCCTTCTCTAAACACACATACCACTCATTTGAGTATGAATGGAAATGAAATGCATAGATGAGAAAATATGACACATAAGAAATTCTCAGCAAGGTCAGGGCCTACTTGTAGAATCCAAAATTTAAAGAGGAAATTGCCTTGGAGAAGCTTTAAGAAATAGATGATAAAGATGATTAAAGAGCTAGAACACAAACCCCACAATGAAGAATTAAAATAATCTGCATATTTTTTCCTGGTGACTCAAATGTGGCTTTTAAGTATATAGTAATTATGAGCCTACCATAAATTCTTTTTCACCTCCTTTGGGAAAAAGAAACCTGTTATTGCATTAGGTTAAATGAAGGTTAGAAATTAAGACATACCAACGAGAGTAAAGGAGCAAGTTACAATGTATTTCATCGAAAGTCTTTGTTTTTGTAAACGTTCCATGCGCACTTAAAAAGTGTGCATTCTGCAGTTTTGCACGTAGTACTGGATGTAGTACTCCACGTCTGTGTCATTAAATCAACTTAGTTAATCACGGGCTCAATCCTCTATATACTGATCGTTTTTCTATTTTTGCTCCATCAATTACTGAAAGAAATGTGCTAAAATTTCTAATTATGATTGTGGGTTTATTTCTCTTTTGGTTCTGTCAATTTTAGATTTATATTATTTTAAAGTTATTAGTACATGTATAAAATATAGACTGTCATTTTTGTGTTGAACTGAATTTCCCAAATTAATTGGCTAAGCTTCCCCTTTATAAATAATGCTGATGTATCTTTAGTAAGATTATTTCTGTTGTTAAAAGCAATGTTATTAATAAAAGCAAAACAGAGGGGCGCCTGGGTGGCTCAGTGGGTTAAGCCTCTGCCTTCAGCTCGGGTCATGATCTCAGGGTCCTGGGATCGAGCCCCACATGGGCTCTCTGCTCAGCGGGGAGCCTGCTTCCTCCTGTCTCTCTGCCTGCCTCTCTACTTGTGATCTCTCTCTCTCTCTCTGTCAAATAAATAAATAAAAATCTAAAAAAATAATAATAAAATAAAAATAAAAGCAAAACAGAAAAAAAAGACTATCTTGTAAAACATATTGAGAGATAAACATTTGTACAAAATGTTATCACAGGACAAACTGATAAACTAAGCTCCTGGCTCCATCCCTAGAACTCAGTCTGCAGACAGAATACAGGTGGAGGTTGATGGATTTGAGAAACTAACATAAAGACCATGAACACCCTCTTCCAGTGACAGCAGAGACCCAGTGGTAGGGTGAAAGTGAAGTCTGGAAGAGGGCTCATGCCAGGATCTGAGCACAGACCACGGAAGGGTTTTTAGTTGGGCCCTTTTAACTCTCCCCCATATTGCATTGAAAGTATCATTATCCATAAGGTAGTGGAGAGGTAGTCCACTGCTAACAGCATAGATTCTGGATTCATATTGCCTGTGCTGAATTCTTGGGGCAAGTTATTTAACTTCCCCACAGCTTGGTTTCCTCATCTGTAAAACAGAGGCAATAGTAGTATGTATCTCTAGCAGTATAAGGTTGTTGGGAACATTACATGAATTAATGAAAGTGTAGGAACAGTTTCTGACATATAAAAGAGCTCAATAAGTATTAATTAAAAATATTACCATTACCCACTGTACTGCCACTGTAAGAAAAAAAAGAGTAAGTTTAAAAATAAAATAGCAACAGCACCCCAATTAGGTGTCCAAGTATATCAGGGCAGCTGATGACTAGAACAGGGAACAGATAACAGATAAAAGCATACCTTACTGATGGCCTCTATACATTCTAATTAGACAATCATATTCTAGGAAGCTGGTGAAAATCTATGAAATCCAACCACATTAATAAATAAACTAAAGTAAAAACCAAAAAACACTTACATGATCATTTTAATAGATGCATAAAGGCATCTGAAAGTCAAAAACCAACTTAGGAAAAAGAATAATAATCAGAAAATTAGGGGAGAGGCGAACCCTAAGAGACTATGGACTCTGAAAAACAACCTGAGGGTTTTGAAGGGGCGGGGGGTGAGAGGTTGGGGGAACCAGGTGGTGGGTAATAGGGAGGGCACGTATTGCATGGAGCACTGGGTGTTGTGCAAAAACAATGAATACCGTTATGCTGAAAAAATAAATAAAAATTTAAAAAAAAAAAGAAAATTAGGAATAGAGGGAGATCCCTTATCTTGAAAACAGACATTTATCAAAACACAGCACACATATTTGGAAATGAGTATATAAAGTCTAAGACTGAAACCAAAACAAGAATGCTTACATCATCATTCCTATTCACTTCCATCCATATTTTGGAAAACAACTTTTAAAATACCAAACTAATAATTACTTAACTATTGATGCCATATGCTAATATATTTTTAAATTATCATATTCTTTTGGAAGTAAAGTAATATACATTCTGAAAATACTATTAATCTGGGTCAGATTAACACCTGTTCCCAGTTTACAAAACAAAAAAATCTATTATGGAATTTAGAAAAAGCTTTGATCAGGGCTTTGTCTTAAATTACCATTGTGACTTTTGACAAGTCATTTCATTTTTCTGGGCCTCGGTTATCCCTTCTATAAAACAGGAAGGAGTAGTAAAGAGATAATCTGTAGGGTCCTTTTCAGAACTAATGTCAGGTGTACAAGACAAGATCTGTAGATGTCCCTATTCAACATAGAGCAGCAAATCAATCTGAAGTTGCCACTAGATGGTGTCCGGCTCCAGAATACCATATGTGTCATCACTTGTAGTCCCCAAAACCAGAAGTAAACTTCTAGCATTTGACTGTTAACTTCAGTCCTTCAGCAACTAAGGGACTATTGGGACTCACCCAACTAGACCATCAACTCTTTTAAAACTAGTACCCGTCTAGCATCTGCATCAAAGTTAGTGGTTGGAAAAAGCCAAAGGAAACCAGGATGTATGGAAAACGTTACAGAAACTACCTTCTAAGAGATACGCTGAACATGGAGGATGAAAGGTGGAGACTATAGCAAGCCTAGCATAAAAGAGGAGGCTTATGGGTAGAAAGTCACTGTAAGAAGATAAGAGATTAAAGTTAATGATAACATCTAATCTAATAGTATTAAATGACTTTTAGGTTCATCTCGGCAACATGTAAATCACCAAATCCGTAACCTCTCATACCTTTTTTTTTTTTTAAAGACGCATTTATCTGAGACAGAGAGAGAGAGAGAAAGATGGGGAGTGAGGGGCAGAGGGGCAGAGAGAATCCTGAAGCAGACTCCACACTGAGCACTGAGCCCAACACAGGGCTCAATCCCAGGACCCTGAGATCATGACCTGAGCTGAAACCAAGAGTTGGCTGCTTCACCAACTGAGTCACCCAGGCGCCCCCTCATACCCTTTTTGATATAGAAAGTTAAATCCTGAAAATCAGAAATACGGCACATTTTATTCTTACATCATGTTTGCATTAAAATATTCTATTTTCTATTTTTATTAAAAGTTAAATAGTACACCTTTAAATAAAAATATCTACTAGAAACACAAAACTGATGTAAGCATTTTGTTCATTTTGACGAATGTTTTCCACTAAAATATGAGTATATATCTAATAAGGAAGATGCTATGAAACCTTTTCAAATAATACTGGTTAAGTTCATAATTACTACAGAAAAGAACCTCGGTATTAAAACAAAACAACACAGGAAAATAGCAAACAACATTCACTGTCTAATAGCTTAGAGAGGCTAATGAACATAACTGAAAACTGTCATGAAAAGCATTTAATGGGCGCGTCTGGGTGGCTCAGTCCATTAAGTGTTTGACTTCATTCAGCTCAGGTCATGATCCTGGGGACTGGATGGAGCCCTGCACCCAGCTCCCTGCTCAGTGGGGAGTCTGCTTGTCCCTCTGCCCCTCCCCCTGCTCATGCTCTGTCTCTCAGATAAATAAAAACTTAAAAAAAAAAAAAAAGAAAAAAAGAAAAGAAAAAGTGTTTAATGAAGTAATTACTGAGAAGTAATTACTGAGAATCATTTGAATAATGTTAATAATGTTAAATAATGTTAAATAATGTTAATAATGTTAAACTAGATTATTTCTAGTGTCACTCAAAAACAGCTCAAAATACTGAAGAGGGCTCAGGTGACTGAAGTACTTAAGCCCAATAACGGTTGTTGATTTAAGACCAATAGTTACAAAGCCTTTTATTCCTTGGGAGTGGCTAATATTTCATCCATCATCAAAGTTTGTCACCCAAGCGTAACTTTATTATTTAAATGGACACAATCCAGCCCTTCGAATGTCTACACACAAAAATGATACAAAAAAGTGTTTTTGCAACTCTGGGGGCCTGTGGGTTGAACTTTGTTTATGAAACGTTACTTCAGTTGTTATTAAAAAAAAAAAAAAAAGTTTTTAAAAAACCAAGTACAGTTTTGAGATCTTGAGTTTAAATTCCCTAAGAGCTCAGGTTTTGTCATTTTATTTTAAAGATTTTTTTTTGACAGAGCGAGAAAACACACAAGCAGGGGGAACTGCAGGCAGAGAGAGAAGTAGGTCCCCACTGAGCAGGGAACCCAACGTAGGGCTCGATCCCAGGACCCTAGAATCACAACCTGAGCCCAAGGCGGATGCTTAACAATTGAGCCACCCAGGCGCCCCTTGTCATTTTATTTCAAAAAGGTTTTCATAGTATTATATACCTGGGGAAATGCATTCCTATTAGTCTACTATTTTTCTTTACATTCTACCAATTCTTTACATTCTATCTAGAACTATCACGACAGCTTTGTTACCTGGTCATACTCCAAGGCTCCTGGGTAGAGCGGCCATCCAAGGAATAACTCTGCAATCACACATCCCAGTGACCACATGTCTATGGCTTCACAAAATGGCAACCCCAATATAATCTCTGGAGCTCTGAAATTTAAAAAAAAATAATAATAAAAAAAATCAACGATTTTTCCTTTAAAATTATCTTATTTCATTGGCATTCTAAGAAAAGTTAGTAAATGACAGAGTAGTCATCTTCTATTTACAGTAACTCTTCCCTTTTCAGAATTCTTTGAAGCCTAGACATAATGTTGAATTAAGCTTACAAGGGTACGATGAGTACAACCATTGCTAGGATATAATCTCTGTACTTAACCTTACAGAGAATTTTATTAACATATTAAAAAAGGAAAAAGCACAGATCTTGTTTTTGAGACTATAACAGATTAGAAATAATACACTAGAAAGAGAACTGGCAAACTATAAAATACACGCACCGTTGACATCAACAGAACTGAAAACCAGACATTGATAAGAGCAAACAAAACAAGCCCAAAGGCTAAAAGTGGATGTAGACGTAGGTATTACTTCAGAAAACAATAATAAATATTCACGAAAACAGGACTGTTAGTCATCGAGAGACACAAGACCAAGTGCAATGCATTCTGCTTTCAAGGGCAGAAAAATACAAGGCATCAAAACAGCCAGAAAGCTTCTTAGCACTTGAAGAGCTCCAATTACTTGGAAAATGTATTCCATGAAAAATATCATGCCCAGATAAACTGTGCTACTTCACATAACTTTCCATGAGAAAATTAAGATTCTGAGAGGCCTCACATACAGCTATGTAATTCCAAAGTGAGTCATAAAATCACAGATACCCTAAACAGTCTCAAATTTAAGAGAAGTTGTAAGATCAATACAATGAATGGGTTTTTCTTCATGAACCACTGGAGAGTAATTTGCCAAGTAACTGTACACTTTGTATTTCCTACAAACAAGGATATTCCCCCACATAACCACAATACAATCATCAAAATCAGGAAATGAACACTGATACATCTCTACCATCTAAGCCTCAGACTCCCAAGTTTGGCCAATTATACTAATAATTAATGTCCTTCACGGCGAAAGGATCCAATTCAAAACCATACATCACGTTCACTTGTCATATCTTTTAGAGTAAGTTCCTTAAGTCTTTCCTTGATTTCTATGACCTTGGCACAAGCTGTTACAGGCCAGTTCTTTGTAGAATGTCTCTCAGTGTGGGTTTGTCTGCTGTTTCCTCATAATTAGGTCCAGGTTATAAATCTTTTGGGAGGAGTATGACCAAAGACAGATGCTTTCTTTTCATGATGTGGTCTGGTGGCATATAATTTTGATTTGTTGCAATACTTGATAATGTTCACTTTGATTATTTAACATGGTATCTGCTAGTTGTTTTTTTTTTTTTTTGCTAGATATTTCCACTACTGAGTTCTTCCTTTTTCCCTCTGTAATTAAATATTTTGCAGGATTTCAATTTGAGACTATATGTGTAAGCCATTCCTTATCAAATTTTCAATTTCTTTATTTATTTGCCTATGCGAGTATAAATGAATAGAATCCTATTTTAGTCAATGAATTACAATCCATTACTGTAACTATCTACTTTGATACTCTGATTTTCCCGACTTGACCACTTAAACTCCCTCAACGAGCTATGGGTCCTCATCTGTACCGGGATGGCACTGTTCCCAGGCTCTCTCAGTATACATATTGTATACAGTTAGACAAAATAAGGCTTCTGCTAATTTCTTTAACTGAGACTGCTGATTGTCATTATTTCCAAAAGCAGTGGTTCTCAATCTTGGCTGCACATTATAATCACTTGGTCCTGGCCACACTCCTACCAATTAAATCAGAAACTCTGGGGGAGGGACTTGGGAATTTATTTTTGTAAAGCTCCCAGGGTGGTTCCAATACATGGCCAAAGTTGAGAACCAAAGCCCTAGCTCAAGTGGTTAGACCAATGGGAAGATTGCTCCATCTTCTCCCTATAGCTCTTCTGATCAGAGTAAGTTCAAGGGATAATAAATAAGCTGGGGTTTTGTTTGTTTGTTTTGTTTTGTTTTGTTGTTGTTACCACTGATTTAGGATCTGTCCAGTGAGTCCTCCCCTGGACATCTCTGCCATAATTAATACTTAAAGTTCAACAGTCTCTTAACCCACAAGCATTTGTTAAAATCAAGTATGTGCTTTGAGGCATAAAAGATCTTTAGAACACAGTTATATTCTTTTGACAAAATACTTGGTGTTAGTATAGATGTATACATGTGAATTATATTGATAGAACCAACTGCTTAATTGCGTAGAAAGAGGGGAAAAAACAACTTACACTGAGTTATCATTCTTACATATTCATAACAGTGTACAAAAGAAAACAGAGACCATCTTTTCCTTTTTTGTTCACTATGGTATAAATAGAAGCTAGCAGAGAATATACACTCAGTAAACATTTTCTCAAATAAATCATTCCTACACAGGTTGGGTCACAAAAAGGAAAGCATCAGAGTTTTTGAAATACGGATTGGAACTAAGCCTTGAGGAACAGAAGTCTAGGCAGAAAGAAAGAGAAACGGCCACAAGAGTTAATGAACAGTATGTATTAACCATACTAAAAAAGATTCAAAGCAAAAAGACAGTTTCTAAAAATATGAAGTAAGGGGCGCCTGGGTGGCTCAGTGGATTAAGCTGCTGCCTTCGGCTCAGGTCATGATCTCGGGGTCCTGGGATCGAGCCCCGCATCGGGCTCTCTGCTCCGCGGGGAGCCTGCTTCCTCCTCTCTCTCTGCCTGCCTCTCTGCCTACTTGTGATCTCTCTCTCTGTCAAATAAATAAATAAAATCTTTAAAAAAAGAAAATTAAAAAAGATTAAAAATAAAAATAAAAATATGAAGTAAAAAGGGATTCCCTAGTGATGTTTAATCATGTACTAATTTGAATTCTGAAGAATCATTAAGACTAACAGATCTATAGCCATGTAAGAGTTTTATGATAATTTTGAAATATTCACTATGAAAAGTTATGAGGTTTGAAATTGACTACTGGAAACTTCAACGTCATATCTGGCAATGAAAGAAAAGTAACAGAATGATAGTGCCTAGGATAGACAACTTAAAGAGACTGAAATTATTTGATACCTGATTAACAATGAGAAAGGAGTTTCTGTCAAATAGACAAAGAACAATGAATTCCTTCTGCCATTTGCTGCCATTTAATGATGGTGACAAGAATGTGGAACTGCACATTTTCAAAATCTTGACCAGGAACTGCATAAAGCCATTTCAAGCATAAAATTGGATATACAAAAGTTATACTCAAGGAAGCAAACTCAAATTTCTCATTTAAAATATGAAAGAATTTTAACTGCAAGTTTTACACAAATTCATTGTGTTTTTTCCTGCATCAGCTAGGGTCTTAAAAAAGCAGATTCGATACCATTCACATGCACATTCCTTTCATTCCTTTAAATGCTGCGGTCCCTGATGGCTAATGATGATGAACATTTTTCATGTGTCTGTTGGCCACTTGTATGTCCTCTTTGGAGAGTTGTCTGTTCATGTCTTCTGCCTATTTTTTGACATGATTATCTGTTTTTTGAGTGTTGAGTTTGAGGAGTTCTTTATATATCTTGGGTATCAGCCCTTTGTCTGTAGTGTCATTTGCGAATATCTTCTCCCATTCTGTGACTTGCCTCTTTGTTTTGTTGACTATTTCCTTTGCTGTGCAGAGCTTTTGATCTTCAAGTCCCAAAAGTTCATTTTTGATTTTGTGTTTCCTTTGCCTTTGGAGATATGTCTTGAAAGAAGTTGCTGTGGCCGATGTCGAAGAGGTTGCTGCCTGTGTTCTCCTCTAGGATTCTGATGATTCCTGCCTCACATTGAAGTCTTTTATCCATTTTGAGTTTATCTTTGTGTATGATGTAAGAGAATGGTCAAGTTTCATTCTTCTGAGATACCACCTTACACCAGTTAGAATGGACAAAATTAAGACAGTAAACAATTATGGTGAAAGGGGAACCCTCTTATAATGTTGGTGGAAATGCAAATTGGTGCAGCCACTTTGGAAAACAGTGTGGAGATTCCTTAAGAAATTAAAAACAGGGGGGCACCTGAGTGGCTCAGTGGGTTAAGCCTCTGCCTTCAGCTCAGGTCAATATCTCAGGGTCCTGGGATCGAGCCCCACATCAGACTCTCTGCTTAGCAGGGAGCCTGCTTCCCCCTCTCTCTGCCTGCTTCTCTGCCTACTTGTTAACTCTCTCTCTGTCAAATAAATAAATAAAATATTAAAAAAAAATTAAAAACAGAGCTACCCTCTGACCCTACAATTGCACTACTGGGTATTTACCCTAAAGATACAGATGTAATGGGGAAAAAAGGGCCATCTGTACCCCAATGTTCATAGCAGCAATGGCCACAGTTGCCAAACTGTGGAGAGAGCCAAGATGCCCTTCAACAGACAAATGGATAAAGAAGATATGGTCCATATATACAATGGAATATTACGCCTCCATCAGAAAGGATGAATATGCAACTTTTGTATCAACATGGACAGGACTGGAGGAGATTATGCTGAGTGAAATAAGTCAAGCAGAGAGAGTTATGTATCATATGGTTTCACTTACTTGTAAAGCATAAGGAATAACACGGAGGACATTGGGAGAAGGAGAGAAGTGACTTGGGGAAATCGGAGGGGAAGACAAACCACGAGAGACTGTGGACTCTGAGAAACAAGCTCAGAATTCTGGAGGGGAGGGAGGTGGGGGTTGGTTGAGCCTGGTGGTGGTGGGTATTGAGGGCACGTATTGCATGGGGCAGAGTGTGGTGCATGAACAATGAATCTTGGAACAGTGAAAAAATAAAATAAATTAAAAAAAAAAAAAAGCAGATTCGATGTGCAAGAAGCATCTTGGGGAAGGTAGGGAGAGGAGGCAGGAGCAGGTGTAGACAGCCCTCAAGCCCTCACATCCGGAGCAGTTCTGACATGCACAAAGAAGAGAGGCAAAGGGAGGGGTGGAGAGAGAACCTCCCACTACAGCGCTGTTAGGAGAAAGTCTTGGCTGGCCCAGGGCAGAGCCCCTAAGGAAAAAATCACCTGCTGGAGGAGCTCCCCATCAAGCAAGAAGAGTCCAGCTCTAGTACCGCTACTGTGTTTGGTCACTGGCTAGAAATGCTGGGACGCATTTCTGAAGGAGCAGCAGCTGGAGATTCTGGGTCAACTGCGCTCCCCACGGGAAGGCCTTGTGAAGGGGCAGCTGAGTGACACAATTCTGTGCCTGCCACAACTATCCTCCCCAAAACTTTTGTATTTTATTTTCAAATACATATATACCATACAGAAAATGCAACAAATTTCCTCACCAAGTCCCATTTAAATGTGCCCCAACTTTCTCCGGTCTACCCTAGCACACCACAGATATTACCATTTTCTATGCAGATCAATGTAAAAGGTTGGGAAACGATACCGTCAAGTATTTACAATCTAGATGAAGTTGCCAGAGATGCCTGAGCTCTACCAGCCAGTCTCACAATAAACTTAAAAATTAAATTATGCATGAAAAAACAATATATCCATCCGTCGGTAATGAAGAAAGCTTAGTTTTCTGGTTATATTTTAATTGGCTCTCGAATTCTTCCCCTGGACTAACTATACTTTTGGATAAAAATGATCGTAATAGTGATTCTAACCTGTGGACCATTCTTTAAAAAAAAAACTTCTGTCCTACTGCTAAAGGAAATTGTTCCACTTCTTTTCTCATCTATCCTATAGAGCACCTATGATGTGGCAGTGCAAGGACAGAACAAGGCACAGACATCATTTGTACTTTCAGAGACTAGGCAAGGTACACAATAAACATGTCTACTGAATGGAGAGTCTAACAAAACCTCTTGTTTACCACTCTATAAATACTCACACTTCGAAGTGTCAAACCCACAAACTAAAAAAATTAGGCCATATGGTAAAAAAGGCAATCTATATCTAAAATGCTGGGTTTTTTTTATTATTTTTTGTCATATGCTTTTAATCAAATTTATCAATATTCATTAAGAATAAATCCTTTCTACTCTTCTGAAACCTTGAAACATTAATATAAAATATAGGGTTAAAGTGGGTAAGATGAAAACAAAAAAATTTTTAACTATGTAAACTGATTTCTGGGGACTTTGGCCAGAGTAGAAGAGAATGTTGGCAGTCAATGCGTTAAATAAGAACACAGTGAAATACTGTCATTCAGAAAAGAAGATAACTATTAGTGGAACATTTTATTTGCTTTACCTCATCTTTATTTACTTTTGTAAGTTGAAAATTCAATTACGGGCAGAAGAAACCCAGGAAAAAGAATATCTCACTTCAGGAACTCAGTATGTCTAGATCTAGGAACAATAACTTTTTTTTTTAGTAGGGGGAGCAGACAGAGAGGGAAAGAGAGAATCTCGAGCAGACTGCCCGCTGAGCAGGGAACCATATGTGGGGTTCAAACTCACAACCTTGAGATCAAGACCTGGGCCGAAATCAAGAGTCAGACACTCAACCAACTTTGAAGCCACGCACATGCACTAACATTGTTTTTTTTAACAATTGTATTTATTTTTTTGACAGAGAGAGACACAGTGAGAGAGGGAATACAAGTAGTGGGAGTGGGGGAGGGCGAAGAAGCTTCCCGCAGAGCTGGGGATCCCAGGACCCCAGGATCATGACCTGAGCAGAAGGCAGTCGCTTCACAACTGAGCCACCCAGGTGTGCCTAACAATTACATTCCTATAAAAGAGATGCCTTGGATCATCACTGCGAATGCCATTAAACTATGAACTCATATGACGATTTTGTGGACACCAAGAAAATGTTGATCATATTCCTAACTTACAGAGAGGGAGTTTTCTTTTTGACATTAAGAGATTATAATGGTCAGGCCAATGTGAATATCTACTCTGCCTAACAACTTCACTTCTCATTAAATGTAATCAATTAGCATAATGCTAACAACGCTTCAGCTCCTGGTAAGTCTAGTGGCAGAGCCACCCATGTCTGGTCAATTCTAGAACACTAATCAAATAATTTCTGAAATGCCAAGCTAAGGGCCAGAGCCTAATGGTTCTGGCAGATAGCATCACTCACTAAGACTGAGAGGTACAGTCATCCAGGCTTCTCTTGATGATACCTCTATACCAAGTATTTATCTACAGGCTTCTCTCTGCTTTTGACATTTAAAAAATGCTAGAGAAATGCACCACAAACTTGGAAAAGGTAAATAAGTGGTAAACTCAATAAAGATAAAAATACTAAAATGACAACAGTCTTTTCTGAAGTAGAAGATGAAGAAGGCATTTTTTAAAATAACAGTTTTATTAAACTATGGTATGATTCAAAGGTTTTTAGTATAGTCACAATTGTGCAACGAAGCCCACAATCAATTTTAGAACAGTTTTATCATCCCAAAAAAGAAAGCCCTATATCCATTAGCATTTACTCTCCAGTCCTCCCAAGCTCCTCCATCCTGGGCCACCACAAATCTACTTTTGGTGTCATTAGAGCTGCCTGTTCTGGACACTTCATACAAATGGAACAGTAGGAAGTGGGGTCTTATGACCGGCTCCTTCACTTGCATGTTTCTCAGACTGCAGCACATGCCAGCACGTCACTCCCTTTTCCTGCTGCACAGTATCCAACCGCATGGATATTCCAGGTCTACTCAGCCACTCATCAAATGATGGACGTTGGAATTTTCTCTTCTTTTGGCTTACTTGTAAAAGAATGAAATTATGAAAACTATGAAGTGAAGGCCATCTATCAGTTCAGCATGCTGCGGGGCAAGATATACTCCAGTGGGGCAGAAGGTCAGAGCAGAGAGGCCGCACACCTAAGGCAAGCACTGCCTCAGACAGACAGGATGAAAATGCCTTTGACAGAACAGAAATCCAAAAGGGAATGGAGAGTATCAGTGTTAAAAGAAACACTGATTTTTCGACTTTGTTCAAAGCTACTGTCTTTCTGACGGAGTTCATCCTGTGCTACCCCTTTTCAGACACCTCAGGCACTAAAAGAACCTCCCGCCTTTACACTGGCGAGCCATCATACAAGAGCGTGGACCACAGGTGCGATTCCCTTCAGGTAAGTTTCATGAGAACGTCATGCTATGTTGGTACTAAAAAACTGCGGCTCTAGGCTCACAAGCTCTGGGAAGACAAATTCTGGAGTCTGGTAAGGGAGCGCTGATTTCAAGCAATGAAAATCATCTAAAGAGAGCTGTATGTTTAACACTCGAGAATAGGCACCGAGCTCTCCCTCCAACAGCAAGTAATTCACCTGAGCCTTCATATTTGCATTTTCTAAAACATGGGGCTCTATCAACCCTATGTTTTCCAAAGATTATATAAAGGACAAATCTTACACTTCTACCTATAAAAGCATGAGCATAACAAGTAAAACAGTATATACATTCCCCTAATTTATTCATCTTCCCACTGTCCAAATTCACACCTCCTCTCTTCTCAAGCCACCACCTCCTCCCCAACCTCATTCCGGACTGTGGTCCTTGCATCCTACTTTACTGAAAAAAATAGATAGAATTTGAAAGAAACTTCCACCTTCTCATCACCACATCTACTAGCCCACTTGCATCTGTCAGTGCTTCTATCTAAGGCATCCAGGCTCACTTACTGAAGTATTATCACTCCACCAATTTCCCTCTCTCTCTCTCTCTCTCCACCCAGCCCTCCATCTTTCTCTAGAACCATCTTGTTTATACACTGTCCAGACATCACCCCTTTCTTTTCTCCCCCTTATGCCAGTCCTTGAAAACACTGTTTAGAAAGGCTGCCTCAAATTCTGCCCTGTATTGAATTTACTCTAATCAGGCTTTCGTTACCCCACCATTCCACCAAAATAGCTCTTGTCAAGGTCCCCATCAGCTACGGCGTTGCCACATCCTCGATTTATTGGACTTGCAGCACCTGACACACCTGATTATGCATGCTTTCCTGCTTTAAACACTGTCTGCATTTGTCTTCCCCAATACCACTCTATGCTCTCCCCCTTACCTCACTAGCATTCCTTTCTCAGATTCCTTTCTAGTTCCATCTCTTTTCCACAACATTTAAATTCGGGAGGCTCAGTCTTCAGATATCCATCTTCTCTATCTATATTCACTTCCATTAGGTGATCTCATCCAATCACAGAGTTTTAAATAGCATGTCTATTCTTAAGACTCTCAAATGTGTATCTCCAACCCAGACCTCTCTCTTTACCTCTAGACTTAGTTATCTATCTATTCAAGATCCCTTCTTGAGTGTCTATTAGATATCACAAACTAAACACGTTAAAAAAGAATTCCTAATTCTCCCAATCCACTCCTTCTCCATCTCAGGAAATGACAACTCTATCCTTAGTTTCTCAGGCTCATAACATGCGCAAATCAAATTTGACTCTCCTCTTTCTCTAACTTCCCACATCTATCACCAGATCCTCCATCCTCAAAATAGATCCAAAATCTGACCATTTTGCTCCACCTTTACTGCTACCACCCCAATCCAAGCCACCATCACCTCCAATCTGGATAACTGCAAAAGCTTCCTAATTGTTCTTGTTTCTGCCACTGTCCTCTACCATCTATTCTCCACTTTGCAGCCTGAGTGGTCCATTTAAAACACAAGTTGGACACATCATTCTTCTCTTCAAAATCCCCCAACAGCTTCCTATCTCAGAGTAAAGCCAATTCCTTACAATGACCTACAAGGTCACACATGAATCAGGTCTTAGCTTCATCAATATTTCCTATCACTGTCCTACTTGCTTGCTCTGATCCTAGCCTCCTTACTGTTTCTAACCACAGTTTTTGCCTCAAAACCTTTGTGCCGGGGCACCTGAGTGGCTCAGTCATTGGACGTCTACCTTCGGATCGGGTTGTGATCCCAGAGTCGTGGAATCGAGTCCCACATCGGGCTTCCTGCTCAGTGGGGAGCCTGCTTCTCCCTCTCCCACTCCCCCTGCTTGTGTTCCCTCTCTCACTGTGTCTCTCTCTGTCAAATTAATAAATGAAAATCTTTAAAACAAAAACAAAACAAAACAAAACAAAAAGAAACCTTTGGTGCTTATCTAGGCAAATATTCCAGGCAGAGGGAATAGCACAACTTAACCTCTCTACTCTTACTTTGTGTTTCTGCTCAAGGACCATCTTATTAGAAAGGCCCTCGCTGACCACATTAAATAGAAAAGTAAGCTCCTGCCAACACATAAACTTACCTCCCCTCCTTTATCCTGTTTTATAGTTCTCTGTAGCACTTGCCACCAACTAATATATATGTTTGCTTATTGTCTATTTTCCCTTCCCCACTAGAATATAAATTCCATGAGGGCAAAAAAAAATTTTTTTAATTAATGTCTATACCCAATGTGGGGCTCAAACCCATGACCCTGAGACAAGAGTTGGTTGCTCTACTGATTCAGCCAGCCAACTGCCCCAAGGATAGGAACTCTTTTTAATTCTCTCAATGCTATACTCCCAGCACTGAGAAAAATGCCTGGCACGTAGTAGGCACTCAATCATTATTTGTTCAAAGAACTGATCAACTGAAGGGAGCTATTAGTATACATTCATTAATTTGAAAACTTTAAGAATATTTTTGTTACATCAAATACATGAACCAAACAGGAATCAACAGAGACTTTTACATGCCAGCCACTTTGCTTTAGGGACAGCTGAAATGTTTTGACTATTGGGGGGGTGGGAGGGGGAAACCACCACCATTTACTGAGCTCTAACAATGGGCAAGGCATCATGGAAATAACTTTTGATGCATTATCTCATTTAAAGAAGTGTTCTGAAAAACAGATTTCTGCATTGTTCTTCTGCTCTAAGATAAAAAAATGCTGGTAAACAAAATGTTCCACGTAAAACAGAAGAAGCCCTCAGTTGAGTGCAGCCAGCCCACAGCATCACGAGAAATAATAAATCATTGTTTTTGAAGCAACTAAGTCTGGAGTTGCCACACAGCAACAGATAACTGATACACTGCCCCAAGTTACCCAGAAAGTGACGGAACTAAAGATTTCAAATGCGTGATTCCAAAAGCCTTTCTCAATACCATATGCACTCAAATTATAAAACCTTGTGACTAAAAGAAACACAGAAAGTCAAATAGGAAAACTGGAAATTAACACCAAGGTCATTTTAGCAATTTAATTAAAGTTATGCTCTAGTTTTATTTCCCACAGAATAGGAAAATACTTACTGATCTGTTTTCCAATAGTTACATAACATGAGAAAACATCTGTTATATGCTTTTTTCATTAACTGGTCTTTAGCTTTCTAGGACAATTAAAAAAAAAAAAGACCTTCCTGCCATTTTTTAAACTAACTTTTCATTCTGTAGAATTCCTTTAGCAAATATATAATAACACCAATGACATCAAACAATTATATACAAAACACTATGAACCAGGCAATGCTCTAAGTGCTTTGTAAGTATTAATCCATTTGATAGCTCTGCTAATCCTTTTCATAGATAAACAAACACTAGGACAAGTAATTTGCCCAAGGGTCACAGAGTTAGTGCAAGGTACAGCTGGGATTCAAAGCCACGTTTAATGACTTCAGAATCCACACTTTTAACTACTACACTTTAACATAAATAATTCCTAAGGATTACTGAACTATCACACTTTGGCTTACTGGAAGTTCTCCCACTCAGATGCTATACTTATCATTGAAAGTGTTCTTCTTTTCTCTTTAAACATACCACCTTTGATTTTAAGACTAACCAGGAAATGTGAAATATAAATACACTTATGTAAAAGAACTTTGTTGACATTTTACTCCTTTTCCTGATCTTTAAGCATTTACTCATCTTAACCATAAATAATCTTTTGCATTAAATACACAGTCATCTGCTAGATGCATCTTAGTTAAAATAAGGCTCTTACTTTGGCAGATACTGTGTTCCCAAAGATGACTGCAATATCCTTTTACAGAAACAATTAGGAAATGAGCTCAACACTGGATCTGACCATCTACTTGTTAAGTACCAATTCAATATCACGCACTCAATAAATTCTTACATGTCAAAGCCCTGTACCTAGCAAAAGACAGCAAAGACCCAAAGCGGTTATAAAAGGCAAGCATCAGTAAATAAATGTGTGTTTGTCCAGACCCAATCGATCTAGGAGAAGATACACACTCAAGTTTTATCGGCAATTAACTCTGAGGAATCAACCTCACAAGGGGAGAGGGAAAAATACATATCTCCACGACACTGTTTTTGTTTTTGTTTTTGTTTTTAAGATTTTATTTATTTATTTATTTAACAGAGGGAAAGAGCATGAGCGCAAGGGAAGGAGCAGAGGGAGAGGAAGAGAGTCTCAAGCAAACCCTGCTCTGAGTACAAGAGCCCAAGGAGGGGCCCTACCTCAGCACCCTGATCATGACCTGAACTGAAATCAAGTGGTGGAGGCTCAACCGACTGAACCAAGCAGGCCCTTCACAATGTTCGTTTCTAAAAGAAGCACCTCCTAATATAAAAAAACTCATGTAAAAAAAAATTATCAGTCACCTGGCCTTACCAAATTAGACCATATAATCGGTGTTAAGTGAACCTTGTTTCCTTTTATTACAAGGAATAATCTTCTACTGAGAGTCTCTGAGGTGGGAATACGCCGGCTCTGGAAAGACAGCACTGAGGTGCATCTCAGAGCCTCCCTGTCTGTAGGAAAGACTGAGAAAGGTTCTTGAAAGCACAACAGGGGACTTACACCAGAGACCTCTTACAATCCCTCCGAGTCATAACGCTACTAAAATTTATGAAATTTTCAAAGAACATTTCTACAACTGAAACTTTAACAGAAGGATGACTATTAAAATATACTAGTGAGTTGATTTTCAGCTTGAGCAGCACTTGTTTCAAAGTCCTGCAGTATGGTGCTTTTTAAAAACAACCAACAAAAACCCCTCAATGCTCTGAGAAAGGCAAATAAATTTCCAAAGAGGCAATCAACCACTTTTAAAAATATTTTTCTGAGTTATGAATGTTTTTAACATGATAAAAAATTTGTTGCTGTAGGCAATAACATCACTACAGAATACTAGATAATCACAATGTCTGTTTTTATGACTGGAAGAGCAAACTATTCAATTAACATGTTGAAGTGTAATCACAGTACACACTCTTAGAACAGACACTCATTCAAATGTAGCTTAAGTCGTGGGCTAAAAATATCACAATTAAAAATATCCTTATTGCAAGGCCACTTAATCTTTTAAGTATGCAGGACAATGATCCAGATCAAAGCATTCAGTACAAAGAACAGCAATAACAGTAACTTCAACACCCATTAAATGTGAAACCTAAGAGGTAGAAGATAGGAGACAGCAAACACTTAATATCCATCACCAATATGCCAAGTGGGCTTAGGGTCCAATGTCCAAAAAGATGGATACATCAATAATTTGCATATCTATGACTGATCAACAGCTGGTATTTTGGAAGATAGGCAGGGTTCAGAAACATAATCCATTTACAGACAGTACATCTTTCATGTTTTATCTACCAAGACTAGTTGCAAGATAACCAAAAAGTCTCATGATATGGAAGAGAAAATATTATTCACATATATCAAGAGAGAGAAGCAAAGGAGTTGAATTGGGAGGGGAATATAAAAAATATCTGTAAAAAATAAAGGAAAAACATAACTGAGTTTGAGTGTCTGTTCTTTTTTTTTTTTTTTTTTTTTTTATTTATTTATTTGACAGAGAGAGAGGTCACAACTAGGCAGAGAGGCAGGCAGAGAGAGAGGAGGAAGCAGGCTCCCCACGGAGCAGAGAGCCCGATGTGGGGCTCGATCCCAGGACCCTGAGACCATGACCCGAGCTGAAGGCAGAGGCCTAAACCACTGAGCCACCCAGGCGCCCCTGAGTGTCTGTTCTTAATATGTCTGGTTACATGCTACTGAATATAAAAATCAATATGTAACTATCTATATATACAAACTATATTATTAATATCTTACATTTGTATTGCATTTATTTTACAACCTGTTAAATATTTTATTCTATGAGGTAACAAAATAAATGTTGTTATCCCTATTCTACAGGTGATTAGGAGAAAAGTAACACAATCCAAGATTTTCTAAATTTAACTATGAGATATATTTAAAATTATAAGTATCATCAGTAAGTGCCAACAGAAGCTCATAATCCATAAGGTGTATTTAAGTCAGACAACAAAAAAATATTTAATTGCAATAAATGATTCAATTTTTTAAATGCTTTTATTCATTTATCTGACAGAGAGCATGTGAGCACAAACAGGGGGAGCAAGAGAGGGAGAGGGAGAAGCAGGCTCCCCACTGAGCAGGGAGCCCGACTCAGGGCTCAATCCCAGTATCCTGGGGTCATGAGCCAAGCAGAAGGCAGACATTTAAACAACTGAGCCACCCAAGGGCCCCAAATGATTCAATTTTATAACTTCATAAGAATTACTGAAAATGACTAAAAAAATGTTTATTGAACTTTTATCAGGAGTAAGAGTCTATGCTATATGTATTCTGCTCATTATCTCATTAAATCCTAACAAAACCCTCTGAGGTAGGTATTGTATTATCCCATTTTAGAGATGAGGGACCCCAAGTACAGAAGCAACTTTTCAAGGCCTCTGTGGATAGTAGGGCTTGTAAACAAACCCTGAGTCTGAGTGAGAGTCCAAGCTCCTCAACACCACATAGATAAATCATCTTTATTTTATGAACTATTGCAAATATATTATTTAATCATAAAACTATATTCCTACACTTTAATAAGAAGGTAGAAGGTTAGGCATTGATTCATCAGCTCTTACACAATCTGGTGGCACTTTGGAACATACCATTTCTTTCTTTCTTTTTTTTAAGATTTATTTATTTTTGAGAGAGAGATAAAGAGTGCATGCATTAGGGGATGTGTATGAGCAGGGGGCAGGTGCATGAATGAGGGGTGGGGCAGAAGGAAAGGGAGAGAATCTCAAGCAAACTCCCCACTCGGGGCTAGATCTCTCAGTCCTAAGATTATGACCTGAGCCAAAATCAATAGTTGGGCACTTGATCAGCTGAGCCACCTAGATGCCCCTGGAGCATACCACCTCTTAAAGACCAGTAATCTTTTAACAGTTAGACAAATAAAGTACTTCCCCCTTACCCATGAGGATTATATTCTAAGACCCTCAGTGGATGCCTAAAACCATGGACAGTGCCAAACCCTACACACACACACAAACACACACATACACAGTATATTTACATATATACCTGTTTTTGCCTATACATACACACCTATGATAAAGCTTAATTTATAAATTGGACACAGCAAGAGATTAACAATAATAATAGGATAATTATAACAATATACTGTAATAAAAGTTAAGTCAATACAGTCTCTTTCTCTCAGTATCTTATTGTACCATACTCACCCTTCTCCTTGTGATGATGTGAGATGATAAAATGCCCATGTGATGCAATGAAGTGAGGAGAGGGATGCAGGCATTGTAATGTATTGATCCTCTGACACTAAGTCAGGAGTAGGATCATTTCCTACCAGACCACAGAAACAGCGAAAAGCAAAGCCATGGATAAGGGGTGAACTACTGAATATTACCATTTTTTCATGCTTTTTTTCCCCTTTGGACGTTGACATACTTTTAGACTCATAGAAAAGTTGCAAAATAATGCAAAGAATTCTTCAATCAGATTCCCTAAATGTTAACATTTTCCCACGATTGTATTATCCTCTCTTATATACACACACACACAAATACAATTTTCCTGAATTATCTAAGAGTTAAGTTGCAGACACCGTACCCCTTTACCTCTAAATACTACATTGTGTACTTCTTAAAAAGAAGGACAGTCTCTTACATAGCTACAATGTATTTATAAAAATCAGGAAATTAATACTGATACAATACTATTACTCAGATTTTGCCAACTATCCCAATAATGCCTTCCTTTATATCAAACAAAATTAAAAAAAAAAAAATCCCAGACCCACGTCTCTTTAGTTTCATTTATCTGAAATAGTTCCTCAACATTTTTGTGGTTTTCATGATACCATCATTTTTGAATACAGGCCAGTTATTTTCTAGAATGTCCCTCAATTTGTTTATTTAATGCTTCCTCACAAAATTTACACTACTTTCTGCAGGAATACTACAGGAGTGATGCTATCTTTCACTTTATTTTTAAAAGCATGTATTAGAAAACATTATCATCAGTTTTTTCAAGGAATAATATCAATAGTTCTCAGAATAGATTGCTATGTGTTAGTATAATCAAGTAACTACAGACCTTGTAGTAGTAACAGAGAACAGAATTCAAATCCCAGCTGGGGTAGTTACTTAACAAAACTCCAGGCCTTAGGCAAGTTGCAAATGTTACTGCCAGTTCAACTCATTCATTTGCAAATGAGGGATATACTTGCCTTTCCAGATTATTGTGATAATAAAACCAAGTAAAGTACTTGGCACATAATATCCCTTCCCTCCAAAAACATCTAAAATTGACTGCTTGAGTGATTTCCCCAAGGTCACGGGGCCAATAAATGGTGGTGCCAAAACAGAAACCTGGGTTTAACCTTTAAATCTCTTAAGAAATAAAATGTGCCTTCTACAGGCAGTCCTGTTAATACGTGTCTTATCTTCTCTATTAAGAACAACATAAGGTCTCTGGGGCACCTGGGTGGCTCAGTGGGTTAAAGCCTCTGCTTTCCGCTCGGGTTGTGATCCCAGAGTCCTGGGATTGAGCCCCACATCGGGCTCTCTGCTCAGGGGGGAGCCTGCTTCCTCCTCCCCTCTCTCTGCCTGCCTCTCTGCCTACTTGCGATCTCTGTCAAATAAATAAACAAAATCTTAAAAAAAAAAAAAAAAAAAGGAAGAAGAAGAACATAAGGTCTTTAATATCAGGAGCTACCTCTCGCTTGGTTTTATACTTCATACAGCCCCTGACGGAGTATTTTATAAACAGAAATCACTCCTTAAAGAAGTACAATGAACACAAAATATTCAATTAGACACAATGCTTCCCCCAAATACATTCCATTTTAATATACATTTTAAATTCTCAGATATTTCATAACCTACAAGACGGCCAACTACATTAAGCAATGTCTATACCGGAACAATAGAATTTAAGGAATATGAAAATATGAAACGCCCACACATACTTATTTTCCCCTACATACCTAACTACCAGAACGATCAACCCCAACAAATAAAAATTCCAAAGGACTGCCAGAAATCATTAAGATGTTTTTAACTATACTGAGTTATATTCTAGCTAACAAAAGAAAATGGAAGGGTACTACTTTGCTACTATCAAATTAATATCCCCAGGGAAAACAACTACAAAAACTGGCTGAACACACACACACACACACACACACACACACACACACACACAGAAGAGCTGTGTATAATGGCTTTTGGGGTGACAGTTATGTTTCTGTTTTGGTTCATCAATTGTAATAAATTTACTGATGTGCCTGAGGGTGCAGTAGTGTTCATAATGGGAAAGGTTGTATGTATGTGAAAGTAGGCTATGGGAACCCTATGTTTTCTGCTCAATTTTGCTGTGAACCTAAAATAGCTCTAAGAAATAAAGTCTACTATTTAAAAAAAAAAAAAAATTTGTGTGAAGTCACCAGAGAGCAGACAAGACAACTAGGACTTGAGGGACCAAAATCCCAGAGCAAAGAGAAGATTTATTAAAGTTGACCTTACATTTCCTTGAGGTAATCACCAATTGACAGTGAGACATGGGGAGAAGGGGGAACAGAAAACAGTGGCCTAAATTTAGCCTACAGTTATTCCACCGGGCTGGGAAAACAGTACCTGGAATTCAGAACCCGCCAAGGAAGAGGGGCCTGGGTGAACAGTCTAGGCTTTTCAAATGAAACTATAAAGGGCTATACCCTAGAAACAAGGGCAAACTGAAACAGACAGCCTCACTTGGAATAATAACATGAGCTACCTACTCTACCTGGTTTCCAGAATAAAAAAGAACTATCTCTGAAGGAATATTTTACCATCCAGAGTCACCAACACAGCACTGACCAACAGAATTTTCTGCAGTGACAGGCTGGTCACATATAGCTACTGAGCACTTGAGATGTGGCTAATGTGACTGAGGAAATGAATTTTTAATTTAATTTTTTTAAAATATTTTCTTTATTTGACAGAGAGAAATCACAACTAGGCAGAGAGGCAGGCAGAGAGGCAGGCAGAGAGAGAGGAGGAAGCAGGCTCCCCGCGGAGCAGAGAGCCAGATGTGGGGCTCGATCCCAGGACCTTGGGATCATGACCTGAGCCGAAGGCAGAGGCTTTAACCCACTGAGCCACCCAGGCGCCCCTTAATTTATTTAATTTTAACTAATTTAAATTTAAACCTAAATAGCCATGAGTGACCATATTGAATAGCAAAGCTTAAGAATTTTTCTTACCTAAGACTGAATACTAAAGAAACAAGCAAGCAAGTAAACAAAAAAAGTTACCAGCCTAACAGGAAATAACAATCAAATGTAAAGAAAGAAAAGAAAAAAATCAATAGAAATAGTCTCATAGTTATCGAGCCAGTTAAATTATAACAGGGAGTTTACAGCAACAATCAAAATGTTCAAGAATGGGGCACCTGGGTGGCTCAGTCATTAAGCGTCTGCCTACGGCTCAGGTCATGATTCCAGAGTCCTGGGATTGAGACCCACATGGGGCTCCCTGCTCAACGGGAAGTCTGCTTCTCCCACTCCCACTCCCCCTGCTTGTGTTCCCTCTCTCTCTGCCTCTCTTTGTCAAATAAATAAAATCTTTTTTTTAAAAATGTTCAAGAAAATTTCACCAGAAAACTGAAATTTACTATTAACAAATTCCTGATTTTAACATATACACAACACACACACACACACACCCCCACACCCAGATACCTCAGAGTCGACTGCTTACACCAAAGACAAAACCTTAAATACTGCCAGAGAGGGGGAAAAAGGACACATCATTATCAAAAGAGCCAATTTTCTATGGAAATAATGGAAGCCAAAATATAACAGAATAGTATCTTTAAAGTGCTGAAAGAAAATAATTCCCAAAGCATACCTGGGGAAAATACACTTCAGAATTAAAATATTTTTCACATAACTGAGACATTCTGAAATTCATCTAGAAATGTAAAGAACTAGAAACAATCCTCTGAAGAACAAGCAGGAGGACTTACACTGTGATACTGGTACAAGAACAGACAAAATAATGAAAAGACAGAACGAGAGTCCAAAGAGAGACCCTCACAGCTGGCTTTTGACAAAGTTGTTACTGCTGTGCAGTGGGATGATAAATGGTGCTCAGCTGAGGGATATCCATGTGGGGGGAAATGTCCCTTAACCCCGACCTCATACTATACGCAAAAACCAATTCCAGACAGATGGCAGATCTAACTAAATGTGAAAGGCAAAATAATAAAGGTTTTTTAAAAAATATTTTATTTATTCATTCATGTGAGAGAGAGAGAGAGAGAGAGGCAGAGGGAGAAGTGGGCTCCTCAATGAGCAGGAAGCCCTATGAGGGACTCAATCCCAGGACCCCAGGATCATGACCTGAGCCAAAGACAGATGCTTAACCATCTGAGCCACCCAGGCGTCCCAATAATAAAGCTTTTTTTTTTCTTTTTTTAAAGATTTTATTTATTTATTTGACAGAGAGAGATCACAAGTAGACAGAAAGGCAGGCAGAGAGAGAGAGAGAGAAGCAGGCTCGCTGCTAAGCAGAGAGCCCGATGTGGGACTCGATCCCAGGACCCTGAGATCATGACCTGAGCTGAAGGCAGCGGCTTAACCCACTGAGCCACCCAGGCGCCCCTAATAAAGCTTTTAAAAGAAAATACAGGAAAACAAACACCTTATTGACCCTAGAATATAAGAAGATTTCTTAAATAGGACACAAATGGTGTTAATCTAAAGGGTTTTGAAAAATGAAACTACGTTGACCCTTGAACAATGCAGAGGAGTTAGGAGCACCAACCCCCATGCAGTCAAAACTTCATATGTAACTTCTAATTTCCCCAAAACTCAACACTAGTGTTGACCAGGGGCCTTCACAATAACATGAAGAGTTAACAAATATATATTTTGTGTTTCCTATATACAAATAATATATATGTTATATATATGTGTGTACTGTATTCTCACAATAAAGTAAACTAGAGAAAAGAAAACGTTAAGAGGGGCGCCTGGGTGGCTCAGTGGGTTAAAGCCTCTGCCTTCGGCTCAGATCATGATCCCAGAGTCCTGGGATCGAGCCCCGCATCGGGCTCTCTGTTCCGTGGGGAGCCTGCTTCCTCCTCTCTCTCTGCCTGCCTCTCTGCCTACTTGTGATTTCTCTCTGTCAAATAAATAAAATATTTAAAAAAAAAAAAAAGAAAAAAGAAAACGTTAAGAAAATCATAAGGAAGATGGGATTGTAAGTTCAAGCCCCACGCAGGGTGTAGAGGTTACTAAAAAATAAAATGTTTTTTAAAAAATCATAAGGAAGAGAAAAATGTATTTACAATACTGTACCATGTTCATAAAAAAAAATTCACATATAAGTGGACTCATGCAGTTCAAACCCATGTTGTTCAAGGGTCAACTATATATTAAAATGAGACCATGAGTTAAATTAGTCCATGTATTCACCTAAGTCAGCTTTAAGAAAGTGCAAAAGAAAGCCACAGAATGAAGACACTTCTCCAAAAAGTTTCATATTGAGAACACACACTTTAAAAACCACAAATGAGCAAGACCGTCAAGCAAACCAAAAATTAGGTAAAAGAAACTTCACAAACAGAACATCCAAATAGTCAATAACCTTGACTTGGTTAGTGGTTACAAGGGTTAGTTCACATTACAATTATGAAGCTGCGAACTTAAAATTTGTGCACTTTATATTATCTTATACTTTAATAAAATAATTCACAAAAAATAGCTGTATTAGCCATTATTAACACAAACTGAGTTACTTCATGAAAGCTTCCGAAGGTTCTGCTCTGAAGAGGAACAGCAGCACGTTATACACCGTGCAGGCCACCAGCGAACAACCGGGAGACTCCCAATCCTCCTGCCGCCACTGCATCATTTTCCTTTAAACCATACACTCTTTTTTTTTAAAAATAGCTTCTACTTATAAAGCATATACAATGTCCCAAGATTGTATTAAGTGCTTTACCTGCATTATGGAGTTTAACCTTCACAAGAACCTTTGAGGTAGCTACTAGCATCATTACTTTACAGATGAGCAAACTGAGGCTCAGAAAAGTTAAACAATTTGCTCTATTTAACATATTAAGTGACAGAACTGGAATTATGAAGCAGTGAACACATACAGTAGCATAATTTATTACCTGACATTATTTAGCACCAACAGACATAAGTATACTGTTTTTTTTTTAATTCTATCCTTCTTTGAAAATACTTTGTATTTAATGCCTCATATGAACCACTGAAAAGTCTAAGGTTTTCTTGTAAGTCCCAAAAAAGGAACGCTATCACATCATATTTTTGAATACTATAGTGTCTAGAAGCTTGTTACTAACTCAATGACATTATCTCTGGAGGAGTAGTTACATTAATGAGAAGCAATTTAGAAGCAAACAAAATCTTTAGAAGATTCACACACATACATCCTTCATACTACATAGTTTCAACACCATACTACTCAAATATAAATTCTCTTGATGAGTTTATTCCTTCTAAACACTTCTGGAAGTATTTTGTTTGAAAATGACATCCTTCCTGGAGGCATGTGGGTGGCTCAGTTGCTTAAGCATCTGTCTTCAGCTCAGGTCATGATCTCGGGGTCCTGGGATGGAGCCCCAGGTTGGACTCCCTGCTCAGCAGGGAGTCTGCTTCTACCTCTGCCTTTCCCACTCATGTGTGTGTGCGCTCCCTCCCTCTCTCAAATAAATAAATAAAATCTTTAAAAAAACGGGGCACCTGGGTGGCTCAGTGGGTTAAGTCTCTGCCTTAGGCTCAGGTCATGATCTCAGGGTCCGGGATCGAGCCCCACATCAGGCTCTCTGCTCAGCGGGGATCCTGTTTCCTCTTCTCTCTCTGCCTGCCTCTCTGCCTACTTGTGATCTCCCTCTGTGTCAAATAAATAAAAAATAAAACCTTAAAAAAAAAATGAAAATCAACATCCTGTTGCCAGGACTTCCTGATTGATTGACTGCCAAGTTCTGCAACTATGTTTTACCATTTACAAAGAAGCTATGTCCTTAGATTCAAAGGTTTTTATTACTTTGCTATTACTAAAATCAAATATACCTATATTAATATATGTAAAAATTTAAAAAGTTATTTATAAATGCTGATATACCAACTCTCATTTAGGTATATTGGATTTCAGTTGCCTCTTCTATAATGTAAGTTAAACTAAATGTCTATGTAAATGTGTCCAACTTTAAAATTATTTGCTTTTACATGACAGTATCTTCAATACAAGTATTTTATCACTAGCAACTGCTGGTGATTTAGCCTTGAGGAAGTAAAAAGGAAAAAAAACCCACATTTACAATGCCAGGGAGCAGTCTGCTACAACATGAAACATCTCTATACCCAGCAGCGAGTAGACAATCCAAGACTCCTGATACAAGAAAAGAGAAATGGGTCTTATGTTACCAAAGTATATTTGAATCACTCTTTTGATTACTTTGCCAGCTTTTTCCAATTGTACAGGACTATTTCAAGGCCAAAGTCATGCCATACTCTTGATACCACTGCAAACAGGTTTCCAAGAGGTCGTTAGTTTGTGACATTTGCTGAAAACTACACTCTATATCAGGAACTAGGGGGTAAGAAAGCATAAAGTAGTAAAAATGAATTTTCAGGTATTTATGTCTGTGTATAGTTCTGTTGATTTCTTAAATCAATCCATAACACATATCTAACAAAAACAGGATAAACTGCAAAAGGCAGAGACTGTAGGTTAAAAAATGAATTTCTAATCTAGCACAGAAATCTAAACCAGAACAAGGCAGTATGAAATGTGGCAAAATTTACATGTGAGGCTATTTCAGAGATAAAAATCATTAGGCATCCCACTTTGGGGTACATAGCCAAAAGAACTGAAACCAGGGTCTTGAAGACATACATAACAGGGAAACAAAAACAAGCCAAAAATTTAAAGTTTCCCACACTAACAGGGAAATGGTTCTTCAATAATCTCTTTCTTTCTTTTCCTTTTTCTCTCTCTCTCTCTTTTTTTTTTTTTTTTTGGTAAGAGAGAGCACGTGTAAGAGGGGCAGAGGGAGAGAGAGAATCTGAAGCAGACTCTACCCTCAGCATGAAGCTTGACATAGGGCTCCATCTCACAACCCCGAGCCAAAACCAAGAGTTGGACGCTTAACCAACTGAGCTAATACGATTATTACCGTATTAATAATCTCAATACGGTAACATGAGAAGATGTAGCATCTTTGGGAGAAAGATGAGTTAGTAATATCCAGAGACTGTCCAAGGAGATAACTAAAAACAGAAATTAGGTGTTCAAAGGGAGGTCAGGGCTAGAGGAAAGTATCTGAGAGCTTACCATATTAAACCAACTGAAGTCATGCGACAGATTAAGATCTCCAAGAGAGAAACATATTGAATGAGTAACAGGTGCAGGACTGAACCCAGGAGAAATGTATTAAGAGGTGAGAAAAACAACAAGAAAGTTTGTCAGATAAGTGAAAGAAAAAACTGAGGGTATAACCATTAAGAACCAACAAACAGGGGCGCCTGGGTGGCTCAGTGGGTTAAGCCGCTGCCTTCGGCTCAGGTCATGATCTCAGGGTCCTGGGATCGAGTCCCACATCGGGCTCTCTGCTTGGCAGGAGCCTGCTTCCCTCTCTCTTTCTCTCTGCCTGCCTCTCTGCCTACTTGTGATCTCTCTCTCTCTCGCTGTCAAATAAATAAAATCTTTAAAAAAAAAAAAAAGAAAAGAAAAAGAACCAACAAACAAAGTTTCAGTAAAAGAAAGCACTAACAGAGCTGAATGACAGAGGTCCAGCCAGATGCAGACTTAAAAAAAAGAAATCCATCAAATTTGATGATCAAAAAGAAGTCCCCAGTGTCCTTCAAGAAAGGAGTTTCAGGAAGATGAGGGAAAATCCCTGGAGAAACAGCATGGTAAAGTGGAGAGGCAGAACTGAGTTCAAATCACAGCTCTGCAATTTATGAAGCTGTAGACCACCCTAAGTAGGTTGCTTAACACACTGAATCTCAAATTCCCTCTTTGTAGGGGCACCTGGGTGACTCAGTGGGTTAAGCCTCTGCCTTCAGCTCAGGTCATGATCTCAGGGTCCTAGGATGGAGCCCCGAGTCGGGCTCTCTGCTCGGCAGGGAGCCTGCTTCCCCCTTTCTCTGTCTGCCTTTCTGCCTACTTGTGATCTCTCTGTCTCTGTCAAATAAATAATAAATAAAACCTTTTTTTTTTTAAATTCCCTCTTTGTAAAATGTAGTATTTCCACTAAACATGGTTGTTATAAGGGTAAGGGATAATTATGAAAAGTTCTAGCATAGTGGCTGGTACTATGCACTCAATAAATATTGTTATTATTATACGAACCCTGTTTATTTTCACATGTTCATTCCCCACATCTAAGAAAGAACATCTATTAGTATGACACTGTGACAGAAGACTTTTTTCCATATACTGCAGGTGATAAAAAAATTAAAACCTGATTTGGGTTTTTGCTTATTTAAAGCCAACAATTTGAAAAACCAGAAATATCCTTGTGATGACAAGAATGTGAAGAAAAAAAAGCATTTTCAAATACACTAAAGTAATATGTTTCTGGAAAGAAATTTGGCAGCACCCATCAGCAAAATGTACATACCCTTTGACCCAGCAAATCTAGAAATGTCATGGAAATGTACCAAACAAGTGTCCAAGGACATACAATACAAGAAGGTTTCCTGTGGCATTATCAGAAAACAAACAAAATGCACATCATAGAGGACTGCTTAAGTATAAAATATATTATAAAAAATTATAGTATACAACCTCAACATTAAAGGGGAAATTGCTCCTGCTCCGCCTTCTTGATTACTGAATTTTTTTTTGCCAGTGAGCAACCACTACTTTTATAACTAAAAAACATTAATTGAGTAACTTTTAATTTAATGCACTGGTTTTTAGATAAATATATTTAACATTTTTTGTAATTCAGCATTTTCCTCACTAAAGAAATATTTGTTCTTTTTAATGTCGAAGCTTAACACGTATTAGATCTCTCTCCTAAGTAATACAATCTTACCACACCAGCTGATGCCTAAATTATTCACTGGTCACCAAACTGGCACTCTTCTGTAGCAGCAGGCACTGTTAATAACATCCACCATAATGAGTTCCATTCATAGGAAAATGCTGAAAACTCAGAAACAAACAGATACATACATTCAAGGTGTGTGACCTCATGACTGTTATCAGGACTCCCACTAGAGCACATTCATGAGATAATATGCACTTTTAAAACAAAGCCCTACCGCACAAGGAAAAAAAACAACAACTGATAACCTTTGAAATTAAAGGCTTTTATTCAACATAATTTTTTTTTAAATCAAAAAAACAGAACAACCACATATCAAAGCATCCCACTTTTGGGTACATAGCCAAAAGAATTAAAAGCAGGGTCTTGAAGAGATACTTGTACACTCATGTTGATAGCAGCCCTATTTACAACAACCAAAAGGTAGAAGCAACCCAAACGTCCAGTGCTAAAGAATGGATGAATGAAATATGGAATACACAGTGGAGTTTTTCAGCCTGAGAAAGGAAGGAAATCTTCACACATTCTACAACATCGATGAACCTTAAAGATATTACGCTAAGTGAAATACGCTAGTCACCAAAGGAGAAGTACTGTATGATTCTCCTCCTATGAGCTATTTAAAGAAGTCAGATTCATAGAAACAAAAAGTAGAATGGTGGTGACCAGAGTCTGGGGAGAGGGAGTAAAAGGGGAGTTGTTTAATGGATACAGATTCTCAAATGTACAAGATGAAAAGTTCTATAGATCTGTTTTCCAACAATGTGAACATCCTTAATATTAATGAACTGCATGCTTAAAAATGTTTAAGATGGGGCACCTGGGTGGCTCAGTCGGTTAAGCAACTGCCTTCGACTCAGGTCATGATCCCAGGGTCCTGAGATCGAGTCCCACATCCGGCTCCCTGCTCAGCATAAAGCCTGCTGCTTCTCCCTCTCTCTCTGCCTGCTGCTCTGCCTACTTGTGCTCTCTATCTCCCTGTCAAATAAATAAATAAAATCTTCAATAAAAATGTTTAAAATGATAGTTATTATACTATGCTTTTTCACAATGAAAGAAAAATTCTATGTTAAAAGTAATTTTAGCCACCAAACTGATAGCTCAAAATGATAGTACAGTTTACAAATTAGTCCAATTTGTTTTTCTAATAGAAGGAGCAGTATGGACAAATGTTTTCAGAATGAAATATGTAAAGAAAGGAGTTAGTAAATATAAAAATGCTCTAATAACATGTAGCAATTTTTAGAAAGATAATATTCCTTTCTAAATATTAACAAATATATCTAAAATTGTAATTTGATGAAAGAACTTCAAAACAAAGTGTAAAAGGATGTTTTTCTTGATTCCCATTAATAATCAAGATTTCCAGAGCACCTGGGTGGCTCAGTCATTAAGCATCTGCCTTCAGCTCAGGTCATGATCCCAGGGTCCTGGGCTTGAGCCCTGCAAGGGGCTCTCTACTTGGTGGGAAGACTGCTTTTCCCTCTCCCACCGCTCCCCTCCCCCGCTTGTGTTCCCCTCTTTCGCTGTGTCTCTGTCAAGTAAGTAAATAAAATCTTAAAAATATATATATATCAAGATTTCCATTTTTCACCTATTAGAAACAAAAGACTGCCTAAAACTAAGTAAAAAACAGGGCACCTGGGTGGCTCAGCTGGTTGAGCATCTAGCTCTTGACTTCAGCTCAGGTCATGATCTCAGGATCCCGGGATCAAGCCCCACATCGGGCTCCACACTGAGCACTGGAGGTTGCTTAAGATTCTCTCTCCTCCTCTACCCCCCCCCCCAAAAAAAAAAAAAAAAAACCAAACCCACAATGCTTCCCCATTTGCTTAAAAAAAAAAAAAAACCACAGTGCTCTTATCACATAAAAATCAGTAATTCCCTAATATCACCTGACATTCAGATTTTCTCTGTTGTCTTATAACTGTCTCCTTACAGTTAACCTGTTCAATTAGCATCTAAATGAGTTCACTCATGAAAACTCTATTTAACAGTTTCGGAGAATAATCTACAGAAACTTTACACTGTGGGGGGGGGGGGAAGATCCCAGGTATAGAATCAAACAAAAGTAAACTGCAAAACAGAATGTAATCTGTGAGCCTATTTTTACATATAAATGTTCATCTTTTTTTTTAAGATTTTATTTATTCATTTGTTGGTGAAGGTGAGGGGAGAGAGCACAAGGCAGAGGGAGCAGCAGGCAGAGGAAGAAGCAGGCTCCCCACTGAGCAAGGAGCCCAATGACGGACTGGATCCCAGGACCCTGGGATCATGAGCTGAGCTGAAGGCAGATGCTTAACTGACTGAGCCACCCAGGTGCCACTTTAATGATTATCTTAATAAACAATAACAAAAAGTAGTCATTTTTAGAAGATAAATACTAACCATGATTTGGGGGAATTATAAAACAAATCAACCTGAAATACTTCAACTATAAAAACAAAATGTGATTTTGCTTAAAGAAATTTCAAAGGCTTTATTTCACTTCCTCTGATTCTGTAGTTAGTGATGTCTAAAATACCAGTAATGGAGAGTTTTCCAGGTTCCCTTGTTTTTCTTGTTTGTTTTCATTTGGTTTTAACGTGAAATTTTAACACACGGTGTTAAATATATATTCAGATATCGATATCCATAGAAGTCAGGTGCATGTCTAAATTTGCACAGTTTTAAGTCAACAAGTATCAACCATAACAAACCATCTTCCCTCAGGAGGGGAAGTATCCTAGTAAAAAGCAAAATAACCACCATAATACCAATCTATCCATTTCTTTCCACTGCCACCATGGCTTCTCTGTGGATTACCTTAATGCCTCTTTTCTAATGGTTTTCCTGTTCCTACTCTCATTCTGGCCCTCTTTCCCCTCCAAATAGCAGCCAGAATGATTAAAACATAAACCATAACAGCGACCCTCCAACCTCAAATCACACCCCCACTTTATCCATTCCACTATGCCTAAGTCTCACTGGCAGGCTTTCAGATTCTTTATCAAACTCTTTCCAATCTCAGAGCCTTCACACAGGCTCCTTCTTTGCCCAAGGGTCTCATTCCACCCATTCTGGTTGGTGGTCTCCCTTCAGGCCCCAGTTTAATATATTGTGTCCTTAGAGATTTTCCCCTGTCCACCCAATATAAAGTCCCTACAACTGATCAGGTACTTAAAAAAAAAAAAAAAAAAGGGAAAAAAATTAGATCCACACCTCACACAAATTATAAGAATAAACTTAAAATATATTACAGATCTAAATATATTTAAAATGTAATTCAGAAGTACTAGAAGAAAACAAAGTGAATACTCTTTGAACTCAGCAACGGAAATGCTAACCATGACTTAAAATCCAGAGGCAATGAAAGAGAAGACTTATAAAACTGACCACACAAAGGGGGTGCCTGGGTGGTTCAGTCAGGTAAGCATCCCATTTCAGCTCAGATCATGATCTCAAGGTTATGAGATTAAAACCCAACATGCCTCTGTACTGGGATGGAGTCTGCTTAAGATTCTCTCTCCCCCTCTCCTTCTGCTGCTTTACCCACCCCCACAACTTCTCTCTATCAAAACAAGACAAAACACACACACACACACAAACTTTTCACAAGGCAAATAAAACCACAAAAAAGTTAAAATGAAAAAACAGTCAACCTATATGACAAATAAAGGGCTAATACTCCATATATATGAGATCTCTAAAACTGATGGACAAAAGACCAAACTCTTAATAGAAAAATGGGCAAAAGACAGGAACAGGCAATTCACATTTATACAAATAATTTTATTTTTGTTCATTTTAGACAGCATGCAATGCAAGCAGGGGGATGAGTAGAGGGAGAGAAAAGAGGGAAGCAGACTCTCCACTTAGTAGGGGGTCAAACGCAGGGCTCAATCTCAGGACCCTGTGATCATCACTTGAGCTGAAATGAAGGGCTGGATGCTTAACTGACTCATGCACCACTCATACACACAATTTTAAAATGACCCTTAAACATGAGATGTTTAACTTCATTCATAATGAGACATGTGAAATAAAACTACATAGATTAACAATTTTGTTAATATGTCATTAAAGAATAACATTCTGTCAGCAAGGCTATAGAGAAAGGCACTATCATATGTTGTTGGCAGGAATGCACACTGGTACAGTTCTGACTGAGAGAAATTTGGAAATATTTAATAAAACTATATATGCATTTACCTTTTGACTAAATAATCCCACTTCTGGAAAATTTACCCTAAGATACAACTTGAATACAAAAATATATATGCACAAAACTATTCTTCGTAATTGTAATTGGGAAACACTATGTCAATAATTAGGAAAGTGGCTGAATAAACTATGGTAATCCACATAATGCAGCACTATTTAGCAATAAAATAGAATGAGAAAGATCTCTATGAACAGTCATGAAGTGATTTCCAGGAAACACTGTTAAGGGAAAACAGCCAAGTGCAAATAGGTAACTACAATAGGTTACCTTTCCTGTAAGAAGGGAAACTGAGACAATAAACATTTATCTGTTTCTATATCCCCCACCAAAAACATAGATACATGTACACATATACATACACACACACTCACACACACAGAAACTAATATAATGATGATGGTTACTAAAAGGGATGAATGAGTTGGTAAGGATGGTGAGGAGGAAGTGACACTTCTGGTGGTTTTAGCATGTTTCTAAGGTTTAGAACCATATTAATGTATCAAATAGTCAAACAAACAAAGATATGGATGGGCTCAAAATGAAATACAAAGAAATGAACTTAAATATATTCAAATAAACAACATAATCACACTTGAAGGTGGAGGCATGGAGAAGAACGTAAGGAACTTAAAACACAGTATTCTGACTACATGCTCTAAGCCTTTGGCTAAAGAATGAAGAACTATAAATAAATGTACTCTAGTTAGTAAATTAGCAGTGGTATGGATACCAATTCCGAAACTACATTAAATGTATTTTAGAACTGAGCTAATAAGTAACATACGGTGGATAAAGGGAGCCAAGTTTCCTGGCATCATAAAAAGGATTATAAATAAAGGGAGGAGGACAGAATGAACTCTGAGGTGTCAGAATTGGACAGAGCAGTATGAATTCATGGTTTTAACATATAAACAGATAGATACAGAATTACATTAACACACACACACACACACACACACACATACATATACATTTTCTACTTTGCCACTCAAAGGGTCTAAAAGCAGTAATACCTTAGTACTAATGAGAACATCTGGCACTAGCATCCATCTTATTTTTTAAACACCATTTTCCAATAAAAGGAACCACAGTCCCTTAGAGCAATAGCCATTATCAGGATGGGGCAGGAAGGTACAAAGTCGGTCTGGAACATCTTGTGGTACCAGAAAGTAAGCACTCAAGGGAGGATGGAGCCATGGCAAAGGAGTGAGCTTAAAATGGCTCCTGCTGGACAGTTTAGGACAATTATTCAATAAAACAAATAATAACAAGTAACATTATAACCCAATGAATATGAATCCATGAGTCCACATAGAAACAAAAAGACTAAGTAAAGGAAAATTCCTCTTTAAAAAAGAATTCCTTATACAGGAATGACAGAATTAGAAAATCATTTCACAACCCCATAGTTGTAATTTAAGGCCATATTCACTGAGAGGCTAAAACTGGTTCGTGAAAATAAGATGAGAAAGAAGTATATTCTCAAAGTTCTTCTTCACAAGATACTTATTAATTACAAAAAAAAAAAAAACTTACAATGGAAAAATCTGACAGTCACCACCTCAACCAAGTGATCAAAGTTAACCAATAATGGGAAAAATGACATCATGTTCCTCCCAACAAGTGAGAACACAACATCACTTTTGTGCAGTTATTCTAAAAATGCATAACCTGAAAACATCAGACAATCTAAAATTTAGGAGCATCTACAAAATAACTATCCAGTACTCTTTTAAAAGTGTCTGGGTTGAGGCACTTGGGTGGCTCAGTTGGTTAAGTGTCTGACTATCTCATCTCACATCTTGATCTCAGGGTTGGGAGTTCAAGTCCCACACTGGGTTCCATGGCTGAGCATGGAGCCTACTTAAAAAAAAAAAAAAAAGTGTCAGGTTATGAAAGGCAAAGAAAGAACCGAGACACTACTCCAGATAAGAGGACACTAAAGGGACATATATGGTAAATGATACAATGTGTGATGTTCGACTGAATTCTGGGCAGGAAAAAGGTCATCGGTGAGGAAACTGGTAAAATCTGAATAAAGTCTATAAATAAGGTATTGGTAGTAAACTGATTTTAATTTCCTCATATCAAATGGTATTTTGAGTAATTCAAACAGTTCGTCAAATCAATAATACTGAATTAATGTTAACTGATGATGATTTTAATCACTATACTGGGGTTAAACAAGGAATGTCCATATGTTTAGGAAATATACACAGAAGTATCTGGAGGCAAGGGGGCCTCACATCTGAAACTTTCTGTCAATCACCGCAAGAAAAAAGTGTGTGTGTGTGTGCACGCGTACATAGAGAAACAATGAGTGATAAAACTAAAATGTTTAAATTTGAAACATTTGGAAAATCCTGGTGAAAGGTATACAGGAATTCTCTGTAGTATTTTTGCAACTTTTTTGTATGTCTAAAAGTATTTCAAAGCAAAAAGTCAAAGAGAAACCAAAAAAGTAGGTATCTTGTTCTCTCTCCCTGTTCCTTTTCATTAAAGAGTACTACTTTACCTTTTTGGTTGTCTACCCATTAGACAGAAAACACCATAACGGTAAGGTCTGCATTTATGCTCCTCAATGAATAACCAACACCCAGCACAACACTTTACATTTTATATACACTAAGTATCTTGAATGGAAGACTTAACTGTGGATCATTTTACAGTTTTCTATTCATGTATAGTTCCACTGATAAAATTTTAAAAGATCTCCATCAAATGATGAATGGATACATAAAATGTGGTGTACCTATACAATGGAATACTATGTAGCAACACAAAGAAATGAATTACTAGTAACATGCTACAATTGAACCTTGAAAACATTATGCTACATGAAAAAAAAGTCAAAAAGGACCACATATTGCATGAACACATTTATATGAACTGCTCGGAATATACAAAATTATAGAAACAGAAAGCAGATTTTTGGCTTAGAGAATGGGAGAGTGGGGAAAGATGGCTAGAGGGTAAGAAAAAGGGATTTCTGCTGGGGGTTAGGAAAATATTCTAAAATTGTGAAGATGATGCACAACCATGAATGTACTAAAAACTGTATACTTCCAATGGGTAAAGTTCATGGTATGTGAAATATACCTTAATAAATGTTTTTAAAAAATTGTATAAGCTTCGCCAAAATTTTTATTTGAAAGCCATATATATGTATATGTATATCATTAACATTAATACAGTTATATATATATATATAAAATAATCTATGTCTTCATTACAGACTTGGGAAGCTTCTATCAAAACTTTTTTTTTTTTTTTTAAGATTTTATTTATTTGTCCGAGAGAGAAAGAAGAGAGGGAGAGCATGTGCACAAGCAAGGGGAACAGCAGGCAGAAGGAGAAGCAGACTCCCCACGAAGCAAGGAGCCGGATGTGGGACTCAATCCCAGGACCCATGACCTGAGCCAAAGGCAGATGCTTAACCGAGTGAGACACCAGACAGCACATTAAAACGTCTGTTAAAATGAGGGGCACCTAGGTGGTTCAATCAGTTAAGCATCTGACTCTTGATTTAGGCTCAGATTACCATCTCAGGGTGGTGGGATCAAGCCCCATGGCAGATTCCATGCTCAGCAGGAGGTCTTGCTTGAGGTTCTCTCCTTCTTTCTCTCTCTGTCCCTCCCCACATCTGTGCACATTCTCTCTAAAATAAATAAATAAAATCTTCAAAAAAACAAAAACAAAACAAACAAAAAAAACCACTTCTGTTAAAACCCAGCTGACAACCTTTTGTCTAATAAGGATTTCCCCCAACATAACTATTTCATAATACAGAGAAGAAACTGTCAGCAATTTCAGCCAATGCTGAGCTTTTTTGGGTAAGGGTGGTTTAGACAGAGAGAACTTTAATAGTAGTTGATCCTAACTCCTCCTCTACTCTCAAGGCTCATTCAAGGGTCACAGAAGCCTTTTCTGAACCCACAAATGAGTCTAAGTGCTCTCCTCTGGGTTCTCATAGCACCCTGCCTATACCTGTACCCGAGGACTTCTTAAGACAAACTATTTTTCTCCTCCATTAAATGATGAAATCATGTCTTAATCGTCTCTGTATCCCTAGCACAGTGCCAGCACACAAAAAGGACTCAACAAAAATTGAGTTAAATTTGCAGTGTGAATTTGGACCTGTTTGACTTCTATAAGCCTCAGTTTTCCATTTATTCAATAGGAACTCTACCAATTGTCTTACCTCAGGGAGGTGAGACAGGAGAAACAAAACAGGAAATATACATACAAAAGCACTCCAAAACAAACAAACAAAATGTAGTATACATACACAGCCTTCTATTATTATAGAGTACCCTACATAATGTATTGGTTATTCCTTCATGGGTGATTCTATGTATCTTAATTTTGAAACAGAAACTTTGTCTTTGGTATTGCTAGATCTAAAAAGGCATAAGGGGATGGGAATAACCTAAACAAAAACTGATAAGCCTAAAATTATCATTACATACCATTCTGTCAACTATTACAGGCAAAACAGAAAGCATTTTTTACCTCTACAACAATTAATGCTAAAATTACTCAGTAAGCCTGCAATAAATATAACTGCTTTTCAGGTTACTTTACAGCCCACTTTCCTGTCCCTATGTTCTGAAATGACTCAAACCACAGGTTAGAATTATACATTTAAAAGAAAAAGGAAAATATTCATGAACTGAATGTTGCCACCACACCTCATAAACACAGCACCTTCTGCTGCTAAAACCTTTTATGCATTCAAGAGTCCTGCGTGTTCTTGACAGAAACCATACTCACGCAGCTGAATTTAGAACATGCTGACCTTGAGCAAATCAATGCCCTTAGTATGTACTTCTGGCTTATATCACTGCAAGAGGTAGACAGCCTCACCATCTATAGTAGTCAACAATTTCTGGCCACTGTCCCCTGTCTATTTTAAGATATCCCTACTACATTTCTGTGTAGCACAGTTCAAAGAAATAGAATAACACATGAACTGTATTTAAACACAAATCGTTTACCTTGGAACTTGAGGTACATGTGTTCTTACCATGATTAGCTCAAAAATATTTAATTTGTTAAGTTTCCACTTCCTGCTTTCGTTTTTTAAATACAACAAAAGTTAAAAATCAAGTGTAAGACACTTTTGCTTACTGTCAAATCAAATTTTAAGCAACCTTAGTCAAAAACTAAGCCAAAGTTGGTGAACAAATACTGAAAAAGATTAATGGTTACCTGTTATTTTCATGCAAAGCTACACTAGACAGTATAACAGTACATAATTAGACTTTAAGACCTTTTCACCAGTCTTATACTTAATCTCTCCTAGCTCTTGAATCTAAATAACATAAAGTCCCTTTTAAATGTTTTTACCTGAACAACATCACCCAAAATGCTAACATGAGCCCTTGTTTACAAATAACAATCTAATTTTTTTACTCTAAACACAGAACGTGTAAGTTAGCAACGGTATACCTTGTGAAATTCAGATAAATTATCAACTTGAAATTTATACAGAAAAACAAATTAGAAACTTACTAATTGTACTTAGCAATTATTCATAGCTTTTTTTTTCATTCCCAACAGAGGCTAGTATTTGTGCAAAGACCTAATACTAGAAATCAACATCATAAAATATTTAGCATTTCAAATTGCTCTTTAGAGGATTTCCTTTACTTTCTTGAAACATTTAATAAATGTTTAATAAATGTTCTCAAGTATAAAAAAATAAAGTTCTTTTGTTTTTGTTTTTTTTTTTCACTCTCATCCAAAAGATTTCAAATAAAGAAAAGGAGTCTAGGTATCACACGGAACTAAATCTGATACGCAGTATTAATGCAGGACCCAAATAAAATGAAGTCATTTACTAACAAGTGAACTAAATATAGAGCCCAAGCAGCTGGAGCCTGGGGGTTTATATAATATGCTAGCTGACAAGTAAAAACTCTTAACAGAATCCATAGAGCACAAAGGGAAGGAAAAAAAACTACTATTTTTCTCATGCTGTTAAATAAGATTTTTAAAGAATTTTTCTGGAAAAAAATGAACAGAAACCTAATCCTGTATTCTATTCTATTAAAAAGGCTCAAACAAATGTAATGATATATTCAATAAGACTTACTGTCCTGACACAGCTTTTTTTTTTTTTTTTTTTATGAGAGAGAGAGAGAAAGAGAACAAGTGGTGAGAAGGGTCAGAAGGAGAGGGAGAGAAGCAGACTCCCTAGTGAGCAGGAAGCCCATTGCAGGGCTCAATCCCAGGACCATGACCCGAGCGGAAGGCCGATGATTAACTGACTGAGCCACCCAGGTGTCCCTGCGTTTCTAGCACTCTAGTATTAAAAATCTGACAATCAGGAATACACTAAATAATAAATCAGGCTATGTTCCCAGTTTCTAATACATATTTTAATAAATTATCATTAACTGACAGGAAGGTGGGACCCCTAATGACCTACTAATGGCAAGGCATATATTTGGAGTTGGTTTTTGTAGTAGCTAATGTATCTCCCAAATCTTGTCCTAGATACTAAGGCACATATTTGCCAGAAACTAATCTGGGTGAGAGGTACAGTACAAAGGTAGATACAGTACCAGAAAACAGGGGCGCCTGGGTGACTCAGCTGGTTGAGCATCCAACTCTTGATTTTGGTTCAGGGTCCTGGGATCAACCCCGAATCTGACTCCGCACTCAGTACAGATCTGCTTGTCCCTCTCCCTCTGTCCCACTCCCCCCCACCACCATCATGCTCACTAGTGTGTGCTTTCTTTCTCTAAAAATAAGTAAATGAATCTTCAAAAGAAAAAAAATAACTACCTCTTGCCGTGTTTAAATTTATAATCCTCATATTCTAACAATTCCAACAATAAACTGCCATGTTATCTGTCTATTCACTAACTTCTTTTTTTTTTTTCTCTGCATCATTTTATTCACTAACTTCTTAATGGCCAGTATTGGCAGCTCTTGTATCTGCCCACTGTGTTGGGGCTCTGGAGTTCAACAAGACCACAAATTCATTCTAGCTAAGATGAAAACAATTTCTCAAAATGATAAAGCTATGAATCCAAAACCATTTTACCTACCCAAGTAGATATTTTGAATCTTGATAATTATTAGCCCTTAAGCTACCTATTATATTCTAGGCTAGCATTATATTAATCATGACACTATTGCACTTTATCAATATTTATATGGAAATTATTTTCTTCTTTAAATTCCAACACCAAAATAGCATTACCCACAACATATAGATGGGAAGAGTATAATGAAACTTGTTATGGGAAAGTCTCCTGAACATTTATGGCAGCCATGGAAGTATGCTTGAATCTTCTGAATCTCAAAACCACTAATCAGGATAACTTTTTGAATTCTCATATATAACTTTCCTAAGTATTCAGTTACATCTGACTGTCTTTAACATACTAGTTCTCTTGAGTGCTGAAATGCCCAAAGATATATAAAAAAATTACTATAAACCTTTCCCAACATTTGAAGACTTCTGTCTGATCATCATTAATCACCTACCATGACTTCAGGTCTTCTGTTAACAATAAAAATAACCAACCAAATGTCTTTGGCCTGGAACTGCAGTAGAGATTCCTATTCTGTTTGGGCAGATTTTATACCTAAATTTTAAAAACCTTTTTAACACCTCAAACCTAAACTAATCTTGTCTTGATTTCTTCATTTATCCATGCTGTCTTTCTCACCATGTACACACACAAAATTATTTCATTTAGCCAAAATTCAACATTTACTAAATAGCCAAAAAGTAGCTGTCACCTACCTGTAGTACCGAGACTGTAGGTATGTTGAACAAACAGTCTTTGATACATGGCTGGCCGACCCAAAGTCTATCACCTTAACCCGGTATGGCTGCCGAACAGGATCCACCAACATAATATTCTCTGGTTTGAGGTCAGCATGAATTAAACCAAGACTTTTCAATTTTTTCAGTGCAGTGGCCACTTGCTGAAGAATGGGTCGAATTACTTTTAGTGGCAGGGGACTGAACTTGTTTTGTTTCAGAAAGTCATATAAGTTTTGTTCCAGCATCTCAAAGACTAAACAAGTATGGTTACGGTGCTGAAAGCATTCATAAGCCCGTACAAAGTTATATTCATCAGCATTTTCAGTACTGAGCCTTGCTAATATGCTCACTTCTATTTGACCTTGACGTGCATAAGAAGGGTGATTCTTCAAAATTTTGATTGCTACGATTTCATTTGTCCCTCTTTTCCAGCATTTGACTACCTGGCCAAAAGTGCCTCGACCAAGAAAATCAAGAACTTCGTAAGTATTTTTCATGGAGCATAAGACTTCATGCTGTACTAACTGATAGTCACCTTCTCCAGAGGTACAATTCTGTTTGGTTCCGGTGGTAGCTGTCACAACTGTCACTGGATTTCCCATGTTGGTTTGCAACATTGCAGGAAGTATGGACAATTCATCGACAATCTGCATTGCGCTGCTATGATTATCCAACTCCTCACTCTTGCGCTTCAATCCACATCGCTGGGGGCCTTCGAGGAAATTTAACCTGTGTCGCCACGCCCCAATTGGAGGTGCCTCCGCTTGAGCTTGCTGCGCCTGAGCTGCTATGACCTTTGTAGCACCCACAGTGTTTTTTAAAACAACAGCACTTGTCTGCAACGAAAAGTTGTGTCCTCGAGGTCTGTTAAATGGTATCTTTGTCTGAAAAACACTACCCTTCGTGGGAGGATGAGAATTTCCAACGTTTTTACCATTCACATAGGTCCGTGGATAGTTTCTTTCCTGGAATACACAACTGCTTGGCTCTACTTTGAGTTTCTTCACACTACAAAAGGCACTTGACTGAGTTTGATAAACATATGGTGGGTAGACCAAGACTTGTGAGGCCATACCTGGGGGGGAAAGGGAAAAAAAAAAGGACATATTAACTACAATAATTTGTTTTTAATTTTAAATATCATGAAGAAAAACCTTCAAGGGTCAAGTCCATAATTTGTAAAAATAATTAAACTCCATTAAGATTTTTTTTTTCCCCTTGAATTAGCTAAGTATTTCAGTTTCTCCATTTTAGCTAGTTAGTGCTTCAGCTACCTTGAGTATTGCATAAAAGCCTGGGAATAAAGAGTTGAGTGCATTCATTTAATCAAAAAATATTTACCAAGCAGCTGCAATCACCAAGATATGCCCTAGGAACTGTACCAACAATTTTTGCCCCAAAAGAAAAAGTACAGATCCCTACACTACACATATCTGGCAAAGGTAAAGCATTCTATCACCAAATTATCATTTATGAACCAATGACAATGAAAGAAAATATCCATTACATAACTACAGTCACATTCCTTAAATCTAAAGCTCAAGAACTGCCTCAGAAAAAACACAATCAATTGTAAAAATAAGTACAGAAGCCAGATATAGGTCCCTTTGCACGATGTTCTCATAATGTCTTTTCCACATCCGCCCATGTACGCTTAAGCAGACATCTTTACATTCAGATTAACCTTCTTGCTGAAGACTTTCTTGGGACACACACTCGCCACTCACCCTCTAGGCCAGAGTAGGGCATTTTGTGCTCTCATAAAAGCCTCTACGTTCTTCTAACTAGCATTCATGACATGACATGACATTATAATCGTCAGTGTATCCATCAGGCTTTCATACTAGATCCGAAACAAAATTCCCAAGATACAGAGTTTGTATTCAAGAAATGTGAGCTGGTCAGATTAATTTTAAAATATTTCCACTCTGCAATTTAAAAATCTGTATTGTATTAACTGGGCAATCTCATGCTGTTTTAACAAATCAAACATTAATTCTCCAATTCAAAAACAACAGATTTCCATCACAATATGTAATATATACAATATTTAAAATAATGAGTCGCCACTTTCTGAAGGACTTACCATGCAAAGCATTTTAACAAATGCTTTATTTATAATATTTTGTTTTTTTAAAGATTTTATTTATTTGAGAGAGAGAGAGAGCATGAGCAGGGGGAGGGGTAGAGAAGAAGCAGATTCCCCACTGAGCAGGGAGCCCAAGGTAGGCTTGATCTCAGGACCCCAAGATCATGAGCTGAGCTGAAGGCAGATGCTTAACTAAATAAGCCACCCAGGTGGCCCTGCAGTATTTTGTTTAATCATATTAATGTCTTCCCAAATTGCTGTTAAGAAAACTAAAACTCAAAGGAGCTAGTTAACTGGCCAAGATCACAGAGCTGGGGTATAGTAAAAGGAACAGGTAAATATATTGTGCTTCAGATGAAAGGCATAAATTTTCAACTTCCTAAACACTTTTTTTAAGATTTTATTTTTAAATAATCTCCACAGCCAACACAGGACTCAAACTCATAACCTCCAGATCAAAAGTGACATGTTCTACCAACTAAATCAGCCAGGTGCCCCCTAAACAGTTCTTGTTAACTACCTACCACATTCCTAAGTTGACCTGGTTCCGGTAAGAAATGAGCAATAAAACCTTTATAGACAACTTAAGATTTGATGTTCAATGTGTAAGAGAAAAATCATAAATTGAAATGGTGGAGTTCTAAACCATTTCATCAAGCATCAGAAGAGGTTTCAGTATTCCACCAATGTATCTCCTTTTAATGAAGCAAAGCCACACTGTAAGTTCCTTCTAACCATACTGAACCCATCTAATTCACTTATTACTGTTTGTGAGGATCCCCAACCCTATCTTCAATAATTTAGCACTATAATGATTCTCATTTCAAACCACTTCTGTGACCCACACCCACAGAAAGAGATTCAAAGAGACAGATGATGAAACTCAGACAAAAATTTCAAAAAGAGCTATTATAAATATACTTGTGGATTTAAAGAAAAGCTTGAACATAAATAGGAGAGACATGAAAAGCATTTTTAAAATGGAACCAGTGAGCCTGGAAAACCGTGCATACCATACAGAGACGGAAGAAAAGCAATTTGGCAATGTCTAACAAAACTGACATATAATCGGGCAACTCAGAGATAATAAAACAATATTCATGCAGTACTGTGTAAAGAAACATGCTACTGGAAATAGCCTAAACACTCACTTGAAAGGCACTGGGTAAATAAATACACCTTGATATACAGACCAATTACAACCTTTAAAAAGAATGAAAACAGCCACCCAGGTGGTTCAGTAGGTTAAGCCACCCACTCTTGGTTTCTGCTCAGGCCGTGATCCCAAGGTCATGAGACCTGGCCTACACGGGGCTCTGGGCTTAGCAGGGAGTCTGCTTGAGATTCTTTCTCTCCCCTCCTTCCCCTGACTTGTGTGCATGTGCTCACCAACATGCTCTCTCTCTCTCCCCCCGACCTTTCTCTAAAATAAATAGATAAATCTTTTTTTTTTTTTAAAAAGAATGAAAACAATCTATCCTGTATGGACTGATTCCCATATTGTTATATGAAAAAGCGAGATTCAGAAAAATGTGTACTTTACTACAGATATTACTGTGTGTAATAAAAAAGAATTACATATGTATATAATTGCATATACACTGAATATCTGTACATACATAAAGAAACTGTCGGTTCCTTTGTCTCAGAGGAAAGTAACAAGAATACTGGGGGCATTGACAAAGATTTACTTTTCACTCTTTTTCACCACTTTAATTTTTACTATGTGCATGTACTGCCTGTTCAAAAATACATCTTTGAATTATCTGAGAAACCTATTAAAATATATAAATTTCATATTTAGAAATGAAACAATGCATCTGGGATTCACAAAATAACAAAGAGGAGAAAACGGATGGGGATATGAATAAAATTAGATTAGCCATAAATCGTTCATTACAGGAACTTAACAGTAAAAAGGGCTTCTACTTTTGAATGTGTTTATTTACATCTTTCCTTAATAAAAAGTTAAATAAATAAATATATATTTAAAATTCCACCCAGAAAGATTCGGATTCAGGAAGTCTGTGGTGCAGTCCAGGCATTTTTATGTGTATAAGCTCTCAACGTCATTTCAACTCACACTAACATCTGAGAAAAAAGGTGATCTAGTCTATACAGAAACCCCAGCAAATTCAAGTTCTACCAATTCAGGGCCCTCAAGTCTGAAAAAAATAGGATGAAGTCCTAGGGAATAGAACACATACGACTTTTGGCCAATCCGTGCCATTTTATTTATTTATTTTTTTTAAGATTTTGTTTATTTGTCAGACAGAGCACACACAAGTAGGAGAAGCAGCAAATAGAGAAGCAGGCTCCCTGCTGAGCAAGGAGCCCGATGCAGGATTCCACCCCAGATCCTGGGATCATGAAATGACCAGAAGGCAGATGCTTAACTGACTGAGCCACCCAGGAGTCCCAATCCATGCCATTTTAAATCAAAGTGTTATGTGGATGATAGCTGAGATCCAGGTAACTGACCTAGAGATCTTTAAGAATCTACAGTTTCTGAATCCCTGCTGTTCTTACCTTTTCTTTCCCAACATGCCAAGCTAGGAGGCAAATAATTAAGCCAAGGGCCCCAATCAAGGTCACCTAAAGGAAGCTTAGAAAATTACCCCCTCACCAACCACTGTGCTCTATGGGGCCAATCTCAAAGGGGACTTTGGAAAATAAACACAGATAGGAATGTCACATAACATACACAGCACATAAGAAGGGGATGGGGCGATACTGGAGATAACGGTTATAAAAGACCACAGGAAAGAACTCTAAATTACTAATTAACTTAGCTACTGTGGCTCCCTACCATATCCGGATATTAAGTCTTTCCTTCTACCAACCCTCCATCAGATAAAATCATGACCTGATAAGAGTATATATATTCTACTTGGAGTTTATGGATTTTAATGGTAAGCAGAGTACAGGAGCTGCTTAAGTCCATGGAGTTCAAAATACTGACTCAGTACAGTACTATTATTTCTAATTATTTTTCATCTCAATTCAAACTATGTTATACCTCTTTAGCTATATTATTCATGACTTTGTCACTTTTTCATATCAACTGACTAAGAAGTGAAGTTTTGAAATACTACCCCTCTGTAAGCTGGGGCTGCCTGTAATATTCCACTCAGAGGACTGTAAAGACTCCTATTGGAGCAACCATTAAGCTTCCATTCCTCAAGCTGCTTAATCTCAGGTACTTTAACTTTGATTAATAGGCCTTTTTTTCCCCCAACCCTCTAAAAGACTTTAAGACCCATCTGAAGTCTATCCAAATTCTTTACATCCTTTTACAATTACCAAAACAGCAATGTAACCAATACTGACACCTGCAAGCATGGGTCTGACTACCACTAGCCATAATGTTTTCTTCTTTTTTTCCCTTTTAGGCTTCCTGAGAAGGGAAGAAGAAAGCAAAAATAGAAATGTTTTACTATCGGGCGCCTGGGTGGCTCAGTGGGTTGAGCCACTGCCTTCGGCACAGATCATGATCTCAGGGTCCTGGAATCGAGTCCCGCATCAGGCTCTCTGCTCAGCAGGGAGCCTGCTTCCCTCTCTCTCTCTGCCTGCTTCTCTGTCTACTTGTGATCTCTCTCTGTCAAATAACTAAATAAAAAATCTTTTAAAAAAAAGAAAGAAATGTTTTACTATCTTATAATCAATATAAAAATTCTGAATAATTCTGCCAAAGTTATACAAAGCCCATAGTAATTGGGTTCTTCTTTAAAATGTTTGTGACAGGGGCGCTTGGGTGGCTCAGTGGGTTAAAGCCTCTGCCTTCCGCTCGGGTCATGATCCTGGCGTCCTGGGATCGAGCCCCCACATCGGGCTCCTTGCTCGGCGGGGAGCCTGCTTCCCCCCCATCTCTCCCTCCCTCTCTGCCTACTTGTGATCTCTGTCAAATAAATAAATAAAATCTTAAAAAAATAAAATGTTTATGACATCATAAATAGGTGAGTAAAGGAAATGATACCTTGCATTCTCCTTAATCAACTTTCTCCTAGTTGTTCAAACCTCAATTTTTACATAAAATTATAATAAAAATGCATAACACAAAATTTACCATTTTGAAGTGTACAGTTCAATGGCATAAGTACATTCACACTGTTGTGCAACCATCGCCACTATCCATCTCCAGAACTTTTTTCCTCTTCCAAAACTGAACTCTACCCATTAAACAACTGTCCACTGCCCTTGTCCCCAGCCCCCAGCCCCTGGCAATCACCATTCTATGTTCTGTAAGAATTTAACTATTCCAGGTATCCTTTATTATGAAATTATACAGGATTTGCTCTTTTATGACTGATTTCACTTAGCATAATGTATTCAAGGTTCATCCACGTTGCAGTACATGTCAGAATGTCCCTCCTTTTTGAAACTAAATTATATTTCATTGTATGAATATGCCATATTTTGTGTATTTGTTCAGTCACCAAAAGATATTTGGGGGCACCTGGCTGACTTTGTCAATGCAGCATGCAACCCTTGATCTTGGGGTTGTTGAGTGTGAGCTCCATATTGGGTAGAGAGATTACTTAAAAATAAAGTCTTTAGGGGTGTCCAGGTGGTTCAGCTGGTTAAGCATCTGACTCTTGATTTCACCTCAGTCATAATCTCAGGGTCGTGAGATCAAGCCCCGCATCAGGTTCTGCACTGAATGTGGGGCCTGCTTAAGATACTCTTCCTCTCTCCCTCTCCTCTAACTCATGTGCATGCTCTAAAACTCATGTGCATGCTCTAAAAAAATAAATAAAATCTTATTAAAAAAAAAAAAAAGACATTCAGATTGCTTCCACTGCCTCCACCTTTTGACTACTGTGAATAATACTGCTACGAACATGAATATACAAATTTCTCTTCAAGACTCTTTCAATTCTTTTGTATATATGTCCACAAGCAGAATTACTGGATTATATAGAAACTCTATTTTTAATTTGAGGAATCACTATACTATATCCCATAGCAACTATATCATTTTACATTTCAACCAGTGGTGCACAAGATTACAATTTCTCTACATCCTCACTAACACTTGTTATTTTTTTCTTCTTTATAATAGCCACCATAATGGGTGTGACATGGTATCTCCCTGTGATTTTTTTTTTATTTTATTTATTTATTTGACAGAGAGAGATCACAAGTAGGCAGAGAGGCAGGCAGAGAGAGAGGGAGAAACGGACTCCCCACTGAGCAGAGAGCCCGATGCGGGGCTCGATCCCAGGACCCTGAGATCATGACCTGAGCTGAAGGCAGAGGCTTAAACCACTGAGCCACCCAGGCACCCCTCTCCCTGTGATTTTTAAATCTAATTCATCAATACTGGCTGTACTAACATCGAAAGCTTGACATCAACCGTAGCTATAACAAGTAAGCTTTCTATTTTTTTCATTTGAGTTCTTGACAAATTATTAAACATTACACTTTTTTTTTTTTTTTAAGATTTTATTTATTTATTTGACAGAGAGAGATCACAAGTAGACAGGCAGGCAGAGAGAGAGAGAGAGAGAGGGAAGGAGGCTCGCTGCTGAGCAGAGAGCCCGATGCGGGACTCGACCCCAGGACCCTGAGATCATGACCCGAGCCGAAGGCAGCGGCTTAACCCACTGAGCCACCCAGGCGCCCCTAAACATTACACTTTAAACTCTATAGGGGCGCCTGGGTGGCTCAGTGGGTTAAGTCTCTACCTTCAGCTCAGGTCATGATCTCAGGGTCCTGAGATCAAGCCCCACATCGGGCTCTCTGCTCAGCGGGGAGCCTGCTTTCCCCTCTCTCTCTGCTTGCCTCTCTGCCTACTTGTGATCTCTCTCTCTGTGTCAAATAAATAAATAAAATATTTTTTTTAAAAAACTAAACTCTATAGAAACCCACATTGTTAGCTGGGCATTCCCAAATGATTACTGAATAATCCCCAGTTTTTTTCAGACTATCGATGGAAAGTACAGAAATTATTACATTACTAAAAGCATCAAGCTTTCTATTAAGATATAAATATGAATGTGATCAGCATTTCTAAAGATCAACAAGAAGAAACAAATGAAAAGAAACAAGTAAAACTAAAATTTTTTTTTTTAACATAAGGGGAAGCTCAGGGCACTAAAAAGATCATCTCATCATAAACAGGGTTAAGAAACCAAAGAATTTATAGCCAATATTCTATGATCAAAAAAAAAATAATGATGATAACCACACAACAACCAATAAAAAAAGGCACCTCTATGCAAGTAACCTTAGGGAATATCTTCATTCAACTGGAAATAAGCAAACAGCTATGTTAGAGCAAAACAAACTTTTGATTCTGTTTACATGAGAACCCTGCATTCAGAGTTCTCTTCCGAACACATCTATCAATTGTTTCCAGAATCTAAAGATAAAGTAGACACAAGTGCGGTCCATTTTCAAAAGTGAACTCATTACCAAACTCTGTAAAGGGAGAAGGATGGAACAGGAAATGAAAAATACAGTTAAGACTGCTTTACCAGGAACAAAGTACCAATGTACCTTTAATCTGGTGTCCTCAAAACTAACAGAGCTGGAGAATTATCCTATGTGTAAAGAGTACTGAGATGTTCTACACTATTAGTGCGGTACTAAGTTCATTAATACAGTGTGTCTTTAATCAAATTAGAAAACATACATTACAGATTACAGTTGCCTTTCAGCATGCTATAATCAGCACCAGATACAAAAAGGTTTAAAAGCACTATGTAAAAATTATTGAGCATGCTAAAAAAAAACAAAGAAAATACCACCACCTACCTACCCCACATAAGCAGTCCCCTACTACACCAAATCCTTATCATTCTTATCTTTACCTGGATCCTTCTTTCTCTCCCTCACCTCAATTAAACCTCAAGATCTGACCTGCCCATGTCAAAACAGTACTTCACATTCTGGCCTCAAAACATTACCCATCTCTTCCTATGATCTACCATCTCTTTCTGATTATCTATCTCTCACCATACAAATTCACAATATCCTTTGCTAAATTCTAGTTCCTCTCCTTCTAGTACCTTAGATTCAAAATTAACACTTCTCTTGCATAACACAAAAGGTATTTTTAAAAGATGCTTAGCAGCAAATGAATCCAAAATTCTTAACCTGAATTCTCTCAATCTTTTTCCTTTTTCATCATACTTCAGGTATGATGAACTTCTAGGACGTGAAACACTTTAGCAGAGATAACATTCAAAAGCAAAATTTCTTCAGAGAAGTAAAAGCACTTGAGGCTTCCCTTCCCTTCCCTTCCCCAAAGCATTTTTATGTGCAAATCAGTAATTTAGTCATTTCTAGAAAGGAGCTTTGTGCATCACTCTAATGACTCTGAACACTGCAAAATGCCTTTTTGAAAAAAAAAAGAAAAAAAACAGGGTCAACCTAGTTCACCCAGCTAGTGGACCAAAGAAAAATTACACTATTTTCTTTCTTTCTTTGAGAGAATGTGCATGTACACACATGCACTCAGGGGAGGGACAGAGGATGAGGGAAAAAGAGAATTCGTAGGCAGGCTCCAACCCCAGTGTGAGGCCGATGCAGGCACAATCTCAGAACCTGAGATCATGGCCTGAGCCAGTCATGAGCCAAAGGGAAGAGTCAATCGCTTAAACAACTGAGTCACCCAGGCACCCCGAAATTATGCTATGTTTAAACTACTTTTGCGTTCCTCACAAAGTCTAGAACAGAGCTAAATGAATAAAGCCTTGTTAGCGTCTCATATCATTTCAAAATTTTTTTTAAATTTTATTTAAGTAATCTCTATACCCAATGTGGGGCTTGAACTCACAACCCCAAGATCAAGAGTCACATGCTGCACTGACTGAGCCAGCCAAGCACCCTTCAAGCTTATTTTTTTAATAAGGTACTGCAAACATCAGTTTTATCACAACTTTTAAGTTTTGTACAAATGTCTGTCTTGATATCACAAAGTCTGACAAACAAATCAAAGGAGGCAGAATGAAGTCTTCAAAGTAATCTAGTTTTGTGTAAATAATAGATTACTCCAGCTTGGTTTAGCCATAAAAATTTTGCTTTCATAAATATACCTAGGAAAAGGGTATACCTTGGAAATACATTTCAACTGAAAATTTCTCAATATTTCATGGAGTGGATAAAGAAATATTTTTCTTAGGAGCTTTATAACTGAAAGATAAGGGAGAAGAATATTAAAAACAAATATTCCACTATTTTAATGACACAGTGACTGATTAAAAAGTCATGAATTGAACAATTTGTTATTACAATGGTTGTTTGTTTGTTTGTTTGTTTTAAGATTTAGTTATTTGAGAATGAGCACCAGGAGGAACAGAGGGAGAAGAATTTTTTTTTTTTTTAGATTTTATTTATTTGACAGACAGAGATCACAAGTAGGCAGAGGCAGGCAGAGGAGGTGGGGGGGGGGGGGGGAAGCAGGCTCCCTGCTGAGCAGAGAGCCCAATGCCTGCTCCATCCCAGTACCCTGAGATCCTAACCTGAGCCGAAGGCAAAGGCTTAATCCACTGAGCCACCCAGGCACCCCAGAAACTCCCCCACTGAGCTATTATTTATTTGACACAGAGAGAGAGAGAGAGAGAGCACACAAGCAGAGGGAGCAAAAGAGGGAGAGGGAGATGCAGACTCTCCACTGAGCAGGGAGCCTGATACAGGGCTCAATCCCAGGGCTCTGGGATCGTAACCTGAGCCAAAGGCATCAACCAACTGAACCACCCAAGCATCCATCTATAAATTATTTTCATTTATAAATTCAAATTTGGGGTACTATTTTTTTTAAATAATCGAGTTAATTTACCTAAAATTTAATCACTCCTGCCTTTTTTCTTTAACATGTACAAACTACAAAGATAAAGCACTTTACAAACTCTTTTATGTCTTGCATGGACAGAATAGGTAACCATGTGCTTCATTTTAGAACAGCAACCCACCTCACCCTACCCCACCCAAAAAGAGAGAAAGATCTCCACTGCTTTATTCTTTTTTAAGTCTCCAGTTAATGACTTCCCAAATTTTTATCATATAATGACCACCTATGAACTTATCATGAGAAGTTTACAGTGCTGGATTTGTCCCTCATTAAAGAGTTTTATGCTCACATGCTAATTATTCTCCAACTAAAGTGCCATATCTTCCTTCAAGAGGATAAATATAAAAGGGAAGGAAATCTTCACCAATTATAGATATTTCTACCTTTCCAATCCAAAGAACATTAAAAGAATGCACCTATAAATGTCTCACAACACAAAACATACCCTGGTCAGCCTCAAAAGAGGTTTATGTTTTTATGCCTTTCAATTTAAAATTAATGTTATATTTTTAACAAATCATAAACCTCTGAAAGAAGAAATGCTTTCTTTAAACAAGATAGAAAAGGCATAAAGAGAAAATTGGGAAATATGACTTTATTAAAATCTAAAATTTGTATGCATTTATGAAATGATTCCAAACCAAAAATAAGCCACAGAAACAGAGAAGATACTGGCAACACACATAACAAAAGATCTGAAAAAACCATGTTGTATTTAGCAAAATTCAGTAGAAAAATTGATAAAAGAGATAAATGAGCAATTCACAGAAAAGGAAATACATGCCAAAAGACATATTCCCAGTCTCACTAGCAATAAGGAAAACACTAATTAAAACTACAGTCAGATGCCATTTTATAGCCATGAGACTGACAAAAAAGTAGGACAATACCCAATATTAAAGAGCTGTAGGTCAACAGAGGCTCTTACGGGCTAAAGAAGTACAGTCACTTTTGAGGGTAAAGCTGAAAATGGACCTATTCCGTAATCTAGCAATTGTTCCAGGTAGATAGACATCCTGCCTACAGAAACTCACACACTTAAGTACAAAAAGATAAAAAACAGAAACAAAAAACACACAGGTAAAATAATGTTCACTGCTGTTCTGTATATAGCAGCAAAAATTTTGAAAAAACCTGATTGTCAAAAAAGAATAAAGTATGGCTTTTTCATACAACACCCACAATACAAATGTGGCATATATCACAATCATGTTTAAGTACACCAAAAAAAAGGAAAAACACACCAATTATAAGGGTGAGACACCACTGATTTTAAGATGTATCACAATTTCAAAGATGTCAGAATGTGAGGAAAATTGTGTATATCAGAACTAACAACATGCAGCAAAATGAATTAACTGAAATTACGTATATGAACATGGATAAATCTCAAAACAACAATGTAGAACAAAAACAAGTTGCAAAATTGCACTAACCTATATTTAAGAGTGAATAACAGACAATCCTATACTGTACTTAGATATATTAAGTATGTGGTCCAAGTATAAAAACACAGGTGGAAATGATAAACATGCTGGGCAGAAAGGGAAAAGGAGGGACTTTAGCTACAGGACCTGTTTGATTTGATTCTATTACTTTCTATACTTTCACAGCCTACAATCACATTTTTAAAAATTTTTTAATTAACATATAATGTATTGTTTCAGGAGTACAGGTCTGTGATTCATCAGTCTTACACAGCGCTCACCATAGTACCTACCCTCCTCAATGTCCATCACCAAGCCACCCCATGCCTCCCCACCCACACCTCCACTCCAGCAATCCTCAGTTTCTTTCCTGAGATTAAGAGACTCTTATGGTTTGTCTCCCTCTCTGGTTTCATCTTGTTTCATATTTCCCTCCCTTCCCCTATGGCCCTCTGTCTTGTTTCTCAAATTCCTCATATCACATTAACTTTTAAATGAAGAAAAAAAATCTACCAGAGAACTGAAAAACCTCTCTGATTGTATTTGTTAAAGAAAAAGGGAAAAAAAAAACCCACTTTAGGTATATTTTACTAGCATATTCAACAGCCATATACTATATACTATATATTATATTATATGAAATATAATATAATATATAGTATATGGCTGTTGAATATGTTTTTATGTATTATATTACATTATGATATGTATTATATTTTATATTATATGAATATATAATATATAGTATATAGTATATAGTATATGGCTGTTGAATATGCTAGTAAAATATATATATAAAATATATATATTATATATATAATATATATACTTTTTTTTTCAATTTTTCTTTCTATTCAAATCAAGTAAAGTCACTTATAAGCAGGAAGACACAGCAGTAAAGAAAACATGTTTTTCCATCAATGAGCTGCTTCTAGCAAAAGGCAAACACTTGTATCCACATAACTACATCACTAACAAGGGCAGTAAAATAAGATGACATAAGATGTGCAAGACATGCAGGTAGCAAGGAGAATGGAAATGATTCAAATATGCTCCTGAGGGGCGCTTGGGTGGCTTAGTGGGTTAAAGCCCCTGCCTTCGGCTCAGGTCATGATTGCAGGGTCCGGGGATCGAGCCCCACATCAGGTTCTCTGCTCATAGGGAGCCTGCTTCCCTCTCTCTCTGCCTGCCTCTCTGCCTACTTGTGATCTCTATCAAATAAATAAATAAATAAAATTTTCAAATATGCTCCTGAAGAAGCATGAAAGGATTCAGTAAGTTAACCTTTGAGCTAAATTTTGAAAGATCATGGGAAGAAGTTTCCCATGTAGAAAAGAATATTCCATGCAATACAAACCAATATACATGTACAAAGGCAGAGACTAGTGAAAATATGGCATATTAGCTTTTTTTGGCTAGAAAAAAGGCCCACAAATTATGGCTGGCCAAATCTGACTCAGCCTATTTTTGTATGGTCCACAGCTAAGAATAGTTTTTACATTTCTAAAAGGTTGTTTTAAAAAAAAAAAAAAAAAAGTATGTAACAGAGACCATATGTGGCTTGCAAAACTCAACTATTTGCCATCTAGCCCTTAAAGAAAGTTTGCTACTTCCACGCTAGAATATAACTTGCCAGGAGAGTGGAACACTGGAGAAAAAGATGATCCCTGAGAAGAAAGACAACTGTAAAAAGAAAAAGCAAAGATCATGAAAAACCGTGTCCTCCATGCCAAGAAGCTATAAGGTGATGGGGGCCTCTGAAGGGTTTTAAACAGAAAATCAACATAATCATATCTATATTATAAAAAGATTACTCAGGCAAAGTTCTAAAGGATAAACTTGACAGAGACAATAATGGAAACAACAGCTGAAAAACTATTGTAATAGTCCAGGTTAACAGCTGATCAGAGCCTCAGCAAAGACAGTAAGTAGCAAAGGAATGAAACTGAGTACCAATTACCAATAGGTAGCAAGGAGGAAGAACCACAGAGCGCAGTGAGGTGGGAAGAAAGGAAACGACACAGACATTTCTGGCTTGTAAAAACTGATAGCCAGGGGCGCCTGGGTGGCTCAGTGGATTAAGCCGCTGCCTTCGGCTCAGGTCATGATCTCAGGGTCCTGGGATCGAGCCCCGCATCGGGCGCTCTGCTCCGCAGAGAGACTGTTCCTCCTCTCTCTCTGCCTGCCTCTCTGCCTACTTGTGATCTCTCTCTCTGTCAAATAAATAAAATCTTTAAAAAAAAAAAATGATAGCCAAATGATAATAGAAAACATTTTTGGGGGGCACCAAGCATCTGCCTTCGGCTCAGGTCATGATCTCAGGGTCCTGGGAAGGAGCCCCACATAGGGTTCCCTGCTCAGCGGGAAGCCTGCTTCTCCCTCTCCCACTCCCCCTGCTTATTATGTTCCCTCTCTTCACTGTGTCTCTGTCAAATAAATAAAATCTTGAAAAAAAAATTTTTTTTAAGAACAGGAAAACTGAGGGAAAAATTGGATTTTAGACATGATGAGTTTGAGGTGCCCTACGACACAGCCCAAGTTCCCCTATGTGCAGATTATTTTAGGAAGGCCTGTATGCAGGTAGTTGGGAAGTTATCATCCCAGGGGGAAGGAGTGAAGGACATGAGGAGTAAGTAAGGAAAGAAGGAAAAGCAATTCATAAAATTTACTATTTTGGCAACAATCATAATCATTGATTCAAATAAGAATTATCCAGGGGCGCCTGGGTGGCTCAGTGGGTTGGGCCTCTGCCTTCAACTCTGGTCCTGATCTCAGCGTCCTGGGATCCAGCCCCGCATTGGGTTCTCTGCTCAACAGGGAGACTGCTTCCCCCACCCTGCCTGCCTCTCCACCTACTTGTAATTTCTCTGTCAGATAAATAAAATCTTAAAAAAAAAAAAGAATTATCTAAAGATGCAAAAACTAGAGGGAGAAAGCTTTAAAAATAACAGAATATGATTGCTGGGAGATAATTCACCATATGTCTCTCATGTTTCTCCTTGTCTTGCAAGGAAGGGCACTGACTGCCTTTGTTCCAGAGTATCTTTTCAAAGGATATCTGTATATCCCTGAACATCCCTGGAAGGTAGAGATAGCATAGTGTCTTCCTTCAGGGCAAAGGGCAGGTTTTTAGTGTTCAGTATAATAAAGATAATGACTCTCTCTTGGTCCAATGTCAGGCAGGCTTACTGCCCCTTTTGAAAGATTCAAGTTCCCTAAATCTAGGGTTCCTCTCTAACAACGTAAACGCTTTTGTGCAGAAGTTACCAGGCTGGCCCTGTTCACATCACAATGTGGGGAACTCAGTTGGGGAACCAGGCAAAATATTGACACAATGACTACTGCTATTGCTATGAGTAAGAAAGTCCTTCACCTCTGACCTAACAGTCTCCTATCTTCTGCCAGTTTCCATAGCTAATTTGTTAGCTTGCAAGACCCTTCACAGCTCTCAACAATTACACAGTTTCGGGGCATGTGGGTGGCTCAGTTGGTCACGTGTCTCCCTGCCATTCAGGTCATGATCACCAGATCCTGGGATCAAGTCTGGCAGGCTTCCTGCTCAGCAGGGAGTCTGCTTCTCTCTCTCTCTCTCTCTCTCTCTCTCTCTCTCTGCCCCTCCCCTCTGCTCATTCTCTTTCTCCCTCTCAAATAAATAAATTAAATTAAATTAAAAATAAAAACAATTACACAGTTTCAAAATACATCTTCATAACACACATACCAATCAATAGAAATCGGCAGGTCCCACCTCAAGTGATCAAGGTTAAAATCACTAGTAACAGGACGTATCAACATCATGTGTCTCCTGATACAAATGTAGTAAGAGGAATACATTTTACTATAACATTTCTAAGTACAAGAAGACAAATCCAAACTGAGGACCATTCTACAAATCAACTGGCAGTATTCTTCAAAATGTCAATGTCAGAAAACAACACAAAGACTAAAAAACTTTTCAGATTACTTGTAACTAAAGAGACATAAAAACTGAATAGTCCTTGCTTTTAGGAAAAATATTACAGGTAAAAACATAGATATATAGGGGTAAAGGAACATATGCCTGCAACTCAAAAAAAGCTGAGGAAAAAAATACAGAGATATACAGATACAGATATACAGAGAAAAGGTAAACACATACGGAATAAAATATTAACATTGAAAGAATCCAGGTGAAAGATACATAAGAATTCTTTGTACTACTGTAACTTTTCCATAGGTATGAATTAGGCGAAGTGATAAATTAAACAGAAGAAAAAGAATATGAGTGACATGCATAAAACAGTATGTTTGGTGTTTTGTTTTGTTTTGCACAAGGCAGCTCTTTAAGAGATACTCATTTGGGAATGAACTGTTTAGTATTGAAGGCATGACCCAGATCACCTAAAATCTAGAATCGTCAGACACACAATGAGTCTCTGGGGATCATCTGCCAACATTAATAAAAAAGTATTATAAGCAGTGAAAAGAAATCTTTTCATTTAAAAGTATTACTTAATTCACAGTAGTTTTGGAGCTTTGGGTCATTATGTAATTTCTTCAGTGGAGACTAAAAGTAGAAATTCACTATGTGGTCCAATAAACTTGACAAAAAGGCCTTTTCATTCTTGAAAAGCCAGAGAACCCTAGTACAGTTCTATACAAGGCTCTACAATGGGCATTAGAAAATAGAACCACATAACTAACTAGCAATATTCAGACAATAAAACGTAGTTTCCAGTCACACAGTTTCATTTCAATTATCCTGTTTAAAGTGCATATTTATAAAAGACAAAACAATATGTCTTCTTAGAAAAGATAAATACCCCAGAAATTTAACTCTCTTCACTGGCCTTTTAAATATCAGTATTTTAAATACCTATATATTTAACAGATTATTTTACCAGTATCCTGTCCAGGAAATTACTTAAACCCTAAAACATTTACATAAGAAACATTTTCACACAAATGAACTGGATAAATGAACATATTATAAAGTTCTGCAAAATAAACCTGCTCTCTGAGGTGCCTACAAAACATTTATTTGAAAACACTAAAGTCTTGGGTATTTTCCAGCAGTATTGTGAACAAAGCATCTAGAGAATGTGTTGACTATAACACAATCACCATGTTAAATAACAAGCTTCATCTGACTTAGCAAAACATTCCAACTTTTGGAACAGAAAATGACCTGCTAGACATTTCAAAGCTGCTAGAAATCACCCTGCAATACCAATTTACTTTAGAAAGGCTAGAAAAGGGTTAATTCAAACAGTACTTAAGGACCACACTTACTAAAGCGTATAATTCTCTGGATTTTTTAAAGCTATCTAAAATCAAAATCCCAGGGCGGTGCTGGGCTGGCTTAAGTCAGTGGAGCATGCAACTCTTGATCTCCAGGTCGTGAGTTCAAGCCCTACACTGGGCACAGAGCTTGAAAGAAAAAGGAAGGAAGGAAGGAGAAAAAAAATTTAATTTAGTTTAAAAACCAAAATAAAGACCCAAAAATGAAACACTGATAGAAAAATTTACTAAAAAGTTCACCTGAAGCACTTTCTTCCTTAAAGAAAAAAAGACTACCAATGCAAATCTAGTTTATAAAACTAGTAAAAAGAAAACTTCATTTAAATAGGTCATGCAGTGTCTTGTCAGTACCAGTATGATGGCTTGCTAGACAACACTAACAGTTCTACAATTTTGGGTTATAAACAACTTCCCTTTTTTTTAAAGATTATTTATTTATTTATTTGACAGACAGAGATCACAAGTAGGCAGAGAAGCAGGCAGAGTGAGAGGAGGAAGCAGGCTCCCTGCTGAGCGGAGAGCCCGATATGGGGCTCAATCCCAGGACCCTGGGATCATGACCCCAGCCGAAGGCAGAGGCTTTAACCCACTGAGCCACCCAGGCACCCCATGAACAACTTCCTTAATAGAAAGTCAAATGAGTTACTTTCTATTTTATAGAAAATCTATCCCAAAGAACCACCACAAAATTTTTATTTTGCTTTAAAAAAAAAAAATCTATGCAACTAACTTTTGGGCAAAAATGAGTATTGAGTATTTAGTATGAAATCCTAAAAACTAAAAAAAAGAAAAAGTCCTTACCAGAATACCTCCTAACCTATTTTACCTCTGAAACAACTCAAATCAACAGAGGAAGCTGAATCCTAGATTAATAATTCAAGCAAATGTCCACTGTTGACAAAGCATTATAAAGGAAAAAATTCTGTTCTTTGTAAGAAATAATGATTCAAAGTTCTAAATGAACATTCATAGAATCAAAGGTCCTGTTATATAAAACTTCAAAATTATAGGCTATCTTCAATAAACAACTTTAATATTCTCATTTTATACTTCCAATAGTACAACATTCTACATTCATAACTGAAAGAGAACTATCACTCCAGAATAATGTATATCACAGAACTGAAAGTCTAAAAACCAGTCAAGTGAGAATAGTAGCTGCTCCCCACCCCCCCCCCCCCGACACCCACACAAGTTAACAGTTTTGCGTTTGGAAAAGCTGAAAAGACAAATATTGACAGCAGTGTAAGCTTGATGATAGTACTTTTGGTTTCGAAAAATATTTATGAACATTTTAGGGCTTGAAAAAATAAACTGGAACAATAAAGTCAGCAACTTGTTCTTTCCAAATTCTGGTAAGATCCTATATGGCCCTTAGGTGACCATGTACCCTGTTACATTCAAATTTGCTGGGTTTTTTCCTACAATTATGTTCTCTCCCTACTCATATTTTAGTTGCCAGATATGCTACTTTACATAAATGTCCCTTTTTAGAAATTTAGTGAAGTACCTTCAAAAACCTTTCTAATGTAGAACCACTATTTTTAAGTTTCAAATTTTAACTGTCATATATGTCTTGTGAACTGGGGTCTCTCACAATGGCTTCAGGAAATCCTGTGCTTCAGGAAATTCTCTATGGTATCTAATCAGAAACAATAGAAGGAACAGAAATGAAAATATGTTAAGAAAAATAAAGATCTCTTTTTTATTCTCATGACAAATGTGGGGAAGGGACAAAGCAGAGATTCAAGCTTTCCTAAGAAAGCCAAAAAGAAACTAAAGAACGATGTAAATTCATAAAGACCTAAAGAAGAAAGAAAAACAGCAGCTTTTCAAAAGAATACTATCAAAGAAGGGTCACTGAATTCTTAGGAATCTCCTAGAACTGCTTATGTTTGGCTCTACTTCTAATCATTAACTTTTCAAAATGACACACATTGTTGGGGCACCTGGCTGGCTCAGTTAGTAGAGTATGCAACTCTTGATCTCAGGATTGTGAACTTGAGCCCCACACTGGGCACAGAGATTACTTAAATTAATTTTTAAAAATAAAAATTAAAAATTAGTAAAATAAAATGACACATGGTTGGGTTGCTAGTAATAAGGCGTATACTAAAACTGCAGATTTATATGGGCTTAGCAAGGGTCACATAAATACTTCTTTCTTCTACTTACCACTAGCCCCACAGAAGCACTAAAAATAAATCTTCACATTAGTGTAAAAAGTCACACTGCAGGGCGCCTGGGTGGCTCAATGGGTTACGCTCTGCCTTCCGCTTAGGTCATGATCTCAGGGTTCTAAGATCAAGCCCCACCTCTGGTCTCTGCTCAATGGGGAGCCTGCTTTCCCCCTCTCTCTTTCTCTGCCTGCCTCTCTGCCTACTTGTGATCTCTCTCTCTGTCAAATAAATAAAATCTTAAAAAAAAAAAAGCCACATTGCCATATATGATATTATAATGTTATATGTATCAGAATTACAACTGTAAGAAAATCATTTTCAGATCTATCGGCTGAAGAGATTTTTTAAATGCCATCAACATACTAAAAAGATAAAAAGATAATTACAAAAGTTTAATTCTATTTGAAGATGGTAAGTGATAGCTAACATATTTTAAGTTCAAAACTGAAGGCCAGCTATTGATCCTATGCGATAAAATACAGAAAAATATGTTAAATCAATTGACTGAAAATGGCCAACAGTTTACTGTTAACAACTGTTAACAACTGTTACTGTTAACAGTTTACTGATAAGAAATTTATACTCAGATAATAACTAAAAATCACTAAAAATAACTAAAAATCTCATACTGGGCAAAAGTAACTTCGTGTCATTTTTCTGCCATTTGCTTAAGAAGCTAGATAGAATCTCAGATAGAAAGTAATGATTACATACCAATTACACATGATAAATATGCCAAAACAGTTATTTTTTTTTTTTGACAGAGAGAGAGATCACAAGTAGGCAGAGAGGCAGGCAGAGAGAGAGGAGGAAGCAGGCTCCCCGCGGAGCAGAGAGCCCGATGCGGGGCTCGATCCCAGGACCCTGAGACCACGACCCGAGCCGAAGGCAGCGGCCCAATCCACTGAGCCACCCAGGCGCCCCCAAAACAGTTATTTTATAACAATGTTAAAACTTCAGGGGCACCTGGGTGGCTCAGTCAGATGAGCGTCTGCCTTTGGCTCAGGTCATGATCCCATTCAGGCTTTCTGCTCAGTGGGAAGTCTGCTTCTTCCCCTCCCCCTGCTCCTCCTCTCCTTCTCTCTCTCTCTCTCACTTTCTCTCAAGTAAATAAAATCTTTTAAAAAGGGGGGGGGGGGCGCGCACTTGGGTGGCTCAGTCGTTAAGCATCTGCCTTTGGCTCAGGTCATGATCCCAGGATCCCATGGTCCTAGGATCAAGACCCGCATCAGGCTCTCTGCTCAGTGCCCTGCTTCTCTCTCTCCTACTCCCTCTGCTTGCGTTCCCTTTCTCGCTGTGTCTCTATCAAATAAATAAATAAAGTCTTTAAAAAAAAAAAAATGTTATTTGTTCATAGTAACCTTGCAAGTTGAAAGGACAAAAATGATCACTAAGCTATTACCATTATCTGGAATGAGACTGCAGAATATGGGTAGACTAGATGAATATGTAAAATTTAACCAGTCTGCCATAAAAACACGAAAAGATACACATTGTTCTCTCCAGGAAAAGACGGAATTTCAGCATAAAAATCATTTTTAAATTATTCAATTACTATAAATTATAAAATATTCAGGAAAAAGAACCTATTTCCCTTTTAGTCATTCTAGCATGTTGTATTACATGTTTACAATCATAGTACAACGTATAACTTGATATGCCGACTTGTTCTCTCTAGGATATTTTGAACAGCAGCATAATATTCTACCATGTGTGCATACTCTAATTTGTTGAACTGACTTTTTTTCCAATTTCTTTCACTATATTTATATAAAGTTGTGATGAACATTTTCATTTAAATAGCTTTTATACATTCTTAATTTTCTTAGTATGGATTTCCAAAAAAGAAACTTGATAAATACTACCAAATTTTGCTTTGCAAAGTGCAAATTTTACTGTGTTTTTTTTTTTAACGAATCCACCAGAAATAAGTATTTTAAGATTTAAAATTTCAAACACAGGGGCGCCTGGCTGGCTCAGTCAGTAGAACATGAGACTCTTGATCATAGGGTTGTGAGTTCAAGCCCCATGTTGGGTGTAGAGATTACTTAAAAATAAAATAAAGTTTTCAAACATAAACTGCAACAGAAATGAGTGAAGATACCAAAGAGGAAATAGGAAAAGAAACAATGTGGAAATAAGATAATTCAATCTGAGCTACCTGTTTTGGGGGGGTGGAACATGGAGCTCAATAATTCAAAAGATGAGCTGAGAGCTAAGAATAGGATGCACTATAAATCCAACCATTTGGAGGAATAAATAAATTGTGAGATAAATACTGGAGAGCTTAGTGGGAGTAATTTCACTGGAGTGGCAAGGACAGAATTATACTGCAAGGGCTAAGAAGTGAGTATGAATTCAAATAGAAGCTGAATGTACATTTAAGAAGTTTGGAAGAAATAAACAGGTTCATAGATTGGAGGAGGCACAATTAAAAGATGGCTGCTTAAGATCTCAGATACCTGATCTTTTTTTTTTAATATTTTATTGATTTTATTTAACAGAGAGAGACGGAGAGATCACAAGTAGGCAGAGAGGCAGGCAGAGATTGGGGGCGGGGGAAACAGGCTCCCCCGGCTGAGCAGAGAGCCCGATGCGGGTCTCGATCCCAGGACGCTGAGATCATGACCTGAGCTGAAGGCAGAGGCTTAACCCACCGAGCCACTAAGGCGCACTGATACCTGATCATTTGTAAAGGCTGAAGAAAATGGGCCCAAGGGCGGGGGCAGTGAAGCCTTAAAATTAATGGACAGGCTCAGGACACTGAAAAACACATTTCAGGATAAAAATCTACAGTCAAGAATAGGAAACAATCTTGGAGGGAAGGAGATGTTTCAGAGTAGTAAAAACACAAAGTATGTACTGGTAGAAACTATATTCAGAGGCGGAGGGTTGGAAATCTGGAGGAAGTTCATACCTATTTACTTCTCTACAGGAAACAGATTCATCTGCTAGAATTAAAGTGAGGGGTAGAGCAGTGTTCTGAGAAGTAAAGCATGTATATGACACATTCTCAAGTGCTTGGGCAGCTATCTGTGAAGCTGCTTAGTAAAAGCACTATACTTTGATTAAAGGATATAGGTAGAGCATAGCATGCCTCTATTTGATTACTTTTATGATAATTATAATTTGATTCTCCAGTGTCTATGAGGGGTTTTATATCCATAAAAACCTTTAAGACATGGTCTCTAACCTGAACAGTTCATATACTATTTTATATTTTGAAATATAAAAATTTCCCCAAATCTAATATATTAGGTTAGAAACTGATGTATTTCATTTTCTTCCAATCAGATTAACAAGAAAAATTTTCAAGCTAGATATACCTTCCGATATGAGATATTTAAAAAGTCAGAGTAGCCATTAGAAATATTTTCAGAACTGCCACACTAGGAGGACTTAGAGCAACTCACAAGGTAAATATCCCAATTGTTATCTACTCAAAAGTACTGGCAAAACCAATTATACTATAATCCCTAACACCCTAAGTATATTTCCACACAGAATTCAATTTTAAATACACATGTATAATAAATATAAAAAGTCACCAAATTGTAAAATTTCATTAAGAATGTATCATATGCAATTATAGTGGGGCAATATAATACTTGCCCTTTGCATGACTCGGCTTCAAGGACCCCAAATTAAACATACTTATGATTTATGTAAATGTTTAAGTACACAAATAATATCCCTTTTGTATAATGATTTCAAATAAGTTACAGCTAGCAATTTCAATCTTCTTCAAATCGAATTCCATCTAGACCCTGTTTTCACCTTCTATTTTCTTTCCACCAATTGGCACAGGAATGAGGTTTGGAGAGCTCTGCATTCCAAATTTAGAGGTAGTAATATAGTTAGGAAAGGCAAACCTATTAGAATCTTCCCAAGCAATGCAAGAATTGTGCATGTCCAAAAAGGCAAACCATGAGAATAAGAGAACTGGATTCACATACCGAAGAAATATGAACTTCCCCTTGATTTAAATGTACATACAATATGTCTCTATAAAACCATTAGACTATTAAATGGAAAAGCTTTAACAGAAAATAAATTTATAGAATTGTTTTCATTTTGTTTTTGAAGACTTGTTTGTTTATTTAGTTTAGAGAGAGCACAAGTACACGCAGGGCTAGGGGACAGGGAGAGGGAAAGAAATCCTCAAGCAGACTCCCCACTGAGCTTGGAGCCCAATGCAGGGCTCCATCTCAGGACCCTGAGATCATGACCTAAGCTGAAAACAAGAGTTGGCCACTTAACCAACTGAACCACCCAAGCACCCCCAGTTTTTTTCATATTTCTAAAATGACGTTTTTGCCTTTAAACATTATAAGGAGTAACAAGTATTATACCCAACTATCAGAAGCCGAACCATTCCTGATATTTTAAACATTATTTATTTAAATAAACAGTTTTTAAAAACTTGAACATGCTATATATAAATCATTATTCTTCTCAGGCAGTGTTTCCCAGGTCACGTACTCATACTCAAGTATAAAAAAAAATTTACAGTACTTGGCTAATTTCACCTATTTGCCCAAAGCTAGAACCATGTCTTGCTCTCTTCCTTCACAGCTGCATACTTTGCACTTGGTAAGGACACCCAAATATATACCAGGTAAAATAGCTTCCACACACATATTTTACCACTGTTTTGCCTAACATAATAAAATTGCATTTAATTGTGGTACCAGTCTGTGATCCAGCTACAAAAAATACTGAAAGCACAGTAACCAGATTAAAAACCTAGTATTTTTGAAGCCAATACTATTCTCACCTAACTTTAAACACTCCAGAGATACTTGTACTGTCTCCACTGAAACTGATTACAAGTTGGCCCAACACGTTTTGTTCGGCGAATGTAGCGAAGCACAGCATCATCGCTATAGGCTATACAGCTCATAACCTACAATTTTCATTGTGATTTTATGTCACTTTACCCTACTTAATCTCAATATAAGTTGTCATAAATTACATATTTAAAACCCTCTGAAGTATTAACTTAAATTTTACTTGGAAGAAATATCTCTAGAAAGTCAGGTTCAATTTTCAATATGTTATCACTCTAACTTACTAACTATTTAAGACCGTACATTATATATCTAAGGTCGTATAGTTTACCAAACCTACAAGACTCGTTGTATAATTAAACAGGTAACACAGACTCAAAATATAGACAAATAATATCTTTAGGGCTTTAAATAACCGCTTTATAGGGTATGAAATATTTTTTAAGCAAGCTATTTTCTGCAAGGGTTTCAAAGTTTACTATCTCATTATTTAAAAAACTGTAAGGTATTTTAATTTATGAATAATATGCAACAAAAGTAGGGGGAAGCTGAAGAATTTGGAGTTAACAAACATTTTTAGTATGTCACATGATTTTTAATTTTTTTTTGAAAGATTTTATTTATTTATTTGACAGACAACTCAAGTAGGCAGAGAAGCAGGCAGAGAGAGAGGAGGAAGCAGGCTCCCTGCTGAGCAGAGAGCCTGATATGGGGCTTAATCCCAGGACCCTGGGATCATGACCTGAGCTGAAGGCAGAGGCTTTAACCCACTGAGCCACCCAGGTGCCCTGTTTTTAATTTCTAAAATGGAAAACTGGTCTTTCTCAACTTAAATGGTGTTACATCCTGATAAACCCATCATAAGTTGAAAATACCAAGTAGAAAATGCATTTAATACACTTAACCTACTGAACATCATAGCTTAGCCTTGTCCACCTTAAACCCGCTCAAAACACATTAGCCTACAGTTGGGTCAAGTCATCTAACACAAAGCCTATTTTATAATACAGCGGTAAATATCTCATGTAATGTATTCAATACTGTACTGAAAGTGAAAAAAGGAATGGCTGTGTGGGTGCAGAATGGTTTTAAGTATATCATTATTGACCCTCACGATCATGTGGCTGACAAGGAGCTGTGGCTCCCTGCCCCTGCCCAGCATCAAAGGAAAAGTGTAAGACCCCACACTGCTAACCTGGGAAAAGAGCAAATTCAAAATTCAAAGTACTGAATGTGTATGACTTTCACACCATGGTAAAGTCAAGAAATCCTAAGTCGAACCACAGTAAACGGGATCATCTATAACTGGCTAGTCAAATGCAGCCAAGTTTTATAGTTTCTATCAAATTCTATAAAGGCAATGTTCTTGGTACGCCATATAATCACATGTAATTTATAATAAATGGCTACAAAATTCTAAAGGGGGGAGGAAATGACTCATTCTTTTCATCTAATTATTTCAATATCAAATCTAAACAATGTTTTTCCAATTAGAAAAGATGCTCTAGCATTAACAGTATGCAAAATAAAACAATTTATCTAACTACCTCTCGCAATCTTTTATTTTCAATGAGACTAAGAATCAGTCTTTTCACAATTTAGATCCTTACCTAAAAGATAAAGTACAGCTCAAAGAAACAACATACTTTATTATTCTTCTCTAAATCCCCACTTCTTTTAGGTGTAATCTTTTTATTTAAAAAAAAAAAAGGCAAAGCAGCAAAGAAAATGCAACATGAAAAGTGTATCTGGAAATCTAATTTTTAAAAGAAGAGATGTTAATCTCAGAAAGTAAAAAAGGAATGAGTAATAGACAGCAGAGAAATTGGGTTTTATTTCAGTTTGAAAAACCTACATTCATTTACTATGCACCTTAGTTTTATTTTTAAGTATCTCTAAAAAATTTAAAAAAAAATTTCTATAAATCAAGCTCACTTCAATAGCAACAATATGTTCTATGCTCTTCACACTTCTGATTTCAAATTAGGCATTTAACATAAGAATTTTGTAATTGTACAGGAAGTTTATCTTCCCTAAGTTCAACGTTAAGGAAAAGCAGCTTAGACTGAAGAAATAAAAGGCACAAAAAGGAAGGGGGTACGTCAGTGGTTTTAAAAACTAGCCAGGGATAATAAACAGATATTACTTCACAACGCTGATCTTTTAACAGATGTTATGGTGTATTCTTAATCCTTCCCTCAAGCTACCACATATTTCACTTATTTTATAACTGAACTCTGGTCTCTAACAACTTGAACATTTAAGTCAAAACAGATTTCTAAGTCTCCTAAATTCACTTAAATCAACCTCCTCCAGCAACTTAGGGCCCAGCTTCCTCTACCTTACCTGACCACTAGCTTCCCTCCCACTCAGTCTTCCCCAGCAAGTAAAATTCTCACTCTCTTTGAAAATTAAAGAAATTGTTTGGGTCAAAGTAACAAAATATATTTAAAGTAAAACACATTGTCCTTGTCTTGTTTCAATTCAAAGACTTCCTATTGGAGAAAGGTAACTCTCTAAAGTACTGACTTGGCCATAACTACTAAATACAAAAGATAAATCAGTCTACTGACTGACTTAATTGCCCTCAAACCACAAATACCATCCCTAAAAATACAGCATTTCCAATACTCAAGCAGTTCTTTAAAAAGAACTCAGTGGGTTAAAACCTCTGCCTTTGGGGGCGCCTGGGTGGCTCAGTGGGTTAAGCCCCTGCCTTCAGCTCAGGTCACGATCTCAGGATCCTGGGTTCGAGCCCGGCATCCGGCTCTCTGCTCAGTGGGGAGCCTGCTTCCCTCCCTCTCTCTGCCTGCCTCTCTGTCTACTTGTGATCTCTCTCTCTGTGTCAAATAAATAAATAAAATCTTTAAAAAAAAAAAAAGAAAAAAATTCCTTTAAAAAAAAGGGGGGGGGGCCCTGGGTGGCTCAGTGGGTTAAGCTGCTGCCTTCGGCTCAGGTCATGATCTCAGGGTCCTGGAATCGAGTCCCGCATTGGGCTCTCTGCTCAGCAGCGAGCCTGCTTCCCTCTCTCTCTCTCTGCCTGCCTCTCTGTCTACTTGTGATCTCTCTCTGCCAAATAAATAAATAAAATCTTTGAAAAAAAAACACAAAAACCCTCTGCCTTCGGCTCAGGTCATGATCTCAGGGTCCTGGGATCGAGCTCCGCATTGGGCTCTCTGCTCAGCAGGGAGTCTGCTTCCTCCTCTCTCTCTCTGCCTGCCTCTCTGCCTACTTGTGATCTCTGTCTGTCAAATAAATAAATAAAATCTTTAAAAAAAAAAATTCCCACTCAAGTCCTAAGAGCAGAGGCTCTAGGTCCCCAGCATAACAGTGTGCACCTAAGAATCCAGACAATATGTTGCCTTTGTGTAGTGACCTATGGCCCTAGTATCAACTGAGGAGAGCAGCCTGATCTGCCAAATAGGTCAAGGTCTAATTTGACAAACATTTAGGTAAAATGTATTAAAACACATCTTCCAAACATCTATTCTAGCCTGGTCCTAAGAAGGTCCAAAAGAACAGCTATGACAAAACTACAGAAGCAACACACTAATATTAAGTTGTTTCTCCCCAAATCACTTTTTTTCCTCCTCCAAATCATTCTTAATCCAACCAAAAGAATTGGACTGTATTTCCTTAGGTCAGCCACATAAGTGCTTTGGCTACTCTGAAAACTTACACTGATTCAAAAATTTCGACTCCTGGGATGCCTGGGTGGCTCAGTCAGTTAAGTGCCTGCCTTTGGCTCAAGTAATGATCCCAAAGGCCCTGGGATGGAGCCCCCCAATGAGCTCCACACTGGGCTCCCTGCTAAGCAGGGAGCCTGCTTCTCCCTCTGCCTCTGCCCCACCCCCCAACTGCTTGTTCTGTCTCTCCCTCTCTCAAATAAATAAAATCTAAGGGAAAAAAATGAAGGAAAAAAAAAAAAAACTTCGACTCTAAATATATATCCCTATTCAACTTATGTTGTATTCAAAGATACAAGTTATTTTTTTAGCAGCTGAATCCAGAACCAGTAAAGACATTTAAAATAATTCCTTTAGACTTACATTTGTATCATATAAAAAGGGTTACTGTAACAAAGCTTTCAGCAAGCTGGGGGGCAGGCAGGTAGGGACACCTTTAAAGAAGTAATAAAATTGACTGGCAGATTCCTCCATTTTAACAAAATAGTAGTAGTTTTTCTCAGAAGTAACTTCCAAGATAAACATACCACACTGGAAGTCTCAACTTAAGACATTAGAACATTAGGACAGCTGTAAATCCAGAAATTTTACATGAACATTTCTTTTGGCAGCAACAATATAATCATATAGCAAGTTATTTTGTATCCTCTAATAGTTAAGGGGCAAGAATAACTCTGGAGGGATACTTTAAATACAGAGAACTTCAAAGTTCCTTAGAACACACTTAAATCTAAATATTGCCATCACATCTTTATCTCCAAACTCAAAACATAAATGGAATGCAATGGAAACTACATTACTTATGCCTCTCAATTAACTACCACTAACACAATTCTAATCTACCATATCAGCACCTTTGGTGAACTACTGTGGAGAGAATATAGAAAACTGATTTCAAAAGTCACCAGTATAAGTCACTAAACACTCCAATGGAAAATAACATGCAACCAAGTATTCCCTTCAATGGATGTGAAACAGGTTTAGGAAACAGTATTTCAGCGTTCTGGAATCCACATTTCCTCTTTCCTACCTATAAATGCCTTCAGTGTTCAAGTATCAAATATTTAAAACAAAAGCTCAATCAGAAAGTTCATTCAACAGCTGCTGCTATTTTAAGTTGCAAGAAAAAAAAAAGCTTTTAATATCTTACAATAAACAAATACTAATGTGCCCTGCCATACTTGCTACAGCAGCCTACCTCTGTAATTTGCACCTTATTTTATGGTACTCCATGACAGAACATCCAAAAAATTAAAATAGTATGATCTGAAGCTTCTTTTCAAGCATGTTTACAAGAATAATTATCTCATAAAAACCATCCACTTTTATGTGACTCTAAAACTCCATGCCCAGAAGCCAATGACTGGTTTATAAGCAAGATAATGACTAGTTCAATGGAAAAGGTATTATGACAATAAACGAAGACCGGCTCACCATGTTATGATCTGCCTGCCTAATATGTGTTTAGCTACTGTAGTCAGCAATGTCCAAATATAAATTTGAAACATTTAATGACTGGTTCTGTTCTAGATTTCAAGCTCATCTTACCTTTTTAAAACATAGTTTGAATCTAAGGCCCCCCCACAAAAAAATTCTTTTTTAGAAAATATATTCCCTAGAGTAGAGAAAAAAATTCAGGAACAAATTGTTATTTAATTTTATGGTAAGTACAAAAAAACTGCACAGTGAAATGTGCAAAATCTCAAACACTTCAACACACTTCTAACACAAATTAAAATCAAGTTTCAAAAGTAAAAGGAAAATAAGCCTCAAACAGGTTGAGCATTATATTTTATAAATATGAGCTGTCTACATTTTATGAATGGACCCCTAAATATACCAAGAAAATCTTGACTTAAAAATACTTTATCTGACTGGTTACATTTCATTTACTGTTAAGTGGCATAAAGGCATAAGGTAGCCAATAAAACTATAAAAACTATTTTTTTAAAGGTCAGTTTTATTTTGTTGACTAAGTTTACTAAGTTTAATACTAAGTTTAATCATGACCTATCAAAACCTTATCATAGCTCACTGTATAAAATTAGCACTGCACTTGCAAACATAAGCAGAATCTAGACTTATCAAACATATGGTGAGGCTTGCCCATCTTCTGAAAAATTAAATGAGAATGTAGGATTAAAATGTGTTAGCTGGGGAACACACAAAAAAGCCCACTGATCCTGCTCAAAAGTTTTCAACAAAAATTTGATCAAAAAGGGCACCTCCTAAAAATTTTAAGGCACCCAGATATTAAAACTTTGAAATAAACTGAAATCGTGTGAATATAAGTGATTCCACGCCAGAAGCTACAGCTAACAAGCAAAACCTAAAGCTGGGGGCGGGGGGGGGGGGGTGGAGGGGCGGGGAGGCGGGGAGGGGGTAGTCAGCCAATCCCCAAACTACTACAAGGTACACTTAAGCACAAGCACAGGCTGGTTTACAAGCTAACTTTCCCGGCCCAGGACCATGGCGACATCAAAGTTGATGACAACAGAATCTACCATGAGCTTTCCCTATATGCCAGACGAGAATCTGAAAAACTTCACTGTTGCTAACAGAAGCGCCTTATAATTAGAAGCAGCGACCTGACAGGTGGAAAAATAAATTCTAACAGGGCAGCGAGAGGCTGTGAAAACACAGTCCAACGACTGGACGTGTTAGGACTACTCTGTAACAGGTCCAAGGTAATTTACGCACACACCCTTTAGCGCAATTCCTCAAGCCTAGATAAGATTGGGAAACAGGCTTCGCAGAGAGCCACATACCATTTTAAAACAGCCGTCTCCCTCCCGACAGGAAAACAGACATTCCCAGCCGAAGTCTTTCCGAGAGTTCTCCACGGAGGGACCCGGGCGGCTACCACCGTAACGAGAGAAGCCGGCAACAGCCCAGCCGCGCGGCCGCCACGCCTTCCTCCGGCCGCGGCAGGGGACGCGGAGCGGCGGGTCACATTTCTCCTCCCCAACAATCACACGCACTCACGTCTCCAGAGTTGACACCCTCTAGACCGGCCGCTCGGCGACGCTGGTGACTGGGCCACAAAGCCAGGGACGCAGCCATCGGCTGGGGCGCTCAAGTTGCGTGCGTGCGTGCGCGTGTTTGTGTTTGTTCCCCTTAATGAAAGACAAGAGGTCTCCGTAGTGACGGCCTAACGTCGCGGTGGGGAAAGAGGCCCCCTGTGGGACTAAACAAAACTTCGGTTGCTGGGAAGAGCCGTTGCGCAACCCTGGCAGCGGAAGGCCGGGGCCGCCCAGCCGGGCCTGGCCTCAGCGCGGCTTCCCGGAGGCTGCGCCATCGCTCGCACCAACCACGCACGGCCCCCGCGTCCGGCGGCCTGCGGGCCCCGAGCGGCTCCCGCACTCGCCACCCCGCGGGGAGCCGCGGCGGAAAGGCGGAGCTCGGGAGCGCAGGGGCTCGGCCGCCGATGTTGGACGCGCGACGGGTGCTGGCCGCTCGGGAGGCATTGGACTCCGCCGGGGTCGGACTGAGGGGCCCGGAGGCCCCGCGAATGAAGCTAGTCCCCCCACCCTGGGGTGGGAGCGCCCTTCGCCCTCCTCCCTTACCTTCCTAGAGGCCTGAGCTCTCCCCTCTTCGGGCGGCCGCAGCCCTGAGCATGTCCGGAGTGGGGTGCGGGGCCGTGCCGGGGACAGGGAGCCAGGCGCTTCAGCAGGCGGCACCACCCAGCCCGGGCTCAGCCCCTCTCCGCGGCCGCTGCCATCTTGTCCTGGCGGCTGAGAGGAAACGGCGAAACACCCTCCCCCGACTGGTGGTGGTGGTGGTGCTGCTGCTGCTGCTTCTGCTGCTTCTGCTGCTGCTGCTGCTGCTGCTGCTGCGGCTGCTGCTGCTGCGGCTGCGGCTGCTGCGGCTGCTCTGGCTGCTCTGGCTGCTGAGCGCCGGGCCCGTCTCCCTCATCTTCCTTCCCGGGGATTTGGGGTGGGGACGGCAGGGCTGGAGCGAGGGGTGGTGAGAGGCCGGCCGGCCGGCCTCCGACTGCTGGAGCCTACGGACGGCGCAGGGTGCGGGGCCCGCGGCGGCTGGGGCCCATTCCTGACGCCCCTGCCGCTAGAGGAGGAGGAGACAGCCAAGAGAGGCAGCGAACCCGGGCCCCACGACTCGGTCTCCTCAGGCCGCCGCGCTGCCGGCAGTCGTCACGGAGGCAGCTGCCACCGGCCGCCCCAGTCTCGGGCCCCTCCTCCGCGCCCGCAGGCCTCGGCCGCCGCCGCCGCCTCCGCAGCGCCACCGCCCGCCGGGCCGCGCTGCGCGCCGAGCCCGGGCGGCCCCGCTCGCCTCCGGCCGCGGCGCCTCCGCGAAGCCCCTCCCCGGGGCCCGCCCGCAGCCGCGCCCTTGTAGCTCCGAGCCCGCCTGGCGGCCGGCTTGGACCCGACCCGGAGCTCCCTCCCGCCAGCCTGCCCGCAGCCGCAGCATCCGTCAGCGCCCCCTCTGCTGCTCTGAACCTCACTGTAGGCCCACTCCGACAAAAATACACATTTAAAAAAAGATCCTACCCCCCCCCAAAGAAAGGATTAAAATGAGGAAGCAGGATTTTACAGGCCTTTCGAGATGCCGTAATCACAATTTCCCCTTCCACCCCTTTAGGATATGCTGGCGGCTTTTTTTTTTTTTTTAAGGGTCCAAAAATATGGAAAGGGAAATGCTTGGTCCAGTGAATAGTCCCGGTCTAAAACAGGTCCTTCCCGCTCCCCCATCCCAAAGAGTCAAGAGTATTGTAAAATTGGGTTAAAGAACGAGGGAAAGGCCTTCTTGCACATTTTCCAAGAACATCTCTAAGGTCCCAAACCCTGTAATTGTGAAGTATACCCACCTCTGCGTTCATAACTCTCCATCAAGTTAGTTCCGCTCCCAGAGACTAGTTACTTCTCTCCTGGAGACTAGGAAATCAACAGAATGGCCCATCTCAACGTAACCATAGAACTGTAGAATTTTAGAGATGAAAGAAACTTACAGATCCTTGGTCCAAACTCTTAAGCTAGGGCAGGGCTTCCAAGAAGTTTATGTGACCTGCCCAAGATAATACAGCAAAGCCCTGGTCTGCACGCCCTGTCCCTTTCTTTTCGCTAAGAAACAAACTGACCTTCTAGTACCTACCATTCAGAGTTAATTTATTTTAATACTTATTGCCTTTTGTTCTTAATCAGTGTTTAATGGGGGTGGGGCTGAACACCTTTCTCTAAGGAAGGGTCCTTGCTTTGTTCCTTTCATAATCTTCACTGGGAGGTTTGACTCTACCCCATATGTATTTATCCTCTGATATTTTCTATTGCAGTAACTAGGGCAGGGCAAAGGGAGTGGCAAATTGCTGCATATTTAATACACATTTATTCCCTGCTGCTTTTCAAATGGCGAGGAGTATTTTTGAGAATTCCTTTTAAAAAGAGAAGAGGATAATATGCCCTGAGGCAGTTGGAAGTATTTTCGAATGACAGTTGTTTTCTTCAAGTTAGGGAGGCGAACCAGTTGAAAAGGCTTCCAGAATAGAAAAACAAAACAATGACTGTCTCTCAGAGAGATAGCAGCATGTTAGCCATTACTTTTTACTTAGTATTTAGTTACTTTTGATTTTTTAAAAAAGCAATAGTTAAAAGAACCAAAAAAGGATAAAAAACACTATTCACAGGAGAAAGTTACAAAAATAAAAAAAAAATCTTAGTGAAACAAGGGAACTATTCCACTAGAACTTCAAATTTCCAGAATTTTTGTGAACTATTTCTCTGGATCACATCTAATAGGAGGCTTCAATTCTCCCTATTTTGTGGCATTACTATATTTATGGAAAAGCTGAAAAGGAGGATTTTTTTTCCTTTTCTCTCCCTGACATTGGTATTTACTGCACTATAAGTTCCAGGAGGGGATTCTTTTTTTTTTTTTTTTTAACAATTGAATTGCCAGTGCTTACAGTGCCTGATTTATAGTTGTCTTTAGTAAATGCTGCTAAATAAGTCAATAAACACTATTCATTCAAGTCCCCACCACTTTATACCTATTGTCTTTTAGCTTAATCTCTTTACTTGCAATCTCTTACCTCTCCAGTCCAGTTGGAATGCCAACATCCAGATAGCTTTCAAAGCCCCTGACTTAGCCACTTCATGAAGTTTGTAAGAAAAAAAAGAAAATGGAAAACTTCCAGCATTCTTTTTTTTTAATGCAGACTACTAAACTGTATATGAAAAAGTTAATTGTGTATAAAAAGATGATAACCAAAAAACAATCTTTTCATTCAGAGGGCATGGCTCAGTGGGTTAAGCTTCTGCCTTGGGCTCAGATCATGATCCCAGAGTCCTAGGAGGGAGCCCAGCACAGGCACCAGGTGCCCTGCTCAGTGGGGAGTCTCCTTCTCCGCCCCCCCCCACCCATCCCCGCTCCCGTACTCGTGTTCCCATTCTCTGTCTCAAATAAATAAAATCTTTTTAAAAAGAATCTTTCCATTCAGAATTGCTATTTAAATACTGAGTACCAGACATTGGGTATACTCTGAGGGGACAAGAAAGAGACACCCTGTGAGTTTATACTCTCTCTAGAAAGTTCGTTATTATACAAATAACTTATTATAATATTAATAAGCATTATTTAAAAACAGAGCATAGCCTGCAATGAGAGGGTAGACCCTTATCAAGTGAGAAGGTGGGGAAGCCATAAAAAACCTCATTCATTTCTCACTCTCCAGGCCTCAACTATGGGCTTACGTCCTCAGAAAGAACCTCCTGACTTCTCTAAGCCCCCCACACATCCTTCATGGGTAGCATTTTTCTCCATTTCCATTTCCTTGGTTGTTCATTCTCTGTTTGTTTGATTGAAGCCTTCCTCTCCCACCAACCTGAAAGCTCTGCAAAAGTAGCATATCGTTTGTACACCATTTTATCCCCAACTCTAAGACAGTGGTGAGGAGCCGCTGATCCACAGGCCCAGCTACACTTGGGGCCCAGTGCAAAATGGAAAAGTGGGGGTGCCTTGTTCCAAATCATGAAGGATTTCAAGAGGGTAACAGTAGAGGATTGAACCCATCAAGGGGGCCCTGAAAGCACAAGACTAGGTGCAACTACACACGTTGAGTGAGTGAATCAAAGTTGAGACCTGAGAGGTGTGTGGAAAGTAGCCCAGACAGAGAACACTTCCAACAAAAGGAAAGACATATGCAAAAGCCATGTAGACAAAGGCAATAGAGAGTAGAAATTAAAAGCTGTCTTTCAGTCAGAGTGAGAGGATACATCCCAGCAGATGAAAGTAGAGGAAAAAACAAGGGCCAGGTTGGGATTTACCACCTTCTTCTACCTGCAAAGGAAGCTACTGAAGGAGGCATAATACTCCATTGTGTATATGTACATCTTCCTTATCCATTCATCCATTGAAGGGCATCTTGGTTCTTCCCACAGTTTGGCGACCGTAGCCATTGCTGCAATAAACATTGGGGTACAGATGGCCCTTCTTTGCACTACATCTGTATCTTTGGGGTAAATACCCAGCAGTGCAATTGCAGGGTCATAGGGAAGCTCTATTCTTAATTTCTTCAGGAATCTCCACATTGTTCTCCAAAGTGGCTCCATCACAAAGGATGAATACCCAACTTTTGTAGCAACATGGACGGGACTGGAAGAGATTATGCTGAGCGAAATAAGTCAAGCAGAGAGAGTCAAGTATCATATGGTCTCACTTATTTGTGGAGCATAACAAAGAACATGGAGGACATGGGGAGATGGAGAGGAGAGGGAGTTGAGGGAAACTGGAAGGGGAGATGAACCATGAGAGACTATGGACTCTGAAAAACAACCAGAGGGTTTTGAAGGGGTGGGGGGGGTGGGAGGTTGAGGAACCAGGTGGTGGGTAATAGGGAGGGCACGTACTGCATGGAGCACTGGGTGTGATGCCAAAACAATGAACACTGTTATGCTGTAAATAAACAAATTAAAAAAAAAAAAAAGGAAGCTACTGAAGGATTTAAGGAGGGACACGACATGATCAAAAAAGCCATTGGCACTTAGTGAAATAAGTCAATCGGAGAAAGACAACTATCATATGATCTCCCTGATATGAGGACATGGAGAAGCAACATGGGGGGGTAGGGGGATAGGAGAAGAATAAATGAAACAAGATGGGATTGGGAGGGAGACAAACCATAAATGACTCTTAATCTCACAAAACAAACTGGGGGTTGCTGGGGGGAGGTGGGACTGGGAGAGGGGGAGCGGGCTATGGACATTGGGGAGGGGAGGCGAACCATAAGAGACTATGGACTCTGAAAAACAACCTGAGGGTTTTGAAGGGTCAGGGGTGGGAGGTTGGGGGAACAGGTGGTGGGTGATGGGGAGGGCACGTTTTGCATGGAGCACTGGGTGTTGTGCAAAAAGAATGAATACTTTTACGCTGAAAAAATTAATAAAAAGGGAAAAAGAAAAGCCATTGGCTTTGGGAATGGGAGCTGTTTTTCTTCTTTGCACTTTTCTGTATTGTTTAAGTGTTCCTTCCAATAATTTCCAGTTTCATTCAGAATAAAAAGAAAAACCTGACAACAGACCTAAAATGGTCTATAAGATCTTACAGAGAACTGGTCCACAAGGAACACGCCTCCTAGTTTTTAAGACCTTGCTGTATACTCTTCCTCAAAGACTTCAGTCAGTCACTCTTCCTCCTCAAGTCCTTACTAAATATTACCTTCTCGAAGACAACCTCCTCAGTGATAGCTACCTGTACATACACATAAATTCCCTGAGTTTTGTTTTGTTGTGTTTTGCTTATTTATTTATTAGTATTCTCTACATCCCCACATGGGGCTCAAATTCATGACCCCAAGATCAAGAGTCACATGCTCTTCTGACTGAGCCAGCCAGGTGCCCTAAACTCCCTGTTTTTAGGTACTCTGGTATAGATTTTTTGGTCGCTTCCTCACCACCTCCCCGCAAAGGTAAGCTCCCTGGCAGCAGATCTTTTGGTCTGTTTTGTTAGCTGCTCTATCCCCAGAGGGTAGATCATGGCCTGGCATACAAAGAAACTCAATAAATACCTGGAAAAACTCCAAGGTTAGGAGTGTGGACTCACCCCCCCCCCACACACACACACATACACACTCCCTGCAGTCAAAAATCTGCATGTAACTTTATTTTTTTTAAAGATTTTTTATTTATTTATCTGACAGAGAGAGAGATCACAAGTAGGCAGAGAGGCAGGCAGAGAGAGAGGAGGAAGCAGGCCCCCCACGGAGCAGAGAGCCCGATGCGGGGCTCGATCCCCCAGGACCCTGAGATCATGACCTGAGCCGAAGGCAGCGGCTTATTCCACTGAGCCACCCAGGCGCCCCTGCATGTAACTTTAAACTCCCCAAAACTTAACTACTAGTAGCCTACTGTTGACCAGAAGCCTTACTGATAACATACTCAATGAACACACATTTTGTATGTTATACATATCACATAGTGTAGTCTTAAAAGAACGTAAGCCAGAAAAAAGAAAATGGTAAGAAAAATCACAGAGGCACCTGGCTGGCTCAGTTGTTGGAGCATATGACTCTTGATCTCAGGGTCATGAGTTTGAGTCCTAGTTGCGTGTAGAGATTCCATCTTTAAAAATAATTAATTTTTTAAAGATATTATTTATTTGAGAGAGAAGAAGAGTGAGAGAGAATGAGCAGGGGGGAGGGACAGAGGGAGAGGCAGACCTCCCACTGAGCAGGGAGCCTGATGTGGGACTTGATCCCAGAATTCTGGGATGATGACATGAGCCAAAGGCAGACGCTTACCCAAATGAGCCACCCACGAGCCCCAAAAATTAATTTGAAAAAATAGACAATCACAAAAAAGAGCCATACATTAAACAGTACTGTACTGTATTTATCGAGAAAAATCCACATACAAGTGGACCGTGCAGTTGAAACCCATGTTGTTCAGGGATCAACTTGTATTTGTAAAATGAAAGAATGAATTTTCTGTATGAGCAGTGTGAAACTCTCCATAAACTCATACGGCAGTCAGAATTGCTTGAAGTCACCCAGACATAAAATCAAAGACCCCCCCCCTTAGGTCTTTCCCCAAACCCCAAACCCAAAAGTTACTCGTTCCAAAGGAGGCCAGTTCTCCTTGTACTTACCTTGTGGTCATCACTGCCCTTGTTCCTCACTGTGCCACATCTAGGGGTCAAGAGAGAGAAATGGCCCCTCCACAACCTTACCAGATGATGCTGACTGACACCTCTCCAAAGAAAAACCTCGGAATTTGTCATAGAGCCTGGGGCATCAATGCATACTCTCCTTCCTCAAGTTAGGGATTTATTGTTGTTTTCCTCCAGATCCTAGATATCCTTTCCTGCCATTGAAGGTTTGGGAGGTGTGAGGAGGACTTAGTCAGCCAAAAAGAGCTCCCTAACTACAAGTCTGAAGCAGGAGAGGTCCAGTAAGGGGCTTCTGCTGTGTAGTCTCTCCCAAAGGTCCTGGCCTTCTTATGCAAATAATGCACCTTCTGCTGGAGATCAGTTTTGTATACCTGGGCCTCAGGGAGGGGCAGCTGGAATGGAAAAAACGTTCAGGAGTGTCTCCTACTACATCTGCATAGCTGAGAGGCCCGGTCAAGGAGCCAGAAGATCTATTTCTCCTCCTTGAGAAAAAGAAACTCTTCCCACTAAATTCGAACGGATAGGCGACACGGTTGGCTCAGTCACTTAAGTGGCTGACTTCCTCTCAGGTCCTGATCTCAAAGAGAGTCCTGATCTGGGCTCCCTGCTAAGCCGGAAGTCTGCTTGTCTCTCTCTCTCCCTCTCTCTCTCTCTCTGTCACCAACAAATAAATAAAATCTTTAAAAAAAAAAAATAGGGGTGCCTGGGTGGTTCGGTGGGTTGGGCCTCTGCCTTCGGCTTAGGTCGTGATCCCAGGATCCTGGGATCAAGCCCCACACCGGGCTCTCTGCTAGGTGGAGAGCCTGCTTCCCCCTCTCTCTCTGCCTGTCTCTCTGCCTACTTGTGACCTCTGTGTGTCAAATACTAAATAAAATCTTTAAAAAATAAAAAATAAAATAAATAAAAATATAACTAAATAAATAAATAGGGGCACGTGGGTGGCTCAGTCAGTTAAGCTTCCAAGTCTTGATTTCGGCTCAAGTGGTGATCTCACGGTACCAGGTCCGGGGAACAAGCCCCAGGTTGGGCTGTGTGCTCCTGCAGGAGTTGGCGTGAGGATTCTCTCTGTCTTCTCTGCCCCTCCTCCTGCTCATGCACTCTCTTTCTCTCTCTCTCTCTCTCTCAAATAAATAAATAAATCTTAAAAGACACAGTTTTTAAAATAAATAAATAAATCATAAATTCAAACAGATAAATAGAATCTTATCTTAATCTGGAAGTTCACAAACCTTGTCTGACTTCGAGTTTAGCATTACAGTCAGCAAAAAGCAAAAATCTCATATAGTAAAATCATCCTTGAAAATTATCCACATTGCTCATAAAGTACAGTGTGCGTTACTTTGTGCCTATAACCTTGAACAAATAATATGTCCATCTCAGTGGTCTGCTCCTGGTAGTTAGTCATGAAGTCAATTTTTCCCATGTTCCACTTCTTAGAGCCCGTCAGACATTTTATGAAGATTATAACTTGTTGGCTTTTCCAGTTTCATCCTCTTCTTAAGATGGCATCTAGCAATCACTCCCTTTGTTAAAGTTTTTATAAAGCTATCAGTTAAATCTTTAATTTCTTCCTCCACGATGGTAAAAATACTAACATACTCACTCTAAATGATGTTTCCGTGGGGGAAGAATCCTTCTAATCCTTGGCACATCATTTCCATAGGCTTTGCCAAAACCCGAGGCTCTCTTTCAGGTCTGATTGAGTCCACTGCCCACAGGCACCAGCTCGTAGAGTGAAAAGGCCTGCCAGCACTCACACTGTTTACCTTGTTCTGTCTCTCCACAGCTTCTGAATTTCATTCTTGGAAGTTCAATGTACTTATAATGCAATATATTGGAGTAACATAGGTTTTATATTAAGAAAAAAGATATTTAAACCAAGGAAATGCAAAACAGGCAGGTAAAATAAATCATACACCTTGTTTTCTTCTTTTTTCTCTTAACTTTTTTTTAATGGACGTGTAGTTGATAGACAGTAATTAGTTTCAGGTGTACCAAATAATGATTCAACATTTCTATACATTGCTAAGTGATAAATCTAGCTACCACCTGTCACCATATAAAGTTCTTACACCGTTATTATCCATATTCCCTGGGCTGCGCATTGTATCCCGGTGTCTTAGTCCATCTATCTTGTTTTGATCTTTATAGATCTCTGCTCACAAACCTTCAGACTGTTTCAGTTACTAAAAATGTTCATATTTTTTAGTTTGGCTTCTGAGGCACATTGTAGTTGGGCTCCATAAAACCCTTTTAGCCATGTTCCTATAGATTCTATGACCCCACCAAAGTGTGCTTTTCTCTCTTGCCAATAATAAACCTTTTACTTCTCCATGCTTGTGACATTTCTGTCATCAATAGGGCCTTCTCTCTTTTAAGATCCCACCTGTCCTTCAAAGTAAGATAAATGTTCCCTCCTCCAAAATGCCTTGAGTGAACATACCATTCCTAAGTGATATTCGCGCATCCCACAAATACCTTTTCGGACCTACCACAGACCACACGCTGTTCTTAATGTTTTTATTTAATAACTAAAGGATAACTGTTACTATTCTCATTTTTAGGTAAAGGAACTGAAGCACAGAGACTAAGAAACTTGTCCAAGGCTACACGGTAAATAATGGAGCTGGATTTGTGCCCCAGCTGTGTGACCTTAAACATCTACCCCAAATCAAAGATTTTAATGAAATGCATTCTTGAAAATATTTTTTACTTTTATTTTTACCATTTTTAAAATTATTATTATTAACATATAATGTATTATTTGTTCCAGGGGTACAGGTCTGTGAATCATCAGTCTTACACAATACACAGTGCTCACCACAGCACATACCTTCCCCAGTGTCCATCACCAGCCACCCCATCCCTCCCACCCCCTTCCATTCAGAAATCCTCAGTTTGTTTCCTGAGATTAAGAGTCACTCATGGTTTGTCTCCCTCTCTGGCTTCCTCTTGTTTTATTCTTTCCTCTCTTCTTCCATGACCCTTTACCTTGTTTCTCAAATTCCACCTATCAGTGAGATCATATGACAGTTATCTTTCTCTGATTCACTGATTTCACTCAGCATAATACCCTCTAGTTCCATCCATGTTATTGCAAATGGCAAGATTTCATTTTCTGATGGCTGCATAATATTCCATTGTATATATAATACCGCATCTTCTTTATCCATTCATCTGTTGATGGGCATTTGGGCTCTTTCCATATTTGGCTATTGTGGACATTGCTGCTATAAACATTGGGATGCACGTGCCCCCTTGGATCACTATATTGGTATCTTTGGGGTAAATACCCAGTAGTGTAATTGCTAGGTCATAGGGTAGCTCTATTTTCAACTTTCTGAGGAACTTCCGTACTGTTTGAAAATGTTTTTATCAAACATGTAGTCATAAGGGGGATTATAATCGCCCTTGGGAAGAGTTTAAATTAAAGACTATGTTCTTATGCTCCTGGATGGCTCAGTCAATAGGACATGCTACTCTTGATCTTGAGATATCGAGTTCAAGCCCCATATTGTTCGAGAAACCTACTTTAAAAAGAAAAATTGTATTCCTGACAGGTCTTAGCATCGAGTTATGGATATAACAAACATTAAGCTCCAAAAGGGAAGTACAAATTTACAATCCTCTAAAATGGTACATGGAGAAGAGTCATCCAAGCTTGTTAGGTCCCACCTCCTTTTACAGATGAGGGAACCAAGATTCCGGTTAAGTGAGAACAGAGACTCAGGCAGCTTCCATTCCTTACCCAAGACCATACACACCCAGTACTCTTGCTTCAGTCATCCCATCTGATTCATCAAATTGACTGTCCCAAAATAACAACTCCCTGATCTGTTCCCAAATTCCTTCCTTCCTCCCTTAATACCTGAACTAGGGAAATAGCCAGTCCCTCCATATTCAATAATGACTGCCTGACTCCTGGTAATAAATGATCCTCCCTATTTTCTGAGGTCCTGTGCCATAGTGGAATATATGAGGATGTATGCAAGGATCATCCAGAAGAAGCTGTGTGCACCTCACCAAAGTGGGGTGTTCAGTCATGCAGAGCCACATAGGACTACGACAATTTACAACTACAGTAAAAACTCTGGGGGGGGGGGGGGCGCCTGGGTGGCTCGGTGGGTTGGGGCTTCTGCCTTTGGCTCAGGTCATGGTCCCGGGGTCCTGGGATCGAGCCCCACATTGGGTTCTCTGCTTGGCGGTGAGCCTGCTTCCACCACTCTCTGCCTGCCTCTCTGCCTACTTGTGATCTCTGTCAAATGAATAAATGGAATCTTAAAAAACAAAAACAAAAACTCTGCCAGCTAACACAGAGTCCTCTGGGTTAGTGAAATTTCAGGCATTTAAGGAGAGATCCTTTAGAGGAGGGTCTGTTCTCATTTCACATTACAACCTACTCTGTGTCTGTGTCAATCCAGCTATTCTGGGTGACAGAAATAGGGAGTTGTTTCCAGGTCCCTAGTGGGAGGATGTGAGGGGACAACCTGAGAATAGCTATGTGCATAAGACTTTCAGAACAGACAACAGAGATGTCTGGGTAAATTTGTGACATCTGGATTGGTACTCTTCCTTTCTCTTCCTTGGTGATTTTTTCCTATCTACTTGTCATGCCCCTTATACAACATTCCCCCTAAATACCTGGTTTTCTCCCTCTGCTGATCAAAAACACTCCCTTCAGACTGCTTCAGATGATGCTCTGGGAGCCAAAAGGGTCCCCCTGTGACATCCCTATTCCAACTTAGTATCCAAATATCCTTAACATCAAAATTACTTCCGTCTTTGATCAGTCCCCAAGAAAACTCAAGTTTAATCTTAGGGAAAGTATAGTAATCCACCATAATCCATGATCTTGCTTTCCCTGGTTTCTGTTACCCACAGTCAACCACAAGGCAGAAGCAGATGATCTTCCTTCTGGTTCACTAACCTGATCTTCCGTCAGGTTAGTGAGAGCTTGATGCTACATCATGCTTATGTACACTCATATCAGTCACCTGACCTCATTCATCAAGAAAGCATTTTATCATCTCTCACCATCATGGGAAGAAGAATGGTGAGTATAGTACAATAAAATATTTTAAGAGAAAGACCACCTTCACATAACTTTTATTACAGCATATTATTATAACTGTTCTATTTTATTATTATTGTCATTAATATTTGCACTGTGCTTAATTTATAAATTAAACTTTATCATAGCTCTATGTGTGTACAGGGAAAAACATAATGCATATAAGGTTTAGTGCTATCTGTGATTTCAGGCATCCATTGGGGGTCTTGGAACATATCCCCCACCAGTAAGGGAGGACTACTATATGCTGCTTAAAACACACTTTTTAAATTTATGTTTGAAAATAGCCAAAGCAGGGGTGCCTGGGTGGCTCAGTGGGTTAAGCATCTGCCTTCAGCTCAGGTCATGATCTCAGTGTCCTGGAATCAAGCCCCACATCAGGCTCTCTGCTCAGCAGGGACCCTGCTTCCCCCTTCTCTCTCTGCCTGCTGCTCTGCCTACTTGTGATCTTTCTCTCTGTCAAATAAATAAATAAATAAAATCTTTTAAAAAATAAAAATAAAAATAGCCAAAGCAGCCAATAACCCAACAAAGACTGTGTTGGAAAGGCACTTTTCATGAGGCTTTGCTTCCATCTATCAGAAAATTGTCCTAATATATTAATTTTGTTAAGGCAACACATTTTTCTGCCATATGTTTGAAAAGTGTCATAATAAAAATACAAATCTGTGATGTCTGCAGTGTGAATCGTACCTTCCCATCCCCCCACTCATCACAGCACCCCCTCACCCTCTTTTGTTACAACCTTCCTTCTTTGTCCTTTGACCCTCTCAGGAAGTGGAGGAAGGAGACTGAACAGGAGGAAATCAGGAGACTCTTCATTCAATGTGTGACTTTAAACACATTTCAGACCTTCCTCAATCTTTTTCCTTATCTTCAAATTCCATGAACACCTACCTTGTAAAGAAGCTAAAGATTACATGAGATCACTTATGCTAACCTGATGTATAGTAGGCTCAAGGAAAATATTAGGTAAATCAAAATTTTTAAGAATGTCTAATTAGTAGAATTTCAGGCTAATTGGAGAAGATACTCATATTGTCCCCTTTGAGGGGTCCACCTCCCCTTTGAGATCAGCCCCAGAGGTCAGAGAGAAAAAGGGAAGATTTGAGCTACAAAAAGATACATTTGGTTTTCCTAATGATTTCTCTTCTCTGCTTTTCTTCTTCCTCTTCTCTTCCCCTGAAAGGAGAAATCAGTCACTCTCCAGCTTAAACCTCTCTTCTTACCTTTACTTCAACTGTGTGTCTAGACCACCCTTTTCAGTTTTTGTCCCACTTTGAAAAGGACAATTTTCCTTGAGAGAAAAGAATTCATTGTTTTGCCCTCAATTCCAAAGTCTATCCTGTGGCTATGCCCCAACCAGAAAATTTAGAGTCCCAACAGTCTGGATTCCGCTCGGTTAATAACCAATTATCTACTGAAATTTTTGCTCAAGCTAAGTTCACATTTCCTCTATCCCCAACTGACCCCCCAAATGCCTGATTTGCCTTCATTAAATATAAGTATAGTTATCTGTGTCACCTGCTTACTACCCATTTGTCTAAATTACTATGAAGCACAATGATTATGTACGTTGTTAGATATTCATGAGATTAATGCCATGGTGCCTCTTGTTTATTTCTTAAAACACTGGACCCTGTTCAAGCATGGTCAGTCTTCACTGTTTGTTTTTCGTACAGCACAGAAAACTGCTCCCTCCTTTGAAATAATAGAAGAAACATTATTCATAAAACTGCTATAGAGATTACTGCAGCAATAGATTTTCTTTTCTAGTAGGGTTAAAACATATTTGCAGAAAAAATATAAAAGAAAAAAAGAATGATGGGGGTATCATAAAGAGCCTAAGAAACGATGGGGGAAGCAATCAACTATGAAAGCAAGATAAAAACGACATGTATTCCTGTGCACAGGACAATTAGTTCACACTGCAGTAAAATGAAATGAAAAGTGCAGCAAAATCTAAGCAAACACTTTCTTTAATCAACACCCTAAGGATTACAGTGTAAAGGTCATTTTCGATCTGTAGGCAGACTACAGAATTCCATTTAAAATAGGGAAGACTCTATGGTGAGTGTTGTGAAGTGTGTAAACCTGGTGATTCACAGACCTGTACCCCTGGGGTTAATAATACATTATATGTTAATAAAAAAAATTTTTTAATTATAAAATAAATAAGTAAAATAAGGAAAACTATCCATTCAGTCTTTGCATGACAAGCAGTAGAATATTTTATTTTTTTTTAAGATTTTATTTATTTTTTCGACAGAGAGAGATCACAAGTAGGCAGAGAGGCAGACAGAGAGAGAGAGAGAGGAGGAAGCAGGCTCCCCGCCAAGGAGAGAGCCCGATGCAGGGCCCTGAGCTGAAGGCAGAGGCTTTAACCCTCTGAGCCACCCAGGCGCCCTGCAGTGGAATATTTTAAAACTGTGTAAAGGTAAGTCTAATCTCTTTACATGTACCTTATTTTACTTAAAATACGAATTTTACAGGGCGTCTGGGTGGCTCAGTGGGTTAAGCCTCTGCCTTTCACTCAGGTTATGATCCCAGGGTCCTGGGATCGAGCCCCGCATCGGGCTCTCTGCTCAGCAGAGAGCCTGCTTCCCCCTCTCTCTCTGTCTGCCTCTCTGCCTACTTATGATCCCTCTCTCTCTGTCAAATAAATAAAATCTTTTAAAAAATACGAATTTTACAATGAAATTAAATAATGGTATATTCATGTAGTTATTATATAATTGATATAATAGGAAAATAGTACTTCTTACTTACACCATCTACATACAGGGAAAAAAAGATTCCATTGCTTGGCAATTATGGATTAAGTTCTGAGGCTGAAGATAAACTTATCTAAATACTTGAAAAAACAAAATAAATTTGTTTTGTAAGATCTGCGAAAGGATAAATACATTCATGACTATCACTGTGTTTGTAAATTTATTATTTCTTGCCCCAAAACATATAAAATAAAATTTGAGCCTCACATTTTAGTCTTATCATAACTGTGTACTTCTATTACTGAAAAAAAAGAGAGAGAGAGATAGACCATGGACTACTCTGGAATCATTGGCAGAAATTGAAAATCTGTAGTACATGTTTATGAGTGTATTAACTTGCATAGCTGTGGTATTATCTTCAATTAATTTAGAGATTTCTGTAATACCTTGTGCTAACTTTGAAGAGTTGGGATCATAAATTGGAGAACATAAAGGAACATAAAGAATATTTGAGAACATAAAGAATATTTGAGATATTCCGGGTCAGATCTATTGTATCAAATCATCTTTCACCTAGACTGATTTTTTTCACATTTCTGTGCCTCAGTTTCCTCATCTATAAGATGCAGGGAATAGAATAATTCATACCTCTTAAGGTTGTTCTGAGGAGTAAGTGAGTTCATAGCCGTCAAATGTTGTGACCACTTCCTGGCACAGAAAAATGAATTAACAAATGTTAACCACCATCAGCATCAGTCTCATTGACTCTGTTTTGTCCCCCTGAGTCCATTTTCCACACAGCAGCTGGAGTGATGGTTTAAAGATATAATCCAATTGATACTACCCTCTGTTTGTTTTGAGAATATGTCCACAAATTCTGTAACACTCCTCCCATGAAGGCAGATGAGTAGCCAGGAACAGCTTGAAGCCTTCCAGCCTGAGCCCTCCCAAAGCTAACCATGGAAATGCAGAGAACACTGGGGCTTCCTTCTGTGGACCACGAGGCCAGGCGTACCTCTCTGACTTCCTCCCTTAAATTACTGCATTCTAATCACACTGGCCTTTGGCTAGCATATATCATGCTCTAAAATAATCTTGTTCACTTGCTCACATGCTTGTTTATTTTGTCTCTTCCTTTTAGACTATAAGCTCCACGGAAGCAGTAGACTCTAATAAAACTTTGTTGCATGAATGAAAAGAGTGTCTTCCTTGAAGACTCTGGCAATAAAATTGCAGCCTGACATACTCAACCATAACTCTTACAGGGGGGCTGGGTATGTAGCTGTGGTATAATCACATAATGGAATACATTGCAGGATTAAAAAGCATAAAATCTAAAAAATAAAAATAAAATATTTCTTTTAATTCCAATATAGTTAACACTGTTATATTAGTTTCAAGCACACAATATGGTGATTCGACAATTCTAAATACTACTACTTACTCATCATTTTTTTTAAAGATTTTATTTATTTATTTGTCAGAGAGAGAGAGAGAGAGAAAGAGCAAGCACAGGCAGACAGAGTGGCGGAGGGAGAAGCAGGCTCCCCGCGGAGCAAGGAGCCCGATGTGGGACTCGATCCCAGAATGCTGGGATCATGACCTGAGCCGAAGGCAGCTGCCCAACCAACTGAGCCACCCAGGCGTCCCTTACTCATCATTATAAGCATACTTTTCAATCCCCTTCACCTATTTCACCCAAAATCTACTTTTATTTATAGGAAAAGATATCTAAGACATATTGTTTTAAAATGTTAACATGATCTATTTCTGTAGAATAAAAATATATTAATGTTTATATATGCTCAAATATACATATGTACCTAGTTATAATATATATATACCCACACACATAATTGTTAATAGTAACTATTACCGAGAAGTAAGATTATAGTAAATTTTAACTTTCTTTTGTTTGGATTAATAAAAATAAACATGCTTTACTCACATAATCAGTAAAATATATGAATAAGCAGGAGAAAAAATATCCTTATGGTAAATCTTCAAATAAAGTTAATGATTATCCACTGACAAAATTTCATTTAAAGATGTTGTTAAGCAAAAAAGTTAATCTTACCAGGAACAGTTCTAGATGTTTCCCATACATTCTTTCTAAAAACAACAACCCCAAAAAACCTGATTAACCACTTACCACAGATTTCAGAAGGGAAACTCCCACATGGAGTGGAATTTTGAGTTAGATATATAAAATTATTTTTAGTACATTTATATAAATGATGGTAGGAAACTATTAGTTATCTAGAAGATTATACTAATGGGTAACTCATTTTTAAAAGACCATTTTAGGAAATACCATGCTCCGATAAAAATATACTCATTAGTGAATCTTAACTCAAGAATTTAAAGATTAGAAAAACACTTATTAAGGGAAATAATTAATGAAATGTGTATTTAGTCTCTCTGTGGACCACAAATGTTCAAAAAATGAATTGATGTTCATACTGATTTTCTAAAATCTTCTACCACATTGCTAATACACATTCACACTCAGACACACATAGACATCCATGTGTATGCTCACACATTCAACCTGTTAACTCCCCTATTACAATAGTACTTATCTGGAGCTCATATAATCTCAAATTATGTGGGCATGAATCTAAGCAAATTAGTAAGTGTTGCTTTTCCTGTATTGGCAAAACAAACCCAACATTTTAAAAATGCAGCTTAACACTGTTTCAACTTCTGAAGTGAGGAAGCAGATGACAAGCTTAACGAAATCCTGGACTAGATATTTCTAAGTTCCAAAGATATCACGGTTGTTGTGCTTCTCTTTAAAACAAGGTTTTTCTAAAGAAGAATTGTGACTCATTAAGTATGAGTACATGAGCATATGCAGGCAATTTGACAAAAGTCCCCAAAATTAGAGAAGAGTCCAGAAAGTCTCTCGGGGTTTATGTTCCCTGCAAGGAGATAAACATCTTTCTAAAGGTTAGTGTTCGTTAGAGTGTTTGCCAAAACTGGCATCGTAGGAAGATGGCACCATTTCATATGTTATTCCTTCTTGTCAAAATGAAAAATATTCTGAAAAGTAAAGAAAATCAGTTCATGAACACTGAATATAGAAGGGTTAAAAAAATGTTTTTGGAGAAGGGGGTGGGCGCCTGGATGGCTCAGTCCTTTAAGCATCCAACTCTTGATTTTAGCTCAGGTCATGATCTCAGGATTGTGAATTCGAGCCCCACCTTGGGCTCCATGCTGGGCGTGGAGCCTGCTAAGATTCTCTCCCTCCCTTGCCCTCTGCCCCTCCCCCCATAAAAAACTTTAATCCTGAGTCACAGGATCAAAAATAAATGAACTCAAAATACTAAAAATAAACATAAACGAACTCCTTGGATATTATTTCATTGGATGCAACAGAAGTAGTTGCATATAAAAGTTTGCTTTAAGGGACGCCTGAGTGGCTCAGTTGGTTAAGCCGCTGCCTTCAGCTCAGGTCATGATCCAAGGGTCCTGGGATTAAGTCCCACATTGGGGTCCTTGCTCAGTGGGGAGCCTGCTTCTCTCTCTGCCTCTGTCTGCCACTCGGCCTGCTTGTGCTCTCCCTCTCTCTCTCCCGGATAAATAAATAAATAAATAAATAAATAAACTCTTAAAAAAAGTTTACTCTAAGATTTTGCGGATCGCAACTGCTGAATGCCAACAAAAGTATCTACAGCTCAGTAGGGTTTAACTTCTTATCAGATGTTACAGAATAGTTCTATTTGCTCCTGAAATACTCTTATATTACAGCTTTGCATCTGTCCCTAGGCATTATGTTACAAAAGCCCAACTTTGCTTATGTTTCACTTTCTTAATATGTTTTCAAGTTCTTAATGTAACAGGGTGTTAAGATTGGCATTCAGGGGGCGCCTGGGTGGCTCAGTTGTTAAGCGTCTGCCTTCAGCTCAGGTCATGATCTCAGGGTCCTGGGGTCAAGCCCTACAATGGGCTCCTGCTCCGTGGGGGGCCTGCTTCTCCCTCTCCCACTCCTTCTGCTGTGTTCCTTCTTTAGCTGTGTCTCTGTCTGTCAAATAAATAAAAATCTTAAAAGAAAAAAAAAAGACTGGCATTCAGGAAAATGATAAAGTGTCAAGTAGAAAAGAAGTTTGTTTCTATGATGGACAAATAGTAAAACAATTATTTATTTCATAGGATCATTACTATAACAAATGTAAGATGTTCTTACATGTAATAATTCACTCTACTATAAAGGAAAATATTCTATTAAATAAAGAGACTTCAACTGATAATTGAAACTCCAAACCCTTCTTTCTCTTATGTTATATACATTCATAAGAAATTGAAAACTTAATATTGAAAGATTCTAAAGCACTTTTAACATGAACTTTTTAAAAATTAGGGACTAATACATAAAAGTCTAACTTCTTATATGAATATACGGCTCCTATAAATCTTTAAGAAAAGACCAACTTGGGCGCCTGGGTGGCTCAGTGGGTTAAGCCGCTGCCTTCGGCTTAGGTCATAATCTCAGGGTCCTGGGGTCGAGTCCCGCATCGGGCTCTCTGCTCAGCAGCGAGCCTGCTTCCCTCTCTCTCTCTCTGCCTGCCTCTCTGTCTACTTGTGATCTCTCTCTGCAAATAAATAAATAAAATCTTTAAAAAAAAAAAGACCAACTTGATACAAAAGAAAAAGACAAAGGCATTTATCCCATAGTTATGCTCATACATTTGTGAAATTATATATATATATATATATAAATCAATCAATCAATCTATCTATCTATATTCTTTGCACCATTGTTTATAATAGCAAAAGATTAGGAACAGCCCAAATGTCCATCAATAGGAACTCAGTTAGGTGAATTATGGCATATCCATACAATGGAACACCGTGCAGCCATTAAAATAAAAATACAGTAGATTTCTATGTGCTAATATAAAACAACCACTAAGCTGTATTGTGATAAAAGCAAGGTCTAAAATCAGGTGAAAAACATGCTCCCATTAGTGTGGCAGATAAAGGTTTATGGATAAATGCATATATGCAAATACACAGAAAATCTCTGAAAAAACAAACAAGAAACTAATACCTGTGCCTTCTGCAGAAAATGACCTGGTTAAGTCGGGACCAGAGGAAAAGATGAAAGTTTCTTTTCACTGTATATTCTTTTCCATCTTTTTTCCTTTTAAGATTTTGTTTATTTATTAGACAAAGAGAGACAATGAGAGAAGAAACACAAGCAGGGGGAGCTGGAGAGGGACAAGCAGGTTCTCTGCTGGCAGGGAGCCTGATGCGGGTGTTGATCCCAAGACCCTGGAATCACGACCTGAGCAGAAGCTTAATGACTGAGCCGCCCAGGCACCATCTCCCAAAGCAGTTTTTAAGAAGGATATGGCTTTGATTTCCCAAAGGTTTGGTGGCATTGATCTGAGGATTGTGGATTCCCAGCCACAATTCCCACTCACATGGGAATTCCAATTCCACTGAGTTACAAAGATGGGCTGTGTGGGGCGCCTGTGTGGCTCAGTTGGTTAAGCCACTGCTTTCAGCTCAGGTCATGATCCCAGACTCTCAGATCAAGTCCCACATTGGGCTCCCACCTCCATGGGGAGTCTGCTTCTCCCTCTGACCTTCTCCTCTCTCATGTTCTCTCTCTCATTCTCTCTCAAATAAATAAATAAAATCTTTATAAAACAAAACAAAGATGGGCTGTGGCAGCAGCTGATGGTTTGAAGATAACCAGGCAAGTCTTAAATTTGGTCAGTTCACACTTCGCCTTTGTAGAGCGCTCCTCTAAGTACTTTTTATTTCCTAAAAAAGCTCCTACCTTCTATCCCACCCCGAGAAATGCATTCCTTTAATCTGTAGTGTAAGAGAGGGGTTTTCCAGGGGGGCCTGAGTGGCTTAGTTGGTTAAGCATCTACCTTCAGCTTCGGTCATGATCCTGGGGTCCTGGGATCAAGCCCTGTGTCAGGCTCTCTGCTCAGCAGTGAGTCTGCTTGTCCCTCTCCCTCTCCCCTTCCCCACCAACCCCCACACAGGCTCTCTCTCCCCCAATAAAATAAATATTTTTTAAAAATAAAATAAAATTGTAAAATCCATTTTAAGTCAACATTGTATGCAAAATACATTTAATTTTAATATACATTTATTTTAGAAGTTCTCATTTATATTTACTTCTATCACGTCAATCAAAAGGAACAATGAAGCCATTTTGATGACTATGAAAAATAGAAATCAGAAGTTATGTATAATCATTTGTCTTAAATCTGCCTCTGCCTCTAATCCACTTTTTTTTAAAAGATTTTATTTGTTTATTTGACAGAGAGAGACCACAAGTAGGCAGAGAGGCAGGCAGAGAGAGAGGGAAGCAGGCTCCCTGACGAGCAGAGAGCCAAACGCAGGACTCGATCCCAGGACCCTGAGATTATGACCTGAGCCGAAGGCAGCGGCTTAACCCACTGAGCCACCCAGGCACTCTCCAATCTACTTTTGTACTTTGTTTTGTTTGTAAAGTATCACAATACTCTTCGTCACATAAATACATTGTTACAAAGAGTCATAGGATTTTGCTTGTTTGTTTGTTTGTTTAAACACTGTGCCTTGGAATTTCAAGTTGCTCTTTAAACTCATTGAGAAATAACTAAGATTTGTGATAAGCAGTTTCTTTGAAAATTCCATTATTAATAACACCTAACAACTGCTTTATACTCTAGAAGTTAGATGAGAAATGCACAAAACTTACAATAATCATGGAATCTATCTATAATAAGATATTCTCATGAGATGACAAATGATGTTCTGTATTACACATTAATTTTTAAACAAAGCAAATGAAAACCCAGAACCAACTTCAGGAAGCATGAAGCAAGACATCTGAATCCAAGGGTAGCATATTGGCTGATAAGTCATATATCTCTTGGCAAAAGAAGAATGGCAAATTTAGCAAAATAATATTGGTGTCTTACTAGTCAAGGCAGGAAAAAATTGGACTCAGATGGAATTCTATTTCCTTCATCATAAACATGATGAAGTTTATCATAATAAAATGCATACTGCATCACCCATGGAGTTGCCCTGCTCAGAGACCCTTTCAAGAGAGAACTTGCTCAAGAGTACAATTAGCTGGGGTGCCTGGGTGGCTCAGTGGGTTAAAGCTTCTGCCTTTGGCTCAGGTCATGATCCCAGAGTCCTGGGATGGAGCCCCGCATGGAGCTTTGCCCTCAGCAAGGAGCCTGCTTCCCTTCCTCTCTCTCTGCCTGCCTCTCTGCCTACTTGGGATCTCTGTCTGTCAAATAGATAAATAAAATCTTTAATAATAATAATAAAGAGGGGTGCCTGGGTGGCTCAGTGGGTTAATGCCTCTGCCTTCGACTCAGGTCATGATCCCAGGGTCCTGGAATGGAGCCCCACGTCGGGCTCTCTGCTCAGTGGGGAGCCTGCTTCCCTTCCTCTCTCTCTGCCTGCCTCTCTGCCTACTTGTGATCTCTGTCTGTCAAATAAGTAAATAAAATCTTTAAAGAAAAAAAAAAAAAGAGTACAATCTGCTGCTACTCTTCAGCTGCAGGACATTTAGGGCTTGTGGCAACATCCAGCCCCAGGGCACTCTCCCCCTAGGCAGCTCTAAGCCAAGGAGTGAGCAGAGCTGGGGGCCTAGGGTCTGGCCCATTTCTGCCAACAGAGAATTCCTCTATTGGCAATCTGCATTGCCACTCTCTGCATGAAGGCCCAAGCCTTGCTCAGAGCCACAACAGAGCCCAAAGCTCTTCCTGTTCAATTTGCAGTACTTAGTACTTCTCCTCTTGCTCCTTCCACAGGTACCACACTTTCATCTCAGACTTCTGCTCTGTTTTGCCTTTATCTTTCACAGGCCTAATAAATCTATTTATCCCTAATAAATCTCATGCATTTCTTCCTTCTCGATGTCTGTTTCCCAGAGGACATGAAATGATATATGTATATTAAAAATATAGTCACCATCTTTATGATACCCTTTAATCCACTGATAGCAGACACAAAATCACCACTCATCTCTTTTTTATTTTCTTCTTTGGCCCTTGTAAAAATGCAACCTATACAGCCAGCCGCAGTGATACCTTTGTTCTTCTTTGGTCCCTTGATTTATTAAACAGATGCTACCTGTAAGCCTTTGCAGTTTGACAAATCATTTCCCAAACAGCCCATCCTGATCTCAGCATTACTCTAAAGTTGTTTTCTTGGCAAAAGATACCTAAACGCTATACCATTTTTCATCGTAAAAGTGATAAAGCCAAGACATCCAATTAGCAAAAAGCTTCTTCCCATTTGAGATAACAGCCCAATTTGTTGAAACAAGTGCTTTCTGTAAATTCAAACTGTTTATTACTGTTTTTTTAAAGTGGGGAGGAAATTTGCAAAGATAGCTTTATTATTTGTTGCTTGTGAATCCCACGTGCTAAAACTGTCAAATATTTAAGATTCAACTCAAAAGCAGAATGTAAGAATCAGCAGTGATTAAACCAATTTAGTAAACATGTATCAGGACTGCTTACCAAGACTCCATTTAGAATAGAAATTTCCAGCTCTTATCGGAAACTGCAAATTTTCAGACATTGAGGCATCTCGGCGAGCTCTCTCTGTCTGCCACGTTCATTATAACGAAAGGACATAATTCCCAGAAAATGTCCTCATAGAGCTTTAAAGGCCCAAGAAAGGAAAAGTGACACCATCCCTTCAGCTTTACCCTACCAAAAACTCAGAGATAAGTTTTATTTGAGTTTGTTTTCCTGACTGTTAAAAATAGGCTGATTGCAACAGAGGTGTCAGATTGCTTCTCTTTATGTCAACTTCAAGTTCAAATTTAGGAAGTCATTCTGTCATCAGAACACGTTGTGCAAATTAACAATAGATTTCTAAGCTACAAATACATTTTAACAGATCTAAATTTTGCTAAGGTTTTTCTTTTTTTCCATCTCGTTATCGGTGCTTTATAAAAGTGATTGTTACTCCCATGGTTCACTGGGGATGAAACACCTCATCAGAGTCGATGTTTGGAAGAGCATTTCTCAAGAACAACCGTGTGTTCTTGGTTTTCAATGGTCTGAATACTAGCAATAGTCAGTCTTTTCAGTAAAATACTGAGGGGAGGCAGGGAGGCAATTGGGCATTCCCTAGTACAATAATTTTGTTAAATTAAGTAACTCTTGGGGCGCCTGGGTGGTTCAGTGGGCTAAGCCTCTGCTTTGGCTCGGGTCATGATCCCAGGGTTCTGGGATCGAGCCCTGCATCGGGCTCTCTGCTCAGCAGGGAGCCTGCCTCCCTTCCTCTCTCTCTGCCTGCCTCTCTGCCTACTTGTGATCTCTGTCAAATGAATAAATAAAATCTTTAAAAAAAAAATTAAGTAACTCTTGTGCAGCAAGACCATAAAGGAAAGGGACCAGGGTTTTTGTTGAGCTGAAAGTGCAAAGCATAGAGCACAGGTTGAAGAGGAACAGAGTCAGAAAGGGGAGCGTACTCAAAGTGGTAGAGAGGCTTAGTAATGGGATGGTTCTGGAAGCTGCATGAACTCACTGGGGAACTTAACTAGGGCAAAATGTGTTTTTAAAAAGCTAGAGCTTTTTGACGGAAGTTGTCACAATATGCTTTCCCTGTTTCTCAACTTGTCATAGGCCTAATGCTAGGAATCACATTTGCAGACACATGTTATTTTCCCACTTGGTAGGCAATTTGGTGATTAAGAAGGCGACAACATCACGTGGTACCTCAGAGGGGCCTGGAAAAATTCAGGCACCTCCCTGATTACTTAGGTCCTTAGGAGATCTGACTTAGTTTCCTAATTTAAACACAAAGAAGGGGTGCCCGGCTGGCTCAGTCAGTGGAGCATGTGACTCATGACCTCAGGATTGTGAGTTTGAGCCCCATGTTGGGGGTACAGATTACTTAAAAAATTTTTTTTTAATCTTAAAAAATAAATAAATAACACATAAAAGGCTGAAGTCAACCTAAATGGTTATATAGGGGTTTTTTTCAGCTTTGGGTTCCTACGTCTCTTTTTAAAATTATAATATGCCATGAAGGTTCATAGTGTGTTACTGCCTATCGAACACTAAACAGAACTCCCTAACAATATCTTCGTGGATTGTGAACACCTGCAATTCTGATGTGAAACCTGGTACTAGCAGATCAATTATGCTTTCTTAAGGTGTATAAGAGATCCATGTTTTCCATAAGGATGGATGAAAAAAGGCATATCCATGCTGAGAAGTTATTAGTAGCTAGTACATTAGTTTGTTCTTCAGAGCTGAGTGAACTGTATTTAAGCACTCACTATTTAATTGGATTTTCTCTAATTAGATTATAAGTGTTATCACTTACAAAGAAACTAAACATTTTAAGCAAATATAAATATTTCACATAAGCAAAATAATCAAAACAGTTATATATGACTGATTCCCAAGAAAGCCTCAAATAAAAAAAAATGTTTGCTCAAAGTTGTTTCCCTTTTACAAAAGGTTCTAAGTTCTTATTAGTTCTCATTCTTCAAAGCTCAGTGCAGATTCTACTCCCCGATAAAATCCCTCCAAGGACCTCAGTCACCAAAATTTTCCCCTACTCTGAATTCACTCTGAACAGAGATGTTATCCCGTAGCTTAGCACTTAATTACCCTAGTGCAAGTTGGTTTAAGATTTCAGACTCTGAGGAATCCGCATCCATTTTCCCTTGCACCACAGTCAAAGTTTACTACAATGTTGGGCACACATTTTCATAAGATTCATTTGTGTTAGGGACGCTGTGCTAAGGGTCATATAACATGATCCTCACAATCACTTTATAAGGATGGATTTAACCAGCACTCTTCTAGAAATAAGGAAACTGAGGCACAACTGAGGAAGTTGAAGTCACACAAATGAACGAGTAGTGAAACGAAGACCTCAAACAAGGCAGCTGGTGCCAGACAGAGCCCAGTCTCCATCATCATGTTACAGAAATAGAAATACCGGTGGTTTAGAAAGAAAAAAATAATAATAAACAGTGCTTTGGTCTCTTTTGAAGAAAGTGATGTTTAACTCAAACCTTTAAAGAACCAGATCTTTGAATAATGAATATAAATAAAATATTCTTTAAATCGGTGCATGACTATTAGTAGGACTTTATGGGAGAGAATATAGAAAACTGTTCTTTAAAGTCTTTTGAGGGGCACCTGGGTGGCACAGTTGTTTAAGCATCTGACTCTTGATCTCAGGTTTCTATCTCAGGGTCATGAGCTCAAGCCCTGCCTCTTTGAAAACTTGTATTTATTGATATTAGTAGAAGTTAAAGTCAAATCGTGGACTCTCTAGAGTACTTTTGTGTGTGGGAAAGCACTAACTGAGAGAGAAGTAAGTCTTATATTTCAATACTGTAAAACTAAGTGCCAACACTGATCTCTGTTTCCAGAATATTAGTAAAAGTTAAATGAGGTGAATTGTAGTTCTGTGTATGTAGTTTCTGTGGTTATTGGTAGAAAGGGTAAAAAAGCATGACCCAGTATTGCATATTTCCAGAAGTTGTTTCTGCAACACATTTGGTCATGTTCTATTTTTACTCCAGCCTCGGGGAATCAAGACGGGGAAATGGGTCTCTAAGGACACATGTCAGAGTAAGTTTTTCTAAAGTCAACAAGTACTTTTGTGAGCCAAATGCTGTCCTAGGTACTCTGGGCATTGCAAAAGCAGTCTGAAACACAATTTTGTGTTTAAAAAAAGAGTCAGAAACTTAATGGTTCCCAAACCCCAAGTTCCCTTCATCATCAGGTGTCTCCCACATTGTAGAGTTTCCGTAAATGTATTCATTGCTGTGTTTATTAATGTTAAATGTTATGTGGCAGTGACTGCAGGTGAGTGAAAAAACAGGGTCAGAAATGATGGTTTAGAGTAACTACTATGGTGAGTCATTTAAAATTCACGTATGTGTAGCATGTGACTTTAAAACACTTCTGAAAACACATTTCTTTGCATATGTTATCTAAGAAGTTTGCCTACACACTATCTTTGACTTCTTTTAAAACAAAACAAAACAGGGGCTCCTGGGTGGCTCAGTTGGTTAAGCATCTGTCTTCGCCTCAGGTCTTGATCCTGGGGTCCTGAGATTGAGCCCTACATCCAGCTCCCTGCTCAGCAGGAAATCTGCTTCTCCCTCTCCCTCCTGCATCTCCCCCCTGCTTGTGCATGCGCGCTCTCTCTCTCTCTCTCATGTGTGCTCTCTCTTTCTCACAAACAAATCTTCAACAAAAAACAAAAACAGAAACAAATGGGAATTGCACAACTTTGCGGTTTGATAGAAAACACTGTACTATGGTATTTAAAATTCCCTCTTCCTCTTCCCTTTTTCTTTCTTTACATTTATAGGGTCTACTTGGTAAAACTGAGGGCAACTTAAATTCTAGTCTAGCATTAATGTAAGTTCAGTGTAAAAACCCTTCCCTCAACAGTTATAAAATTCTTGCCAACTCATCAGGAGTTATGAAAAGAGTTCAGGCTTTTATTTATACCTAGCATATAAACCCCTTCCAATAGTGGACTCATTCCTTTTTGTTTCTTTGTTAAATATATACTGATTGCTTTACGCCTCTGGTCATATGAACACAATACAAGCAAGTTCTGTTGCACCGAGTACTTAAAATTTCACAAACATCTATGAAGGAACGGTTAGAAAAAGTAAACAAAAAACCAAATTGGCAGCTAAGTTTAGCTATGATAAGGCTGGCTGACTCTCAAAACAGACTCTATAGACAGAAGCAAAATTGCAATATAGTTGACCTTTGAACAGCGTAGGAATTACGGGCACTGACTGCCCACATAGTCAAAAATCTACATATAACTTTTTGTTATTTATTTATTTATTTATTTGACAGAGAGATCACAAGTAGGCAGAGAGACAGGCGGGGGTGGGGGGGAAGCAAGCTCCCCACTGAGCAGAGAGCCCAATGCGGGGCTGAATCCCAGGACCCTGGGATCACGACCTGAGCCGAAGGCAGAGGCTTAACACACTGAGCCACCCAGGTGCCCCTATATATAATTTTTGACTCGACCCAAACTTAATTACTAATAGCCTACAATTGACCAGAATTCTTACCAATAACATGAATAGATTAATACACATTTTTGTTATGTGTATTGCATACTGTATTCTTACAATAAAGTAAGCTAGAGAAAAGAAAATGCCATTAAGAAAATCATGAGGAGAAAATAGATTTATTGTACCATACTGTATTTATTTTATGTATTTACTTATTTATCTATTTATTTATTTAGGTCATCTCTACACCCGATGTGGGGCTTGAACTCAGGACCTTGAAATCGAGAGTTGCATGCTCTTCCGACTGAGCCAGCCAGGCGCCCCCATTCTGTATTTATTGAAAAAAACCTGTGATTAAGTGGACTCATGCAGTTCAAACCCATGTTGTTCGAGGGCCAACTTTATGTAGTTCTCAGTGGAAGTTGATATATAAAATTATTCTTAAAAAGCTTTTAAGGGTGCCTGGGTGGCTCATTCGTTAAGCTTCTGCCTTCGGCTCAAGTAGTGATCCCAGGGTCCTGGGTTCAAGCGGGAAGCCTGATTCTCCCTCTCCCACTCCCCCTACTTGTGCTCCTTCTCTTGCTGTGTCTCTCTCTATCAAATAATGAGTAAAATCTTAAAAAAAAAAATCTTTCAAAACCATCAGTCTGGGTGCCTCAGAGTGCTAGAAGTATAGTTTACGACTAGAAGCTCTTCAAAGTTTGGTCATTTCAAGTGAGGTCTTTTTCCATCAGAAGTATGGCTGGACTTTTTTTTTTTTTTTAATTTATTTGACAGAGAGGGATATCACAAGTAGGCAGAGAAGCAGGCAGAGAGAGAGAGGAGGAAGCAGACTCCTGCTGAGCAGAGAGCCCGATGCGGGGCTTGATCCCAGGACCCTCGGATCATGACCTGAGCCGAAGGCAGAGGCTTTAATGCACTGAGCCACCTGGACTTTTTATTTTTGTTGGAAGTTATAAATACAGAAGATCATAGAGTAACATCTCAACGGTCCCTCTTCACTCCTACTCCAGTGCATAATCCCCTCCCAAAATTAAGCACAGTTAATGGCTTAATGTGTAAATTTATAGTTCTTTCTCTACTTACAGATACACAATTATATAAACTTTATTAGTTGTTTTTATTCTTCAAGTAGATTGTTTTATTTTTAGACAGTTTGAAACTATAGTAAACTTGCAAGTACAGTACAAAGAATTTCCCCCTGAACCATTAGAGAGTAAGATGCTAACGTAACGCCCCATCACGGGCTCCCTGATACTTAGGTGTGTCTTTCTTACAGGATATTCTTTTTTTTTTTTTAAGATTTTATTTATTTATTTGACAGATAGAGATCACAAGTAGGGAGAGAGGCAGGCAGAGAGAGAGAGAGGAGGAAGCAGGCTCCCTGCCAAGCAGAGAGCCCGATGCGGGGCTCGATCCCAGGACCCTGGGATCATGACCCTTACAGGATATTCTACATAACCATAATATAACTATCAAAATGAGGAAATAAGGGGCACTTGGGTGGCTCAGTTGGTGGAGCCTCTGCCTTCAGCTCAGGTCATGATCTCAGGGTCCTGAGATTAAGCCCTGAGTCAGTTTCTCTGCTCAGCAGACAGTCAAGTTCTCCCTTTCCCTCTGTCCCCTCTCTGCTCATGTGCTCTCTCTCTGTGCGTCAAATAAATTAAACCTTTAAAAAAAAAAAAAAACGAAAACAGAGAGAGACCCCTCTATTTGGAAAAAAAAAAAAAAGTGAGGAAATTACATTGATTCATTATCACCATCTAATCCCTAGACACCATTCAAGTTCATCAGTCGTCCTAATAATGGTCTTTATGGCCAAAGGATCCATTTCACAGTCTTAGGTTTTCATTTAGCTGTTGGGTCTCATTAGTCTCCTTTAGCCTGAAATGGCTCTTTAGTCTTTCTTGGATGTTCATAATTGCAACACTTTTGAAAATTACAGGATGTGGGGCGCCTGGGTGGTTCAGTCATTAGGCATCTGCCTTTGGTTCAGGTTGTGATTCCAGGGTCGTGGGATCGAGTCCCGCAGCAGGCCCTGCTTGGCAGGAGGCCTGCTTCTCCCTCTCCCACTCCCCCTGCTTGTGTTCCTCTCTCTGTCTCTCCCCTTATCAAATAAATAAATAATTTTTTTTAAAAAAAAGAAAGAAAGTTACAGGTTGGTTATTTGGTAGACTTTCCCTTGAACTATGTTTTTCTGATGTTTCCTCAGTAATAGGTTCAATTATGCATCTTTGGCAGGAATGTTCTGAAATAACACTGTATTCTTGTGGCACAGTTTTCTCATTATTGATGATATTTGCTCAAAAAGTTGTGTCCACTGATTTCTCTGTGGTGAAGTTTTCTTTTCCACCTTTGTAATGATCACTTTGTTGGAGTTTTTCTGAAACTACGTAAATTTCCTATTTCTTGTCAAATTCTCAATCATTTATTTATAATATGAACTCATGGTTCCTATTTTACTTAATGGCTTATAACCTGCTCCTATTATTATTTTGTACAGATGCTTAATTCTTCCCATTTGGCCTGTTGGAGCCCATTTATATTGGTTTCTGTGTCTTTCTGACATGACTCCATCATTCCTTGAACACGTCCTTGCTTTCTTACATAATATCGTCCAGGCTCATCTTTTACTTCCTTTGCACCAATAGTGCAGTCAGCCACTTCTTCAGGGCACTCTGGTTCTTTTAGTGGAGAATGGCATTTAGAACTCAACATCTGAGCACTAGGTGTGCTCATTGCTTGTGGGTGTTGCTTCTAGCTCCTCTCAGCAAGACAGAGCAAGGGAATATACAGATATTTATACATACCTACAAACTTAGACCTACACACATTTACTTGCTTATCTATCTATCATCTATCTATCTATCATCTATTTATCTGACAGAAAGAGCGAGCACAAGTAGGTAGAGCAGCAGGCAGAGAGATAGGGAAAAGCAGGCTCCCCACCAAGCAGGAAGCCCAATGTGGGGCTCGATCCCAGGACCCCAGGATCATAACCCAAGACGAAGGCAGACACTTAAGTGACTGAGCCTCCCAGGTGCCCCTACATCCATATGTATTTAGATACTTGTCTATATTTATTGAAATCTGTGAATCCATACTGATACTATCAAGTCCAGAAATTTCATCTTAGTTTTCTTCCTTTCCATATTTGTATTTTCTTTTTTTTATCTTTTTAAGAGAGGGGGAGCATACAAACATGTGGCAGGGGGAGGGTCAGAGGGAGAAGGGGAAAGAGAGAATCTTAAGCAGGCTCCACACCCAGCCTGGAGCCCAACGTTGGTCCCATCTCACAACTGTGAGACCATGACCTGAGCTGAAACCAAGACCCAACGCTTGACCAACTAAGCCACTCAGGCACCCATGTAATTTCCTTCTGACACCGAGAAACCTGGCTCACATTATCCTTAATATATTTACTTATCTGATAAAGTTTCCCCTTACACAGCCAATCTTCCATCACTGTTGCTAGCCTTTTCCCTATGCGGATTCCATCCATACCCTACTTTACCCCATGCATGTGCCCTCTTCACTCAGCTTATTCTCTGACACCGGGCAGATATCCTGCTCCTCTTACCTTACTGTTTTCTATTTGTTGCATTTGTTTTTTTCTTTTTCTGTTTTCTGTGGTTCTAATGGAACATTTTATATGATTCCATTTTATCCTCTGTCATAGTGTATCAATTTACTCTTCAAAAGTAATGTTTAGGGGCACCTGGGTGGCTCAGTGGGTTGGAGCCTCTGCCTTCAGCTCGGGTCATGGTCCCGGAGTCCTGGGATCGAGCCCCGCGTCGGGCTCTCTGCTCTGCAGGGAGCCTGCTTCCTCCTCTCTCTCTGCCTGCCTCTCTGCCTACTTGTGATCTCTGTCAAATAAATAAATAAAATCTTTAAAAAAAAAAAAAAAAGTAATGTTTAGTGGTTGCCCTAAAGTTTGAAATATATGTTTTTTTAAAGATTTTATTTATCGGACACAGAGAGTGAGAGAGGGAATATAAGCAGGGGGAGTAAGAGAGGAGGAAGCAGGCTCCCTGCTGAGCAGAGAGCCCGATGTGGGGCTCGATCTCAGAACCCCGGGATCATGACCCGAGCCAAAGGCTGATGCTTAACAACTGAGCCACTCAGGTGCCCCTGAAATATACATTTTTAAATAATATAAGTACATTTTCAAATCATACTATTCACTTTCACATATAGTAATAGATGCCTTAGAATATTCCCCATTCTTCCCTCTTTATCCCTTGCGATATTTCTGTCATTCATTTCACTTGTCCATATGCTCTAATCACTCAAATGTTTGAATCATTGCTTTCAACAAATAGTTATCTTTTAAAATCAGTTAAGACTAAGAAAAACAGGGATGTCCGGGTGGCTCAGTCTCTGAGTGACCGACTTTTGATTTTGGCTCAGAGGTCATAATCTCAAGAGTCGTGAGATCTAGCCCCAGGTCAGCTCTGGGTTGGGCATGGAGCCTACTTAGGATTCTCTCATTCCCCGTCTCCCACTGTCCCTCTGCCCCTCCTCCTTTCTTAAAAAAAAAATTTTTTTTTTAAAGACTAAGAAAAAGAAAAGATTTTATTTTACTGCCATGTATTCCTTCTCCAATGCTCTTCTCTTCTTCACAGTAATTAAATTTATGACCAATGTAATTTTCTTTTTTTTTTTTTTTAAGATTTTACTTATTTATTTGATGACACAGAGAAAGAGATCACAAGTAGGCAGAGAGGCAGAAAGAGAGAGAGGGAAACAGGCTCTCCGCTGAGTGGAGAGCCCCATGCAGGGCTCAATCCCAGGACCCTGGGATCATGACCCGAGCTGAAGGCAGAGGCTTAACCCTCTGAGCCACCCAGGCGCCCCTGTAATTTTCTTTTTGCCTGAAAATTTTCTTTTCACATTTCTTGTAGGGTGGTTCTGCTTGCAGTGAATTCCCTCAGTTTTTGTTTGCTTTTGAAAAACTTTATGTCTCCATCACTTTTCAAGGAAAATTTCATCAGAAATTATCACTATATTATTCACTATATTCATTAGATTGGTAGGGGTTTTTTTTTCTTTTCTTTCAACGTTTTAAATATTTCACTTCATTCTATTCTTGCTTACATGGTTTCTGACGACAAGTCCACTGCAATTTTTTGGTAAGGTGATTTTTTTGCTTTCTGACTTTTTCAAGATTTTCTTTTTGTCTTTGGTTTCTGCAGTTTGTATATAAAATGCCTAGGCATAATTGTTGCTCCTTCTGTTTAGCTCCTCTCCATGTAGGCACTTTGCTTAGGCTCTGACACTTTGGTCTCAGCCCCTCCTAAACACAGAAGCCCTCCTCACTCTTGGTCCCCACACCCTCTGCCAGGAAAAACCACATCAGCCCACTTGGGCCCCAGGACCCCATTTCAGGCCATTTCTCTTGGACTGTGATGCCCCAAGCCAGGCCACTTCCATAAGTAGAAGCTCTCCTTGCCCAGTTGGAGCATCGGGGCTTCCTCTGTAAAAGCTGCATTCTTCACCACACTTGAATTTTGATACTCTTCACCAGGCCTCCTTCCAGGCATGTGCCCTCCTCCTCTTTTGGCAGGAACATCACAGAGATGATGCTGGTTTTTATTCCCACCTCATCTTGCTCAGTGTCTCCTGACTTCACTTTGTCTCATTACCAATGATGTTCATCGAATACTTGACTAAAGTGGTGTCTGCCAAGCTTCTCCACTACAAACTTTTCCGTTTGTCCAAACACTCAGTAAATATTTTGTGGATACTCTGTAAATGCCCTCCTCCTCATCAAACTTTTCGTTTAGTCAATGATTTATGTCAGTATGGATATATGTTTTATAGTTTAAGAGACTGTAATCTCTTAAATTCATTGTTTATTTTGATGCTCAAATTCCTCCAGATTTGGTCAATGCAGGCCCCATCAAGCTGCTTCTGCAGCTTTTGATTACTTCCAGCATTCTTTGACTACTTCCTTACTTTCAGACACAATAAGATATCCTGAGATGATCTTGTCCTTTTCTTGTGTCGGACCCAGAAACCACAATTCTTTGAAGCCATCTTGATTCTTTTAATTTATGTATTTATGTATTCATTTATTTATTTTTAAATTTTATTTCTTTATTTGACAGAGAGAGAGAGAGAGAGAGAAAGAAAGAGAGCACAAGCAGGGGGAGCAGCAGGCAGAGACAGAGGGAGAAGCAGGCTCCATGATGAGCCAGGAGCCAGACCCGAGGCTCAGTGCCAGGACATTGGGATCAAGACCTGAGCAGAAGGCAGACTCCCAACCGAATAAGCCACCCAGGAACTCCTGATTCTTTTTAATAAAGAATATTTAAAAATCAGAATCTTGTCACTGGGCATGCTCATTGCTATTGGGGTATCACTGCTTCGTTTCTTTCAGTGGACAGAGCTGGGAAATGTGCATGTATATATGTATATATGCACACATATTTCCATCTATATCTCTCTCATTTACCTAATTATATATACACATACATTTTTTACTAAGAGATAATACATATAACATGAAATTCACCATTTTCAAGTATGCAGTTCCGTGGCTTTTAGTGTATTCATTACGTTGTGTAATCATTACTACTATCTCATCTAATTCTAGAATATATATGTATATAATAGTATTATTCAATAAAGTTTATATAACTGAACAGAATTCATTCCAGTATATGTAATATATTGAAACCCACGAGTTCAACTTGATACTTCCCACTCCAATCCAGGGGCACAGGTTTAATTCTAGTTTTTTTCATTCTATATTTGTGTCTCTTTTTTCCAATAGCAACAAACCATTCTCCCATTATCCTCAATATAATTATTTTATGAACCTCTCTGCATGTAACCAATCTCCCATCTTTGCCCCCTCCCCCTCCCCCACACAGATGTTTTCTGACCCTGCTCAGGCTTTGACTCCTCAATGAGGCAACACCCCAAGCAGACCTTCTTTACCCTATTCAAGCTCAGGCACTCACCTTGGTCAGAGCCGGCTTTGGTGGTCATAGCTCCCCCCCTACTCAGCAAGACATAGATTTTACCTTGCCCAGCCCTACCTACTAGCTTCAGGACCAAATTTTTCAGGGAAGGAAGAAAAGGGAAAATAAGAGAAGGGAAGAGGAAGAACAATGATTGGAGATTTAACCACTGAGTTTTGGTGTGGTTGGTTAAGCCATGTTATTGTGGCCTGAATAAAGTTCTACAACAGCTTTTACTGCTCCTGCCCTTATAAAGTTACCTCGAAGGCAAAAACAGCCCAGTCTGAACCAGCTTGCCTGGTTTTTCACTTCAGTATTCCCCACCTGCTTCTCTTCACCCTTTAAGAGGAAGGGCATTAGCTATTCAGCTAATCACCAAGGCCGGTTAATTCTGCCTCTTAAATGTCTCTGAATAGCTAATCTAAACCAGGGCAGTGCGGGTGGGGCCAGATTAAATAATTGATTATCCCCTGCTGCATTAAAAGAGCTGGAATAAGACATAAAACTAGAACATTTAAATAAGAGAGTAAAGATATGAAGAGGAAAATATGAGTCTTTAATTATAAAATTATTTTTAAAGTCAATTCTCAGTGTAAGCAACAAAAAGATTATATGAGAGCATTCACCATACCGAGCAGTAAGCAAGTCCTAACTTGGGCTAAAATTTAAGTGTAACATAGAGACCAAGGAGGCTAGAAAAATGAGCTGAGGTTCTGTAGCCTGGCTAAAAACATGTATGGGTAGACTTTCGTTAAAATGGAATTAGGAAATCTGTTTTATAAATGACTCTCGTTTCACGTGTTTTAGTTTCTTTTTTCTTATGAGAAGACTCCAACCTTTGAAACTGTAAATTGGGTACGACCCTTTCACAATTTGGCATTATATATTGAGAGTTATAAAAACGTTCATACCCTTTGCCCCGGTGATTCTGCTCTTGGCAATATATCCTAGGAGGAAAGAAATTGTAAATGCAGAGATTGCCGCCGTAATTAAAAGACTGCGAGATTAACAGTTTCATGAGCAATGATAACAAAAGGCACAAGTAAATAGGGATTCTTTTGTAACCACTAAAAATTATAAATATGGAAGCTATGTAGCAACTTGAAAAAGAACTTATGGAATGATGTTACCTGGAGTAACCAAGACACACACGTGTGTATATATATACACTATGATTCAACTATTTTAAATTGTTTTCAAAACAGAGACAAAAGACACATGGAAAAATAAAAAACAATATAATTAGTGAGATTATGAGGCTTTTTTAAAAAAAATTTTGTTCTAATGTTGGAGTATTTTTTAAAAAGATTTTATTTATTTATTTTTTGTTTGTTTATTTGGCAGAGAGAGACACAGCAAGAGAGGGAACCAAGCACAGGAAGTGGGAGAGGGAGAAGCAGGCTTCCCGCTGAGCAGAGAACCCAATGCTAGGGCTCAATACCAGTATCCCGGGATTGTGACCTGAGCTGAAGGCAGATGGTTAATGACTAAGCAACACAGGTGCCCCTAATGTTGGAGTATTTTGTTTGTGCTATAAATAAAAATCAAGATGGAATAGTGGAAAGCCCAACTTCATTTTAGCTGAATTAAAGGTATAAGATGGCTAAATCGGGAGTCAGAGTGTCCTCAGGGGTGAGTGATGAAAATTATCATTATCATTATTGTTAACATTATTGAGCATTTATCACTTTCCAGGCATTGAATTAAAGGCTTTGACATATAATGTATTTCAAGTCGAGATCTATCTATAAAAACATAAGATCATATAGCAAACAGCTTACCTGACACCTCTTCTTAAATGTCCTGTAGGCATTTCAAACTTAACATAGCCAAAATAAAATTTCTGACATGTCTTCCCAAAACTCTTCTATCCACAGTCCTGCCTATCTCAGTTGATGGCAACTCCAAATCCTGAATCATATATCCTGTCTCTCATTACACTCTGCCAATTCTGCCTTCAAAATATGTGCGTTGGGCCACTTCTTTCCCTCCTCCACTGCCAGCACCAGCCATCTTGTCTACCCGGATGACTACTGTGGATACCTAGCCGATCTGCCTGGCTTCACCCTTGCTCCTCCTCCATTCTCAGCACATGAAAAATAATCAGCGGGTTCTTTTAAAAATCTGTCAGATCATGTCTCACCTCTATCAAAATCTTCTGTGTCTCCCCATCATACTCAGAGTAAAAAGCTAAAGTCCTAACAATGACCAACAAGGTTCCGTATCATCTGTGCTCTCCTCCTTCTATGACCACATCTCCTACTATTCTCTCATTTCAGTCACTTTACTCAGCCATCCTTAACATCCTTGATTTTCATATAAATACCAGTCATTCTCTTGTCTTAGTACTTTCACCTCAGGACCTAACTGTTCCTGTTTGGAATACTCTTTACCCACATGCACATGGCTCACTCTTACTTCCTTCAAATCTTAGCGCACATGCCGCCTTCTCGATATGACTACCCTTGACCGTCCTACAATACAGCAGCCTGTCCTCATCATCCCAATATACTAAGTCTCCTTTACTCTATTTTCTTCTAGAGCAATCATCTTCTAACATAGTACATATTTTAAATCTGTTTTATACTATTGTTTGTATCCCTAGGATAAAATGTAAGCTCCATGAGGGCAGAGATTTTTTTTTTTTTTAGTGCCTGTGATGAAGAAATTTAACCATATTACTGCCATTTGGCAGAGCTAGGAATATTCCAGAAGGCATAAGCCAGAGCCACTGTGCTATACTATGCTATACTGATAAGGAAAATCTGTGTTCTAAGGAGGCCGACCGAGTCAGCAAAGGAGACCTAGCCCTGACCCCAGGGCTCTTCTGGGTCTTCTCCCTGCCCTGCTTCCCACACACATGCCAAAAGTACCAAGTATGCAGATACAGAAGGGTATAAATTACTCCCTTTGTCTGTGCTCCAGGCTCAGACCTTTGGAGATCACTCTCCTCTGAGCCCACCGGTGTTAAATAAACCTCTGATCCTCCAGAGTCTCTGAGTGCTGCTTGGTTCTTCCGTCAGGACCCAGTCCAGGTTCTGTAACATTACTACTACACCTACTCCAGTTCAGCTCCATGAAAAGAAAAGAAAAGGTAGAGTAGATATAGTAGTGAGGCTTCCTGGAGTCCCAATCATTTAGTTCCCATGCTGTCTCTTTCTGAAGTTCTTGTTGAATCCAGTTGATTATAAAGATCATAAAAAATGGAAGTGGAGCATGATAAAGTAAGAGAAGAAAAAGCACTGTCTTTGGAACATTTGTCTTTTCCAGAACAAAATGTAGTACTATGCCTTCATTGGAACATTCATCTTTTCTTGACTTGAAGACAATCAATCTTACACTTCAGGCAGATGTGAAGACATTAAAATACCAGGGCCATTCACCATGACAACCAGGGCTTCCCCTCTTTATAAAAGCTGTAGGTACCAGATATCACTCCCACTTCTCTTCTCTAGCTAGGTAGGGAGGGCATAGGCAAGTGTCCATTCCTGGTTATAAGACTGGCTGGGAAGTCAGAGTGTCTCTGATAAAGATTTATTCTCCTTTTAAAATGGGACTCATGGGGCGCCCGGGTGGCTCAGTGGGTCAAGCCTCTGCCTTCGTCTCAGGTCATGATCTCGGGGTCCTGGGACCAAGCCCTTCAGGGCTCTCTGCTTAGCAGGGAGCCTGCTTTCCCCTCTCTCTCTCTGCCTGCCTCTCTGCCTACTTGTGATCTCTGTCTGCCAAATAAATAAATCTTTCAAAAAATAAAAATAAAATAAAATGCGACCCATGAAAAAATTGCCCTTTTCTTGCCTATGGACACAGTTATTTAAGACCATTGGTCCTGGAGCTGAGGCAACCATCTCATTACCATGAGAAGTTGGCCTGCGGGTAAGAAATCAACATATTGTGTGTTCTCCTCTAAGATTTTGATGGTTTCCTGTCTCACATATAGGTCTTTAACCTATTTTGAATTTATTTTTGTGTATGGTATAAGAATGTGGTCCAGTTTCACTCTTCTGCACGTTGTCATCCAGTTTTCCTAACACCTTTTGTTGAAGAGACTGCCTTTTTTCCATTGGACATTCTTTCCTTCTTTATTGAAGGTGAGTCGAGCATATACTTGTGGGTCCATTTCTGGATTTTCTGGATTTTCTGTTCTATTCCATTGCTCTATGTGTCTGTTTTTGTGTGAGCATGATACTGACTTGATGACTACACTTCGTACTATAGCTTGAAGTCCAGAATTGTGATGCCTTCAGCTTTGCTTTTCCTTTTCGGGCTGCTTTGGCTACTTGGGGTCTTTTGTGGATCCATAAAAATTTTGGGATGGTTTGTTTTAACTATGAAAATTGTTGGTGGTTTTTCGATAGGAATTGCATTAAATGTGTAGGTTGTTTTGGTTAGTACAGACATTTTAATAGTATTTGTTCTTCCAATCTATGAGCATGAAACATTTTTCCATTTCTTTGTGCCCTCTTCAACTTCTTTCACCAATTTTGTTATAGTTTTCAGAGCACAGGTCTTTTATCTCTTTGGTTAGGTGTATTCCTAGGTTTATCTTACAGTTTTTGGTGCGATTGTAAATGGGATTGATTCTATAATTTCTCTCTCTGCTTCTTTGTTCTTGGTGTATAGAAATGCAACCAATTTGTGAAGATTGATTTTATATCCTGTGACTTTGCAGGATTTGTCACTCAGTTCTAGCAATTTTTTGGAGTCTTTCAGGTTTTCTATATAGAGTATCATGTCATCTGCAAACAATGAAAGTTTCACTACTTCCTTACCAACTCGGATATCTCTTATTTCTCTTTGTTGTCTGATTGCTGAGGTTAGGACTCCCCCAGTACTATGTTAAATAACCACGGTGAGAGTGGAAATCCCTCGTTCCTGACCATAGAAGAAAATTTCTCAGCTTTTCCCCCCATTGAGGATGATATTAGCTTTGGGTGTTTTGTATCTGTCCATTATGATCCTGAAGTATGTTCCTTCTATCCTTATTTTGTTGAAGGATTTTTTTTTGTGGGTTTTTTTTTTTTGTAGTTTTTTTTTCTTTTCAGTGTTTGTTGAAGGTTTTTTTTTTTTAAAGATTTTATTTATTTATTTGACAGATAGAGATCACAAGTAGGGAGCAAGGCAGGCAGAGAGAGAGAGAGGAGGAAGCAGGCTCCCTGCCAAGCAGAGAGCCCGATGTGGGGCTCGATCCCAGGACCCTGGGATCATGACCTGAGCGAAAGGTAGAGGCTTTAACCAACTGAGCCACCCAGGCGCCCCTTGTTGAAGGTTTTTAATCAAGAATGATTCTATTTTGTCAAGTGCTTTTTTCTATATCTATTGAGAGGCTCATATGGCTCTTATACTTTCTTTTATTAATGTAGTGTATCATGTTGATTGATTTGGGAATATTGAACTACTGCTCAGCCCAGGAATAAATCCCATTTGATCATAGTGAATAATTCTTTTAATGTACTGTTGCATTTGATTTGCTAGTATCTGGTTGAGAATTTTTCCATCCGTGTTCATCAGATATATTGGCCTGTCATTCTCTTTTTTAGTGGGGTCCTGCTGGTTTTGGAATCAAAGTAATGCTAGCCTAGTCCAATGAGTTTGGAAGTTTTCCCGCCATTTCTGTTTTTTGGAACAGTTTAAAAAGAATAAATATTAACTCTTCTTTAAATGTCTGGTAGAGGGGCGCCTGGGTGGCTCAGTGGGTTAAGCCTCTGCCTTCAACTCAGGTCATGATCCAGGGTCCTGGGATCGAGCCCCGCATTGGGCTCTCTGCTCAGCAGGGGGTCTCTTTCCCCCTCCCTCTCTGCTTGTCTCTCTGCCTACTTGTGATCTCTGTCAAATAAATAAAATCTTTAAAATAAATAAATAAATAAATAAATAAATAAATAAATATCTGGTAGAATTCCCCTGGGAAACCATCTGGCCTTGAACTTGTGTTTGTTGAGAGAATTTTGATTACTGATTCAATTTCTTTGCTGTTTATGGGTCTGTTCAAATTTTCTATTTCTTCCTGTTTTGGTTTTGGTAGTTTATATGTTTCTAAGAATTTGTCCATTTCTTCCAGATTGCCCAATTTGTTGGCATATAATTTTTCATAATATTCTCTTATAATTGTTTGTTTCTCTCTTATAATATTCTCTCATATAATATATATATAATATATATATAATACATATATATATAATATTCTCTCATATAATATTCTCTCATAATATTCTCTTATAATTGTTTCTGTGGTGTTGATTGTGATCTCTCCTCTTTGTGATTTTATATATTTGGGTCCTTTCTCTTTTCTTTTTAATAAGTCTGGCTAGGGAGTTATCAATCTTATTAATTCTTTCAAAGAGCCAGCTCTTGTTCCATTGATCTATTCTATTGTTGTTTGTTGTTTTTGTTGTTATTGTTGGTTTGTTTCTATATCATTTATTTCCACTCTAATCTTTATTATTCCCTTTCTGCTGCTGGCTTTAGGCTTTATTTGCTGGTTCTTTTCTAACTCCTTTAGGTGTAACATTAGTTTGTATATTTTCTTTTTTAAAGATTTTATTTATTTATTTGACAAAGAGAGACAACAAAAGAGAGAACACAAGCAGGGGGAATGGGAGAGGGAGAAGCAGACTCCTGTTGAGCAGGGAGCCTGATGCGGGGCTCAATCCCAGCTCATGACCTGAGCTGAAGGTGGACAGTTAATAACTGAGCCACTCAGGGGCGCCTGAGTGGCTCAGTGGGTTAAAGCCTCTGCCTTTGGCTCAGGTCATGATCCCAGAGTCCTGGGATCGAGCCCCACATCGGGCTCTCTGCTCTGCAGGGAGCCTGCTTCCTCCTCTCTCTCTGCCTGCCTCTCTGCCTAGTTGTGATTTCTCTCTGTCAAATAAATAAAATATATAAAAAAAAAAAAGAAAAAAAATAACTGAGCCACTCAGGTGCCCCTAGACTTTATATTTGAGACTTTTTTGCTTTTTAAGGTTGGTCTGTATTGCTATATCCTTCTGTCTTATGACCACATTTGCTACAACCTAAAGGCTCTGGACTGTTGCGTTTTAATTCTTATTTGCTTCCATGTAATTTTTATTTCTTTTTTAATTAACCTATTCATTCTTTATTAAGATGTTCTTTAACCTCCATGTATTTGTGGTCTTTGCAAACTTTGTCTTGTGGTTGATTTCATAGTGTTGTGGTCTGAAAATATGCATGGTGCTATCTCAATCTTTTTGTACTTGTTGAGACCTGATTCGTGACCTAGTATGTGATCTATTCTAGAGAATGTTCCACGTGCACTCAAAAAGAATGTGTATTTACTGCTTTAGGATGAAACGTTCTGAATATATCTGTTAGGTCCATCGGGTTCAGTGTGTCATTCAAAGACATTGTTTCCTTGCTGATTTTCTGCTTAGTTGACCTTTCCATTGCTAGAAGTGGGATGTTCAAGTCTCCTACCATCATTGTATTATTATTACTGAGTTTCTTTATGTTTATTATTAATTGATTTATATATTTGGGTGTTTCCAAGTTGGGGGCATAAATATTTACAATTGTTAGATTTTGTTGGATAGACACATTTATTATGATATAGCACCCTTTTTCATCTCTTGTTATATAGCCTTTGCTTTAAAATTTGGTTTGTCTGAAAGATGTATGGCTACTCTGGCTTTCTTTTGACATCCATTAGCATAGATAAATGGTTCTCCATCCCTTCATTTTCAATATACAGGTGACTTTAGATCTAAAATGAGTATCTTGTAGGCAGCACATAGATGGATCTTGTTTTTTTACCCATTCTGATAGCCTATGTCTTTTGATTGGAGGGTTTAGTCCATTTACATTCAGAGTGATTATCATTAGATATGAATTTAGTGATATCATGTTACCTGTAAAGTCATTATTTCTGGAGATTTTCTCTGTTCCTTTCTAGTCTTTGTTGCTTTTGGTCTTTCTTTCCCACTCAAAGAGCACCCTGTAATATTTTTTGCAGGGCTGATTTAGTGGTCATGAGCTCCTTTAGTTTTTTTTTTTTCTTTATCTCTCCTGTTCTGAATGACAATCTTGCTCAATAAAGTATCCTTGGCCTCATATTTTTCCCATGATTAGATATTTTTCCAAAGAATACACTCAGATAGCTAATAGATACATGAAAACATGCTCAATATCACTAATCATCAGAGAAATGCAAATCAAAGCCATAATGAGATATTACCTTATATATCAGGATAGCTAAAAATAAAAAACACAAGAAAAAGTAAGTGTTGGTGAAGATGTGAAGGAAAAAGAATGTTCATGCATTGCTGGTGAGAATACAAGTTGGTGTAGCCACTGTGGAAAACAGTATGGAGGCTCCTCAAAAAATTAAAAATACTGGTGCCTGGTTGGCTCAGTTAGAGGAGCATGCAACTCTTGATGTGCAAGAGCCTATGTGCAATCCCTATGTGGGATAAAGAAATTACTTAAAGAAAAGAACCCAGTTTTAAAAAATTAAAAATAAAGGTGCACCTGGGTGGATCAGTCAGTTAAGCACCCAACTCTTGGTTTTGGCTCAGGTCATGATCTCATAGGCTGTGAGCTAGAGCCCTTGGTCAGGCTCCATGCTCAGCAGGGAGTCTGCTTGAAGATTCTCTCCCTCCCTCCCACACCCTTGTGCTCTCTCTCCAGCTCTCAGATAAATAAAAAAAATTTTGAAAAATTAAAAATAAGGGATGCCTGTGGGTTCAGTCACTTAAGCATCTGCCTTTGGCTCAGGTCATGATCCCAGGGTCCTGTGATCAAGTCCCACATAGGGCTCCATGTTCAGTGGGGAGCCTGCTTCTCCCTCTTCCACTCCCCCTGCTTGTGTTCCCTGTCTTGCTGTGTCTCTCTGTGTCAAATAAACAAATAAAATCTTTAAAAAATAAAAATACCATATAACCCAGTAATTCCACTACTGAGTATTTACCCAAAAGAAAATGAGGACACTAATTCAAATGCAGCATTTTTTCAATAGCCAAACTATGGAAGTGATGCAGACTGGCTGGTTCCAAGGACTCAGAGGGGGCCCTGCGGGACAAACCGAGAGGATTCTTGGCTTTGTGCAGGATAGAAATCAAATGCAAACTGAGTGGAAGTGAGAGCAGTATTTATTGAAAACATAGAGAAGGTAAAGATACAGACAGAGCATAAAGAAATGTGGAAGGGAAAGAAGAATGAGACTCCTTTTCGGTTGGAGTCTGGGGTTTTTACTGAGGATTGTGGTCCAGTGCAGGCATTCTCTCAGGCACCTAGGAGCAAAGACGAGTGTTTAGCTGTCCTTCATAAGTCACTTGTGCCCTGAAGCCAGGGGTCTTGGTGAGTCAGTGGTCTTGGAAAATGTTTATGATGATTCTGCCTGGTCACTGCTTGGATATTACCTATTGTGCTGAAAGAATGCACAGAAATCATTAATTCTTTGACCTATACGAGGAGGATATACATTATCTCTTCTATAAGGCATGTGTAAGGTGAAGGTGTATGTCCTAGCAAGAATAGAGGGGGTAAAAGGAATGAAAAAAAAGCAATATTTTATGGAGTCCTTTTAGTTTCTTTATATCAGAAGCAACCCAAATATTCATCCATAGATGAGTGGATAAAGATGTGGTAGATACACACAATGGAATATTACTCAACCATAAAAAAGAACAAAATCTTGCCAATTGTAACAATATAGATGGATATAGAGAGTATAATGTTAAGTGAAATTAAGTGAATCAGAGAAAGATAAATGCCATATGACTTTATTCATATGTGGAATTTAAGAAACAAAACAACGAAATAAAAGAAAAAGGGACAAACAAAAAAGCCCGACTCTTAAACACAGAAAATAAACTGGTGGTAGCCAGAGGGGAGGTGGGTGAAAAGATGGGTAAAATAGATAAAAAAGATTAAGAGTAGTACATTTATCTTGATGAGCACTAAGTGAAGTATAGAATTGTTGAATCATTACATTGTACACCTGAAACAATATACCACTGTATATTAATGATACTTCAATTTTTAAAAAGGGAAAATTAAGTGCTCTTATAAGGCCAACAATCTCTATCATTACCCCCAGAATGTGATTTTTTTTTAATTTACTATTTTGGTTGATCGTTTAAGAAACTTGGCCTTCCCTATTATGATAGCTCTTATCCTTAGGTGAAGGATACAAAATAAGGATTTATTAGGGAGTATTCATGAGATCAACCCCAGGGGGGAGTGGAGGAAGTAGAATTAGGCAGAAGACAAAATATAACTGTGATGCAGTCCCAATAACCCCAGGGAAGCTTTGTATTTGGAATGACTTTTCTCTATCTCCCCATGTCCTCCATGTTATTTGTTATGCTCCACGAATAAGTGAAACCATATGATAATTGAATGACTTTTCTCAAATTGGGGCAAGGGGATTGGTACTCGCCTTGACTCCTGAATTCATTGATTATAAGATGTCTAACCCAGAATGACTTTGTGTAAGTTCTCTCACCCAATTTCTCACCCAGAATTGCCAAGGGGAAGCAAGTCTAAAGCTGCCATATGCAAATACTGTTAGCAGCTGAGGAAATGAGTGTTTCAGTCCTACAAGAGCCCCAAAACACAGTGGTTTAAACAAATTAGAAGGTGTCTCTCTCTCTCTCTCTATCTCCCTCTCTCTCTCTCTCTCTCTCAATAGCCCAAAAGTAGATGGGTCTGGAAGAAAACGGAATGGTGGTTGCCAGGAGCTGGGGGAAGGAGGGAATGGGGAGGTATTGTTTAATGGGTACAGAGTTTCAGTTTTGCAAGATCAAAAGCATTCTGGGGATGGGTGATAGTTGCACAACAATGCAAACATACTTAGTACCATTGCTCTATACACTCAAAAAAAGTTAAGAGAGTAATTTTTAGGATGTGCATTTTTTTAATCACAAAAGAAAAAAAAGAGGTGTGGGGAGGGGAACATAGGTGGCTTTCAGTTCCTGACAATCAGGAACCCTCCTCATTCCTTCCGTCTTATGGCTCCGCTATCTTCTAAGTAGTTCTTCCCAAACTCTAATATAAATGTGAATCACCTGGGCATCTCATTAAGCTGCAGACTCCGTTGAAATACACCTGGGGTGGGGGCTATATTAACAAGTTCTGAGGCTGATGCCCATGGGCCACACTTAGAGTAGCATGAGGCTAGGGCATTGGCTTTGTCTGGATGGTCTGAGTTGTGTCATCGTCAAGTCTGATTTCCAGCTCAACACACAGGAAAAGTCGGGATGCGAAGAACTAATTCCTTTTAAGCAAGTGGTTTAGAAGCTGCACAAGACATCTTTGTTTCCGTTCCATTGGTGACAGTTTAGTCACGTGGCCAGGCCGAGCTATAAATCCATCACTATGGAAGACGGGCAAGGAGATTTTGGAGGATAACTAACAGTCTTCCATGCATTAGGTGTCAGTCTCTTCATCTTTTAAGTTGAGGTCTTTATGCGTCTTATTGTCTGGGGTTCTGTGACACTAAATGTCCTCAGTGATATAAATCTGAATTCAACCTTTACTTAAGGCTGCTTTCCGTAATTGGAAAGAAGAAAAAATTTTGTTTTGAGACAAAGATTTAAACATTCTATTTACTACTTGCTTTCTTCTAAGGGAAGTGCATTATTAGCCGAACGGAATTTCAGGTGTGAAGATGCAAAAATGAAGAAACCAGAAACGAGCTGAATTGCTCTGTGGGAGAAAAAAAGAAAGATTTAGGAGATCAGAGGGAAAATCCCAGGGGCTGTAAAGTTGATTGTAACCAGGCACGGCCTGACAAGTCTGCCTGAGAAAAAAAGGCTAGAAGGGAGAGAAGATAGCTGGTGTCTGGCGACGAACTTTGGGGAAAGAACAGAGCTAGTTAATGGGGATTTTTATTAAATTTTATTGTGTGCTATATGATGTAATCCTCCAATCCATCTTCTCTACAAAATTTTCCCTCTTGTGCCTTGTAGAATGGATTTTCTTTTTAGGTATAATGAGAAATACTGAGTCCCACCCTAGGGGTAGCACGAGGCAGGAACAGTGGTTGGCACTGGGTTATAGAATGCAGTAAATACTCTCATTTATCCTCAACTCGTGCTTTAAAATTAAAAAGGAGAAAACAAAACACATACACACACACACACACAAACACACACTCACACGCATGACAAAGAGCAGACAGGCTTCATGGCATTCCAGGAAGTTAACTGCTGTATGTGTTTGCTGTGATGACATATTCCGAGGGCCTCGGCATCTTCATCCAACACCTGAGCAACAGTCAAATACTTCTTAAATTTCCTTCCAACTTGACTCTTTTGTGATTCCGGATCAAATGTGAAACAGAACTGAAGTAAACTGAATCAACCATAATTTATCAGTTTGGTGGTACCAAGAAGGCAATGAAGAATTGAGATAATATAATTTAGCCCAAACAGACAACACAAAACAGAACTAAGACACAAGGAGGATGAAAGATGAAATGCCTTTCCTGACTTGGAAATCTTTATAATTACATCAATTCTTCACTTTGTGCCTTGAGTTCTACTTTTGCTTTTAAAAAAACAAACATCATTCTTCAGTGTGTTTTTGCTCTGACTTGACAAGAGGAAGTGTCTTGGGATACGATTATCACATACACCGAATATGTAACACAAGCACATGGTACAAAATTTGAAAGCCCCAAGAGGTTATACAGGGAAATGTCTCCCTTTGTGTCCCTCTCCTCCAGCCCTTCCATCCCCTGGAGGCAAGCACCTGTTTCTTGGGTATCCTTGAAGAGATGTTCTCTGGATACATAATAAATAGGAGGCTATAATGAGACACTTTCTGTCTTAGTTTCAGCTGTATCCTCAAAGGTTAAGAGAAAACAGTGGCTATCACATACACTCACATTCCAAGGAGAGTGCCTACCTTCCAGACAGGATTTACAAAGGCAAGAATCAAAAGAAGGCTTTGCAAACCTTGGACACTCTTGAGGGTAGGCCTGAAGTTGAAGTGGACAGAGAGGGGGATTTCCTTGGAAAGGACTATGTTATTCTTGGGTGTTTTCCTTATGTCCATGGGGGTCAAGAGGATGGTGTTTTCCCTTACTTTAAAACAAAAAGAAGCCTTCAGGGGTGCCTGGGTGGCTCAGTTGGTTGAGCATCTGCCTTCTGCTCAGGTCATGGTCTCAGGGTCCTGGGATCGAGTTCCACATCTGGCTCCCTGCTCAGGAGGAAGTCTGCTTCCTCCCTCTGCTCCCCCCCCCCCCGCCACTCAAGCTTGCTTCTGCTCTCTCTCTCTCTCTCTCTCTCTCTCTCAAATAAATAATCTTAAAGAAGAAGAAGAAGAAGAAGACGACGACTTCGGAGGGACCACTTCTAGGGCTGGGCTAGATAACATCCCTCGGAGTCTGGGGGACATGATGGAATGGTATCTGGTGCGTAGCTGGGAGGTTTAAGGTGAGAAGCTATGGCTGTAGGCCCAAAGAGGCAGAGAACAAAGACGCTAAGCTTTCCTGGGAGTAAGCTGCATTGACATGAGGATTAAGTGGATTCAGGGGCAAAAACCAGGCTGAAATTGGCTTTAAATATATTTTTTTAATTTATTTATTTGACACAGAGAGAGAGATCACAAGTAGGCAGAGAGGCAGGCAGAGAGAGAGAGGAGGAAACAGGCTCCCCGCTGAGCAGAGAGCCCGATGTGGGGCTCAATCCCAGGACCCTGGGATCATGACCTGAGCCGAAGGCAGAGGCTTTAACCCACTGAGCCACCCAGTCGCCCTGAAATTGGCTTTAAAATGACACTACTGAGACACCTGAGTGGTTCAGTGGTTAAGCATCTGCCTTTGGCTCAGGTCATGGTCTCAGGGTTCTGGGATCGAGCCCTGCATCAGGCTCCCTGCTCAGCGGGAAGGCTGCTTCTCCCTCTCCCACTTCCCCTGCTTGTGTTCCCTCTCTTGCTGTATCTCTGTCGGATAAATAAATAAAATCTCAAAAAAAAAAAAATGACATTTACCCATTTGGGCTGCCTCGAGGGACATGAGACCCTGAGAAAGAGAGAGAGACAGATACAGAGCATGTCATCCCCAGTCACCCACGGGCTGAGGGTTAGAGGTGGAAGCAGCATGCCAGAGAAAAGCACAAACCACACCTCAGGAATTCCAGTGGGAGCTTGAGAGTTGGGGGATCTCTAGAAAACCACAGAAGAGACCAAGAATCAGAACCAGAATCTGCTACTCCTAAAAGGCCCCACTTAGAATCACCTCGTTGTCAGTCAGGTCTGACCATTCCCGTCTTTTACTTTTCCCCCTTCTTTCAAACCTGGAGGAGCTAGAGAAGCAGGGGAGAGGCAGGGGAAGACCAAGGCTGAGAAGCCAAGAAGCTGCCCCGCCTGCCTCCTTCCTCAGGCTCAGAACAGAGCTGAACTCTAATTTCCTGAGGCTTGGAGTTTCGGTTATTTCACTCGAGTGGCCAACTTAATTACAGAAATGAAACTATTATGGGAAATTGAAGTGCTCTGGGGACTTTTGATTTTTTTTTCCTAAGGGCGACCGAAACGGTTATGACTTTCCACAAGATTTCCTCCAAGTTTAAAGGGATAGTGAAGGGAAAGAATGAAATTGTTTTTTATTTATACTTTACTCTGAGTGTTACAAAAACATGTATGTGCATACCACACATACTGTTCTATGCTTTCCTTTTTTATCATAATAGAGCTGGGTGGCTGTTCCATATTAGTATCTACGGATTTACTGCATTCTTCTAAACAGCTGCATAGTAGACCATTTAAAGGATGTACCATGATTTATTTTAATCATTCCCTTTTAGGGTGTTGTCAATATATTAGAAAGTCTTAATCTATAACGAAAAAATGTACAAAAAAATTTAAACACTTTGTTTTGATTATATTTAAATAAACACACTTTTAAAATATTTTATGTGAGGGGCGCCTGAGTGGCTCAGTGGATTAAGCCACTGCCTTCGGCTCAGGTCATGATCTCAGGGTCCTGGAATCGAGCCCCGCATCGGGCTCTCTGCTCCGCAGGGAGCCTGCTTCCTCCTCTCTCTCTGCCTGCCTCTCTGCCTACTTGTGATCTCTCTCTCTGTCAAATAAATAAATAAAATCTATAAAAAATTTTTTTAAAAATATTTTATGTGAGAGATGGTCCCATTTCAGAGAAGCTTTGTAAAAAAAGAAAAAAGACCCTTATCGCTAAGTTTTAGAACAATACAAATCTCACTCAGTAATCCACTAGATGATTGTCATTAGCAAATGAAAGCTGAAACTGAAAACATTCCATATTAAGCAAATCATTTACAATTAAATTCATTCTGGAACTTGGCTGAGCCTCATAAAAACATTTTCCACCTGTTCCAAATGACAATATTTTAGTGTTACCTAGGAGGGTAGAAGTAGATTAATTATTTATTTTAAAAATCTCTTTTTGGGGCGCCTGGGTTGCTCAGTCGGTTTAGCATCTGCCTTGAACTCAGGTCATGATCAGTCCTGGGACAGAGTCCCACACTGGGGAGTCGTGGGAGAGGACCTGCTCAGCAGGGAGCCTGCTTCTCCCTCTCCCTCTGCCGCTCCCCTGCTTGTGCTCTCTCTCTCCGTCAAATAAATAAATAAAATCTTTTTTTAAAAAAGTATATGGCACTTTCCTTAAAAATAAAATAAAAAAGAAAAATCTCTTTTTGTCTGAGGGACACCTGGGTGGCTCAGTTAGTTAAGCATCTGCTTCAGCTCAGGTCATGACCCCAGGGTCTTGGGATCGAGTCCTACATCGGGCTCCTTGCTCATGGGGAGTCTGCTTCTCCCTCTGCCTGCTCTGCCTGCCACTCCCCCTGCTTGTACTCTCTCTCTCTCTTTAACAATAAATAAATAAAACATTTTTACAAATCTCTTTTTGTCTGATTAATAAACAGTTTTGTGCTTGGAATATATTAGACACTGTTTTAAGTTCATTACTAATCTTAACTCATTTAATCATCATAATGGCCCTAAGGAAGTAAGTTTTGTCATTACACCCAGGTTACAGGTGAGGAAACTGAGGCCTAGAAAAGCCAACTAATTTGGCCAAGTTTGCATAGCTAGAAAGTGACAGAGCAAGCATTTGAACACAGGAAGTCTGGCTGCAGAGCTCATGATCATGGATATTACACCATGCTGTCCCCCTGTAGGCTGATTTCTAAGTCTATCACATCACTGCAAGGATAGAGACTAATGAAGTGCTTTTTTCTTTTTCACTTAAAAAAAATTCAAGTATAATTTTTTTAAAGATTTTATTTATTTATTTGACAGACAGAGATCACAAGTAGGCAGAGAGGCAGGCAGACAAGAGAGGAGGAAGCAGGCTCCCTGCTGAGCAGAGAGCCCCATGCGGGGCTCTATCCCAGGACCCTAGGACCATGACCTGAGCCAAAGGCAGAGGCCTTAACCCACTGAGCCACCCAGGCGCCCCCAAAAATTCAAGTATAATTAACACACAGTGGTAGGTTAGTTCCTGGTGTACTATATAATGATTCGACAATTCCATACATTTCTCAGTGCTGGTTACATGCAATGCTTTCTCAAAGCAGAACTAGGAGTCAAAGCCATAATCTTCCACACCCTCATCACTAAAGAAAATTGATGATGAGTGCACACACCACCCAGAGGACACCATTCGGGCGTTGTGGATAAGAGAGATAGAACATGCCCCCTGCTCTTGAGGGGAGTTAATCTAATTTGCCTGTTGGGTCCAAGGAAATTGCCAGAGGCAGTGTTCTATGGAGTTACCAGGTCAGTTCCCAGGAAAAAAAAAATTAGGAAACCTGATCATTAAATCCAAATGGGGAAAGATAAGAGAAAGCCAGAAAGCAAATTCAATCACCTCAGGACTGGAGGAGAGCTAATATGTGAGATGTGCAAAGCAGAAGAAAGGGAAGAGATCTTGAATCCTCACCTGAGTGAAGAGCTCAGGAAGTGGCCACAGAGGGTCACCAGTGGCCTCTGGTGTGGGTGTGAGTGTGGCGAGAAGAGTCAAAGAGTTAATTGAAACCCGTGTGGAGAGGGTCATGTTTATCCATCTTGTATATGGGAAGTCCAGGCTCCAACCTACTCCAGATAGGACTTTTTAAATAGTACACACTAGAAATTTATAGACATGAATTGGCTGATCTTGATAAGCTTTGAGCCAAGAAAAACCCAAGGCAGGAAGGGAAGACTCAGATGCCTAGAGAGGCCAGGCTAGCGACCCTAAATGACTGTAACGGGTCCAGGGCAGCCAAGTGAAGGGTGCTGCTTCCCTTCTGACGCCATCCAACAGCCCCCCTAGGGGGGCTGCGGCCCTGGGCTTTTAGGGTGGAACTATTTCATGCCAACAATCCTTGCGTGCTCAGCAAGCAGCCACTGCAGGGAAAGCAGTACCCGCTGAAAGAGAAGTTACAGAAACACACTGGTTCTTTGCTTTGTAGGTTCTAAAGGGAAGTCGGCCATGTGAGGGTTGACGTGTCTCCCACAAAGGATGTGTTTATGACAAAGGCAGACAGCTGGATTGTAAGTTCCTCCGAGTACTTTGTTCCCTTAGGGTGTAAACAGGCCTCATACTTATTTTCAGAGACAGAAAGGAAGGAGGGTAGCTAAAGAAAGTGGGTCAGACCACAACCAGTTTTAGGTGGGCTGGGGTGGGGGAGGAACCCCAGGAAATAGAGCAGGTGGAGACAGCTGAGAGGAGTAGAGGAAGGAGGGCCGAATCCCTAGGGAGTCTGTTGAAAGCAAGAAAGAGGCTCTGAGGGAGGTGGCCCAGAAATGGGAATGGAGCTGGAGCTTCTTGACAGCCTTGCCCATGGGGTTCTGGGAGAGGGCCCAATGATAACATTTTTAAAGCAACCACGTGGGAGAAAATATGACGCTCTGCCTGATAGAATAAAATTAGTTAAATAAAAATCACGATAGTGTAGCTGGTGTGAGTGTTTAGGTTATTTGGTTTGATTTGTGCAAGTTGACTCTCCAAAGGCTGCCGCCATTTGGCATGAAATCGTATCCCACTTTTCTTCGGGGGGTAATACTTGCAGCCAAGTAAGAAATGGCACTAGAATAGCTTCATTTATTTTCTCTATTTAAGAGGCCGTTTGTCCTAAATTGATTTTCTTCCTCTGCTATGTATCTAAATTTTGGCCTTCATCTTATCATGCCCAAAATAAGCTTCTAAAAATAAAGTAATGAAAAGTTTTAAAGAGGAAAAGAAAGAAGGTGACAAAATGTGTTAGCTCTAGAAGTAAGAGATCTTGAGACCTGTAATCTAAAAAGTTCAATACTTTATTCTTACTTCATTGGGTTTTTTTCTGTTTCAAAAACTCTATACACAGATTTCAGGAAAATGAGAGTATACACCCACCATAATTATTCTATTCCATATCCAGCAATTTGGAGAAATAAAAGTTTTATTATTTCAGAGGCAGCCAAGAAAGAACTTCGGGCAGTGAATGACGTTAGAAACATAGTTCTTTATTTTGGAAATGTATTAATGTCATCTATCATGCATCTAACAAATGATAGAAGCCCAAACTAGACTAAAAATTCCTAATAGGAAAGTAGCTCTTTGCAGGTTTCATCAGTGAAAAAAATACACTGGGCCTCTAGGTAATGATTAATTATATATAAGAAGTTTGCCTAGTAAATCCTTTGCCTCAGAATTATCCAGAAGGTTTATCCAAACTCCTTGTTAGTCACTACAAGGCACAGTGCAGTTTATTAAGTAACACTGGTTTTCTAAAAAGAAGTTAAATACATTGTAATGGACTATCAAATTACTTAATACATGTGAAGCTATCTTTTAAAAATGATCTTGTTAAAAGGGGCCAGGCATTGTTACCAAAAACCCCCTCCAACTATGATTAAAAATAAAACCTTGAAAGATAATTGTTGAAATAAGTAATTTGGTAATTCCCTTTTGAAAATAAGTTTCATCACTGCTTCTTTAGTTGCTTAGCAAAATCTTTATTACAAATAAATCATGCTCAAAATAAGCATAGTGTATTAAAATGTAGACTATCTCTTAAAGATCTTTTTTTTTTTTTTCTTGGATAAATTTACCCTCTCTGACAAAAAGATTCCAGAATGTGGCAGGTGGGTGGTGCATGTAGTCTTACAGCCTAAGCAAAGCAAACTTAGGAACAGATTTTAAAAAATAGATTAAGTGTTTTCTAAGCTACCGCTTGCCTACACCAGCCAGCTGAAGGCTTTAAATAATTTAATCCCTACAACAACTGCCAGCTCCAACTGGAAGCCTTAAACAAGGACTGGATTCACTGAGGACTCCAACAGGTGCAGTCTAACAGTGTTTCCCTAAATCTGCTATTGATCTATGTCTGTGCACGTGCAGGACACTCTATTCTTAAATTCAACAGGATACTAATTCAATTAATCCAAATGCCTCTTGTTTTGTCCCATCTTCCACTATCCTATTACGTAAGACATTCATCAATTTTTTCCGGAGAGATGTTTAGCACATGAGCTCGTTTTCAACATTGCAAAGCCCTCTTAATACAGGGTAAGCAAATTAACTAATAAATTACTTTCTTCCTATTGTTATTGTTTTTTCTATCCAACTGACTTTCCTAAATTAGCATTTACTGAGTGCTATTAAAGTTTCTAGAATTTTTTGCTTTTACACATTTATAAGTTGTATAAGAATGTACTTGTTGCTTATAGAGTCAAATATATTTACAGAGAAAATTCACCCATGTCTTCTATATAATCAAGCTGAGATAACTTTTCCTATCAACTTAAACTGAAAAGCCCAAAAAGAAAAGAACATTATCATGTCCTCAGTAAGCAAGATATCATGACAGTATAATAAGTTCTTTGCCAGGCATTCAGTAAAGAGAATTTAAAAGCCAATAGCTATGTGGATATCCACGTGCAAAATAATGAAGTTGAATCCTGAACAGACACCATATGCAGAAATTAACTCAAAATGGATTAAAGACCTAAATGTAAGACCTGAAACTACAAATCTTGTAGGAGAAAACGTAGGGGGAAAACTTCAGGACCTTGGATTTGGCAATGATTTCTTGGATATGACAGGCAACAAAGCAAATATAGACAAACAAATGGGACTACATCAAACTGTACTTCTGTGCAACAAAGGCAACAATAAACAGAGTGAAAAATCAGCCTATGAAACGGGAGAAAATATTTGCAAATCGTGTATCTGATAAGAGGTTAATATCCAGAATATATAAGAAACTCTTGCAACTCGGGGTGCCTGGGTGGCTCAGTAGGTTAAAGCCTCTGACTTCAACTCAGGTCAGGATCTCAGGGTCCTGGGATCGAGCCCCACATCGGGCTTTCTGCTCAGGGGGGAGCCTGCTTCCCTTCCTCTCTCTGCCTGCCTCTCTGCCTACTTGTGATCTCTGTCTGTCAAATGAATAAATAAAATCTTCAAAAAAAAAAAAAAGAAAAGAAACTCTTGCAACTCAACAACTAAAATAACAGATAATCCGATTAAATGGGCAAAGGACTTGAACAGACATTTCTCCAAAGAAGATATACAAATGACCAACAAATATATGAACAGATACTTAACATTATTAATCATAAGTCATGCAAATCAAAGCTACAATGAGATATGGCCACTATCAAAATAAAAAATAACAAGTGTTGGTGAAAATGTGGAGAAATTGGAATCCTTGTACACTGTTAATGGGAAAGTAAAGTGATGTTGTCACTATGGAAAACAGTATGGAGATTTATTAATAAATCAAAAATAGAATTATCAAGGGGCTCCTGGGTGGCTCAGTTGGTTAAGCATCTGCCTTTAGCTCAGGCCATGAGCCAAGGGTCCTGGAATCGAGCTGTGCCTTGGGCTCCCTGCTCAGCTAGAAGCCTGCTTCTCCCTCTCTCTCTCGGCCCCTTCCCACTGTTCCTGCTCTCTCTCTCTGTCTTGTTCTCACTCTTTCTCTCAAAAAACAAAAAACAAAAAACAAAAAACCCCTAAAAACCAGAAAACTTGTAAAATTATAAAAATGAATACTCATCCTAGATTCATTTAATTGTCGACATTTTACCAAATATGCTCCCTCACTTGCTCTCTCTCTTCCCACATATACACATATATACATATAACATATACACACACATATATATAGCACATACACACACATCTATACATACATATCAATACATGTATAAGTATTTGTTAAATTATTTACAGGTTAGTAAATAGAAAGATTTCATGACACTTCTAAGTATTTCAGCCTATTTCTCCTAAGAACAAGGATATCTTCTTCATAATCATGATATAATTATTACACTTGTTAAAGAAAAAAATTATTCATGACACCTGTTCAAGACGATAAGGCAGACTTTATTCAGGGAGAACTACTATAATAGGTTTTGTGATATGGGAGAGAGATTGAGCTCAACTCCAACAAAGACAAATGGGAATTTACAAGGAAGAAACAGGGTGAATGTCAGTTGATGAAAATTGCTAAAGCAAAACATCAGAGAAATTGTGGCTAAACCCAATGATGGAGGGTACCTCATTGGCTCAATTGGTAGAATATGCAACCATTGGTCTTGGGGTCATGAATATGAGCCTCATGTTGAGTGTAGAGATTAATTTTTTTAAGATTATTTATTTATTTATTTGACAGAAAAAGAGAGATCACAAATAGGCAGGCAGAGAAAGGGGGGAAGTGGGCTCCCTGCTAAACAGAGAGCCCAATGCAGGGCTCAATCCCAGGACCCTAAGATCATGACCTGAGCCAAAGGCAGAGGCTTAACCCACTGAGCCACCCAGGTGTCCCTAGAGATTATATATATATTATACATACACACACACACACACACACACACACACATATATATAATAATAAAATAAATAAACTGAATGATGGGATTCTTGCTGAAGGCAGGCCAGGGTGTAAGATATGGAAGGTAAGGGATGACAAATTTAATCAGATATCAAGAGTGGCCAGATGGGTGGGAGATTTTCCATACACTGACCCAGAAGGACTTTTGCTAAAACTATACATGATATGCCAAGGACTGAGCCCAAGGTCAGAAAGGGGCGTAGTCAGAAAGAGGACTCAGAGGAGACTGACTCAAGGTCAATCTAAAGAGAGAGTTTTGTCATATTTGGGAAATTTAACAGGGATGCAATATTATCCACCATATTCACATGTCCCAAGTTGTCCCAATAATATCTCATACATTGTTTTGTTTTGATCAAGAACATCCTAATTAAGGATCATACATTGTATTTAGTTGTGATGTCTCTTTGGGCTCTTCTTTTGTTTTTGTTTTTGTTTTTTTAAGATTTTGTCTATTTATTTGAGAGGGAGAGGGCGAGAGGACATGTCCGAAGGAAAGCAGTAGGCAGGGAGTAGAGGTGGGAGAGGCAGAGGAAGAAGCAGATTCCCCACTGTGCAGGGAGCCCGCCACCTGCTGCTGGGCTCAATCTGGGACCCCAAGACTGTGACCTGGGCCAAAGGCAGATGCTTAACTGGCTGAGCCACACAGGTGCCCCTCTTTGGTCTCTTTTAATCTAGAATAGCACACCTTTTTTTTTTCTTTTCTTTTTTTTGGTCTCTCATAACACTGACATTTATTAAGAGTCAGGACAACTTTTTGCCAAACATCAATCAATCTGGCTTTCGAGATGATTTTCTCACGACTCAATCTAGGTTAAAAATTTGGCAGGATACTACGTTATTGATTTGTGCCCTTTTCCTAACAGGCGGTATGCCATAAAGGGTTAACTCAGCAGGCTAGGTTGTCAGCCTCTGCACATTCCAGAGCAAGGATTGGACCTTGACCAGCTCCAGAGAGATAACCTCTGAGCCCTCGGAACATCCTGCCTGAAAAAAAGTGTTTTTATATGCCTTGGGCCTTGGGCCATCCTGTATCAGTTTGACCAGATAATTTATGCTAGTAATTTGATTTACGGTGAATACCTGTTTTCATATGCCTCAGGCCCTGGTCTATGCTGCATTGGTTTGACCTCTGGAATCTGGGGAGGAGGTCCCTAAGATCTGTCACATGGTGATACAGCCCTCTATAACTGGCCCCCAATAAAACCCGGAACACCAAGGCATGGGTCAGCTTCTTTGGTTGCCAACCCTTGACACATATGGTTACAAGCAGTTGCTGGGAAGATTGAGTGCTCCCCAGGTGTCCCCACTAGAAGCTTATTCCTAGTTTTTCCCAGACTTTGCCCTATGCTCCTTTTCACTCTGCTGATGTTAATCTATACCCTTTTGGTATAATAAATTGTAACTGTGAGAAAAACAGTTTATAAAGTTTTCTGGGTCCTTCCGGTAAATCATCAAACCTATTAGGGGGAAAAGTTAGTTTGCTTCATCCCTGGTGTTAACTTTGTTCATTTCATTCAGGTCCTCCTGAATTTCTCTGATAGCTATCTCTTCCCTTTGTAATTAGGAAGTATTCTGTGAGTGATACTTTGAGACTGTATGAATATCATGTTCCCCAACAGTCTTTCACGTAATAGTCTTATTATTTATTGATGATTCTTTTATGAATCAATTATTACAGGGTCTATAAAATGGAGACTTTTTTCCTGTAATAACAGGGACTCGTAGCTTCTCTTCTGTCAACTAATGAGTTATAACCCATTCCTGTTATTATTTACTTTGCTGCTCAGACTCACCAGTATTTCACCCACGGGACCCCCTTCAAGCTGGCTCTTATGTCCCCTTAGTTTTTCAGCACTTCCTTGCTTTCTGATACAATAAGATGTTTCCAACTCAACTTTTCTTTTCCTGCCCCAGCCATGGAATTGACCGCTTCTCCAAATAGCCCTTGTTCCTTTTACTTTCCTTGTACATTAATACTAGGAAGAGTCATCCATATCCACCAGGAGTGACAAACTGGAAACAGAGTCAGTCCAATTGTTTAGTAGGAGACAAGAGAAATCTCAGTCTACTTAAACCTTAAGAGTCCCTGGTCGTAGATGAATCTTCGGGTACTTCTCCAAGAAAAGCTCACACATGCATACTTTCCTTATTCTCTCATTGGAAAAGTAAGTGTGTTGCATGTTGATACAATCCCCTCTATGTCCTGTGACCTAACACTCTGGGAAGGTGCTCTAACATATCACAGGAGTCCAGAGAAGTCAAACTCTACTTTTTCTAAGAAGCCAACATTTGACTTTCCAACGGTTACCAGACCCGGTAGCACACTACCAGGTCTGACTACCCCACATATGTCCCAGGTGTTTCACTTTAGAAGGCGAAGACCGATCAGTCTCACCTCTTTATAGTGGTAGGTGGCTCTTGTTTGGAGTTTGGTTTAATTCTGAATTAAATGAGAAAAGTGATTAACACGTTTTAAGCAGTAGAGTGAAATGGTCTGGCTACATTTTAGCAGGATCACTCTGACAACTGTATAGAGAATAGACTGAAGGGGATATGGTAGCTACTGGAAAACAGTCTCAGTGGCTTCCTGCGTAATTGATGGAAGGCCACAGCTGTGTTTTAAGGCCTTGCTTTGCTCTGGCTGTTCTCAGCCAATGACTGAGCATAGCTGGGATACTACGGAAGGTCCCCTCCCAAGAATCACAGGACTCCTCTGACCCGATGACTTTGGTACAAGGACTTCTCTTAAGGGCAAAGCAGCCTAAGACTGTTCCCCCAACCCCCAACCTTCCTTCTCTCCGTCTGAATCCAAACTTGCATCACAGTTTGACAGCTCTTTTAGCCTCTCCTAACTCCCTCCTCATTTTCTCCCACAAAGGGTTTCCCATGATAAATTTCTTGTACATTTAATCATGTCTTGGCATCTGTTTCTCAGAGGACAGATGGCAGAAGTCGAAGGCAGAAGTGGGGGGACCAGTAAGGAGGCAATCTCAGTAATCCAGGTGAGACATGATCGTGGCCTGCAACAAAGTGGGGCCAGTAGAGGTGGAGAGAAGAGCTCAGATTTTATTTATGTTTTTTGTTTGTTTGTTTGTTTGAAGATGGAATTTACTAGAATTGCTGCTAGGATAGGGGGCAAGAAGAAGAGAGAGGTCAAGGATGACTGAACTGTTTTTGGCCTAAGCAATTGGACAAACGCAGTGGCCATCCTCTGATGTGGTAAAGCCTAGGAGAAGACAGGGTTTGCTGAATGAGATCAGAAGCTCTGTTTTGGACATGTTAAGTTTGAGGTACTATTGGATTCCCAAGTGGAAATGTCACAGAGGCTGTTGGTTTAATAAGTCTTCATGGCAGAATAGAGGCATTGCCTGAATTTGGGAGTTAGCGTATAGCTGGTATTGGGAGCTGAATGTGGAACTGAATGTGATCACGGAAGAAAAGACTGTGATGGAAAAGTTCTAGGAACTGAGGCCCAGAGCATTCTAGATTTCGGCGATAAGGAGTATCCAGCAAAAGAGACAAAGAAGGAATATCACACAACTTCACAGTTCTCAAAATGGCCTGGTGAAATTAACTGGCGATCACCAATCTGGTCTCCTCCCACGTTGCTTTTCCTTCTCCAGAATGTCACCTAAACACAATCAATCTGTATGTGGTGTTTTGTTTTGTTTTTGTTTTGTACGTGGTCTTTTTGAGTCTGTCTTCTTTCACTAAGGATAACGTATTTGAGATTCAGCCACACTACTCTGTATATGAGTAGTAGTTCCTTTTAGTTACTGAATAGTTTTTCTTTAATATGGATGCACTACAGTTCCTTTATTAAACACCAGCTGATGGACATTTGGTTTGTTCCCAGTCTTTTGAGAGGATGAATAAAGTTACTACAAACATTTGTATGGTTTTTTGGTGAAGACAGGGGTTTTTTTTAACCTTTTTTAAACTTTTTTACCTTTTTTAATTTACCTTGGGGAAACCACTTCTGAGTGGGATTGCTGGGTCATATGGTAAGTATATATATATTTACAAAAGATTGCCAAACTGTTTCAGGAAGCGTCTGTACCATCTTCCATTTCCACCAGCAATGTTCCAGCTGCTTTTCATCCTCATCAGCACTGGGTATTATCAGGTGGTGGTGTTTTGCCATTCAGTAGGGTTTGCAGCCACATCCTATCATGGTTTCAATTTGCCTTTCCTTAATGACTAATGAGATGGCACATCTCGGGACGCCTGGGTGGCTCAGTCGGTTAAGCACCTGCCTTCAATTCAGGTCTTGATCCCAGGGTCATGGAATCAAGTCCCACATCAGGCTCCTTGCTCGGTGGGATATCTGCTTCTCCCTTTGCCTCTGCCTGCCACTGCGCCCTGCTTGTGCTCTCTCTCTGACAAATAAATTTTAAAAAAAGAAAGAAAGAAATAGAGTATCTTTTCCTGCTTTTATTTGCCATCTGTTCATGCTCTTTATCAAGTGGCTTTTCAAATCTTTGGCACACTTTTTAAATTGTGTTTCTTCCTTATTGTTAAGTTGCAAGAGTTCTTTGTATGATTTGGATACAACTCTTCTGTCAGATATGGGATGTAAATATTTTCCTCCAGTTTGTGGCTTATCTTTTTATTCCCTTAATGGTGACTTCCAAAAAAGAAAATCATTTAATTTTGGTGAAGTCCAATGTATCAATATTTTCCTCTATGGATTAAATATGCTTTGGGCATCATACCTAAAAGTTCTTTGCCTGATCCAAAGCAAAAGAAATTCTCCTTCTTTTTTTCAAAAGTTTTATAGTTTTATTTAGAAGTCTGTGATCCATTCTGAGTTAATTTTGCTTAAGGTGTAAGGTATAGGTTGAAATTTAGTTTTCTGCACATAGAAGTCCAATTGTTCTAATATCATATGCCGAAAAGTCTATCCTTTCTCCATCGATTTACCTTTGGTCAAAAATTGTATGAATTTATTTCTGGACTCTGTTTTGTTCCATTTGTTAGTATCAGACTGTCTTAATAAGTCTTAAAAATAGGTACTGTAAGACTTTCACCTTTGTTCTTCTTTTTCCATATAAATTTCAAAATTATCTCATCAATATCCTAAGACATCTGCTTATATTTTGATTACAATTGTCTTGAAACTATAGATCAATTTGGGGGTAGTTGACAGCTTCATACTTAATATGTCTAACACTGTCAGTGAGGTTTCTGCTATCACTCCCATAGTTGCATTTTCGTTCTTTCTCTATTTTTTTTTAAATATTTTATTTATTTATTTGACAGACAGAGATCACAAGTAGGCAGAGAGGCAGGCAGAGAGAGAGAGGATGAAGCAGGCTCCCTGCGGAGCAGAGAGCCCGATGCGGGACTCGATCCCAGGACCCTGAGATCATGACCTGAGCCGAAGGCAGAGGCCCAACCCACTGAGCCACCCAGGCGCCCCTCTCTATTTTTTTTTTTTAATTTGACAGAAAGAGCACAAGCAGGGGGAGCAGCAGGCAGAGGGAGAAGCAGGTTCCCTGCTGAGCAAGGAGCCCAGTGTGGAACTTGATTCCCCGACCCTGGGATCATGACCTGAGCCAAAGGCGGATGCTTAACAGACTGTGCCACCCAGGCGCCCTAAGGGATTTCTTTTTAAGATTTTACTTTATTGGAGAAAATGTATTGGTATTGGTATTTCATGAACTCAAACTTAATTCATGATCAAGTATCTTACTAAAAAAACCCCACACTTTGGCTTGTTGTTGAATAATACTGCAGCAATCATTATTAACCCAATTTTTGAAGTTCAGCAATATGTGTAAGGGATATGGCTGGTCCTTTCTGATATGCAGATAGTACCAAATTACTTTACCATTACTTACATGACTAAGGTTGCCAAAGGAGAGATAGTCACCACTTTTTTTTTCTGCTACTGTTGATTTGCTGTGTTTCAAACAAGTGATTTTTTTCCCATAGGATATGGGTGTGTTTGTTTGTTTGTTTTTTACCTTATTTATTATTTATTTCTTTAAAGTAATCTCTACACCCAATATGGGGCTTGCATTCATGACCCCAAACTCACAACCCCGAGAGCAAGAGTCATGTGCTCTACCTACTGAGCCAGACAGGTGCCCCTCAAACAAATGATTATGATGTAAAACTAGAATGCTCAGATTTTTAATCTTTTAAAACCCTTTGTTTTCCTCATCTTATTAAGACTCTATTGGCAATGAAAGCAAAAATAAACAAACGGGACCACATCAAACTAAAAAGCTTTTACACAGCAATGGAAACCATCGGCAAATTGAAAAGACAACCTACAGAATGAGAAAAGATATTTGAAAATGATATATCTGATAAGGGGTTAATATCCAAAATATGTAAAGAACTCATACAGCTCAATGGCCAAAAACAAACAATCTGACTTTAAAATGGGCAAAATAAACAAAATAAAATGAGCAGAGGATCCGAAAAGACATTTTTCCCAAAAAGGCATACAGATGGCCAATAGGTATATGAAAAGGTGTCAAACATCACTCATTATTAGGAAAATGCAAATCAAAACCACAATGAGTTTATCACCTCACAATTGTTAGAATGGTTATTATCAAAATGACAAGGAGCACCTGGATGGCTCAGTGGGTTAAAGCCTCTGCCTTCAGCTCGGGTCATGACCCTAGGGTCCTGGGATTGAGCCCCACATCTGGCTCTCTGCTCAGCAGGGAGCCTGCTTCTTCCTCTCTCTCTCTGCCTGCATCTCTGCCTACTTGTGATCTCTGTCAAATAAATAAATAAAATCCTTAAAAAAAAAAGACAAGAAATAAGTTTTGGCAAGGATGTGGAGAAAAGGAAAGCAATGTACATTATTGGTGGAAATATAAATTAGTATAGCTACACTATGGAAAACAGTATGGAGGGTCCAAAAAAATAAAAAATGGAACTACCATATGATCCAGCAATTCCACTTCTTTATTTGAAGCAAACAAAAACAGTAATTTGAAAAGATATCTGCAGCCCCATGTACATTGTGGCATTATTTGCAATAGCCAAGACATGAAAACAACCTAAGTGTCCAATGATGGATGAATAGATAAAGAAGATGTGATATATGTAAATATAAAAAAATAGAATATATAAATGTATATATGTAAATGTAATATATAAATGTTTTATATAAATATATTATATATATAAATATGGCTAAATTTTATACATATATAAAATATATTATAAAATATATGATATATAATATAAAATATATAATACAAAATATAAATTATATAATATATAGAGTATATATCATATATATATATATTTATAAAATTCAGCCATAAAAAAGAAGGAAATCCCACCATTTGTGAGAACATGAATGGATCGTGACACCACATACTAAATGAAATAAGTCAGACACAGAGAGACAAATGCCGTATCTCAAGGGTCAGAAGTACAAACATCCAGTTATAAAATTTAAAAAGTAATGCTCTATCTGTACATTGACACACAATGAAGCACACTTGGGAAATCCCATCATATTAAGATGGGATTGTACACTGTTGGTGGGAATGTAAATTGATACAGTCACTATAGAAAAGAGTATGGAGATTCCAAAAAAATTAGAAGTGGAACACCATATGATGCAACAATTCCACTTCTGGATATTGTGCGGAAATTTTATATATATATATATATATGCATATATATAATATTTATAGTTATAGTTTATAAACAAATTTATAGAAACATTTATATCTTTTGTTGTGCAAAATCCATTGTTCATCTAGATCATTTAGGAATTGTTTGTGCATATATAGGCAGTGCCTTTCTGTAAAACTACTAAGTGTCTGGATGAAAATGATTAACTATTAATCTATTGTCAGTTGGACAAGAATTTTAAACTATTTCTTCAGTTACAGTGGTGGAGTTGCACGAATTATTTTACTCTCTTAACAGGCCCCCTTTTGGACCAAGAAGAGACATTGTCAAGCAGTTGGCTGGGGCTATGGGTGCATGCTATGATTAAGGGCACTAAGAAAGACAAATGAGCTACATTGGGATTAAAACCATGATCTCATGGACAAGGAGTTCCAACTAACAGCACAGAGATAATAAATACATACTTCTTGGAACTTTGCTCTTTTTCACAAGTGTTTTCTCTGTAGTCACTGAAGTATGGAGACATTTTATTCTCTCTAAACTTCCAGCAGAACTCTCCATGCCAGGGATAGCACATTCTATCCTTCTGTGTACTATTACCAGTAAACAATGAAATGACCATCATAGAGTTGAAAGTATGTGTTGCCTCATAAAAGGAATTTAGAAGAGTCCTTGGATGAAAGGCAGAGTATAGTGGTAGTATTGTATTATTGTGCAGAATATTATTTCACCAAAGATTATGAGGCATACATATTTTACTGAGAGTCTTTTGTGGGCCAAATTCATGTCCTGAAAACATGGCATTTTAGATAACGTAAATTTATGGAGATTGTGGATGTTTCTCCCAGAAAATGAATACATCTTTTATACAATTTTCAGGATCGAGGATAATAATGAAACTGTGGAAGCAAAGTTCTAAAATATTCTTTATTTTTATGCAATATCAAGTTGTTTTCAGAGTTGGTAAAATCTCTTTTTAAAAATTATTTCCATTTCAAATGAATTGTTTGGAGAACAAGCTCCCATAAAAAGTTAGGAAACTGAATTAGAAGGGGAAACGGGGAGCCTGGGTGGCTCAGTTGCTTGAGTGGCTAACTTCAGCTCAGCTCATCATCCTGGAGTCCCAGGATTGAGTCCCGCATGGGGCTCCTTCTCCCTCTGACCCTCTCCTTTCTCATGCTCTCTCTAAAGTAAATAAATAAAATCTTTAACTGAAAAAAGAAATGGGGGGGAACAGGACACAAATCGATAATTTACCAAAATGTGGTTGGGTCACACTCTAGGTTACAAAGAACAGAAGTTCGTCCAGTCTTAAGGGAAAAGGGTTCTGTAAGGGCATGTATGGTTTAAAATTATAAGTCATTTCATAACCTTGACAGTTCAAGGACTGGTTACACCAGAGTCCATATGGTCTTTCTTTCTCTCCTGGTATCTCTCTTCTTTCTCCAACCTTTCAAGTAGGGTGCCTGTGATTGGATTACTTAATTCCTCCGTGGAGAGTCTATCTACAGGGTAGATTCTGACTTAGGTGCCGATCCCTGTCAAAAGTGTTTAGCTTCTCTTAAAAGGCAATCGGAGGGGTGCCTGGGAGGCTCAGTTCATTGAGTGTTTTCTTCTGTTCAGGTCATGATCCCCAGGGGGGTGGGCCGGGAGGATTCCAGGGTCCTCCTTCCGCCTGCTGTTCCCCCTGGTTGTACTTTCCCTCTCTATCTCAAATGAATAAATAAAATATTTTTTTAAAAAAGGCATTAGAGACAGTATAAAGTCTATGCCATATTAGTTAGTATCAGCCCCCAATTTTTTTCTTGAAGATTTTTAGTTTTAAGTAATCTCTACACCCATCGTGGGACTGGACCCCAAAACCCCAAGATCAAGAGTCTCAGGCTCTACCCACTGAGCCAGCCAGGAGCTCTTTGACCCTAAATTTTTTTTTAAGATTTTGATTATTTATTTGACAGGGAGATAGAGATCACAAGTAGGCAGAGCAGCAGGCAGAGAGAGAGAGGAAGGGAAGCAGGCTCAATCCCAGGACCCTGAGATCATGACCTGAGCCAAAGGCAGAGGCTTTCACCCACTGAGCCACCCAGGCGCCCTGACCCCACATTTTTAAAAAACAAAAAAATAGCCTTTCACAGAAATCAAAACTGTATATACCAAATGTTTTCTACAATGGGAAAAATGTGTGCATATGATTGAATACAAAAAGGGACAATGGGAAATAAAAACTGTTTTTCAAAGTGGTGAGATTATAATTGGATTTTTCCCCCTTCTCGGTTTTTCCAATATTGTTGTTCTAGTTCTTGACTAACTTAAGAAAGTTTTTTCAATATTTAGAACAATGAATATAATTTAACAATACTCAGATGGTTTTTAACTGATTATCTTTCTCTCCTTTTTTTTCCTTTTCCTTTTCAAATCACTTTAAATGCCAACACTAGCGTCAGACTAAATTTAGGAAATGTGTAAGAGCTGTGTTTAATTAACAATTCAAGATGAATCAATAGTCTTTCCCATCTTTTTCATCATGTACATAGAGAATTCATTACTTGGAAGTATTATTGATACTTTAAAAAATAAAATCTCTGTTATATTTTTGCCCTTCTCACACAAGCCTTTAAACTATTTGCCCGTCCCTCTGCCTAGCTGTGGTCATGCTCCTTTTTTTTATAAAATACCTCAAAACCAGACTGAAACAATAGAAAAACATAGCTGTGGGTGTGAGGAGGTAGAGTGCACTTAATGTATTTAGAGCAAGTAGTTGAACTGTATCAGGTATAGCAAACACTTTTAGGACAATTTTGACTGACGAGAGTTTAAAATTTGTAGTAATGACAGAAATCTCTAAAGAATTTTTTTTAAAGATTTTATTTATTTGACAGAGAGAGAAAGAGAGACAGGAAGAGAGGGAACACAAGCAGAGAGAGTGGTAGACAGAGAAGCAGGTTCCCTCTGAGCAGGGAGCCCAGTGTGGGGCTCAGTGTGGGGCCTCTACACCAGGACTCATGACCTGAGCCGAAAGCAGATGTCTAATGAGCCAGCCAGGCGCCCCTCTAAAGAATTTTTTAAAACCCGATTAGTTGGCTAACAGAGCTTTTGCTTTGTTATCAGTGATGCTTAATTGATTTTTTCAGATCCCAAAGGACCAATATTAACTTTCATACCCAACAGATACATTTCTAAATGTTTAGGATGATGGATCAAGTGGAATATATATTTACCAAAGTGCCTAATTACAATGTCTGTTCAGCAATTTAAGAATTGCCATTTATGTTCCTGATAAAATTCTAATGTAAGTTATAAGAAATTAGTTCCATAATTGTATGGTAAGTATACTTGGCCTGTATTCTAGAATTTTTATTAATATTTCTAACTGATTTGCAATAAGAAAGTAACATTCTTACCAAGTAAGTTTAATCAAGTGGAAATTGTATTTGTCTGCCACCTGGGGGATTCATGAAAACACTGCAAGTGGAGAAATTCATAGTAATAAAATATGACAATATATGTTTTAATAACATTTGTCTTATGAATGATGTTGGCTGATATGTGTTGTTTACATATATATAAATAATGTATAATATATATACAACATATATACATGTATATATGTTGTGTATATATATGCACATACATTATGTGCATATACATGTATATATGTATATCTCTATATATATACCAAATGTTTTATATAAATATATATAGTTGGTATATATGCCAAATGTGTGTGTGTGTATGTGTGTGTATATATACACTTCATATATATACACACATATATAAACACACATATATACATTGTGCGTATATGTAATTTTGGCCAATGAAGCAAACCGAGATTGAATATATATGTATTTTGGATATAAAGTGATGAACTGTTTCCAAAAGAAAAGAGTAATATACTTTGTCAAATATTGTTGGTAGATCAAATAAGACTGACCACAGCCTTAGGTAATTGGGAGTTCATAGGTGACCAGAAAAAGCTGTTCCGGGATGTTTTATGATTTTTATTGTTATCATGAGTATATTTTATCATTTATAATATTTTTCTAATCCATTACTGATGGAGTATAGGGAACTCTTAATTTCTGTAAGTTGATCTTCTTTTTGACCACCTTACTGGATTTTGTTGTTATTTCTAATACTTTATCAATTGACTTACGTGTATTTTCTAGGTAGAAAATCATACTGTTTGAAAATATTGACAGATCTGTCTCACTTTTCAACATTTATACTTCATTTGTCTTTAACTGGGACCTCCAGTGCAGCCTTAAGCCTTAAGTGAAAGTGACCATTGCTATAATTTAAAATGATCTGTTACAGATTTCTGGGAAATAGTCTTACAGGAAAGTTTCCTTCTGTCCTAGTTTTTAGAGATTCCCTTTTCTTTTTTCTTTTCTTTCTCTTCCTTTTTTTTCCACTTAAAAAAAGATTTTATTTATTTATTTGTCAGAGAGGGGGAGAGAGAGAGACAAGCAAGGGGGGCAGCAGACAGAGGAAGAAGCAGGTTCCCCACTGAGCAGGGAGCTTGATGCAGGACTCTATCCCAAGACTCTGGGATCATGATCTGAATGGAAGGCAGACACTTAACTCACTGAGCCACCCAGACGCCCCCCTTTTCTAACTGCTTTAGAACGTCACAATATATAATTAGAATCTTGGGGCGCCTGGGTGGCTCAGTGGTTTAAGCCGCTGCCTTCAGCTCAGGTCATGATCTCAGGGTCCTGGGATCGAGTCCCGCATCGGGCTCTCTGCACGGCAGGGAGCCTGCTTCCCTCTCACTCTCTCTGCCTACTTGTGATCTCTCTCTGTCAAATAAATAAATAAAATCTTTAAAAAAAAAAAAAAAGAATCTTGCCATAAAATAAGGTAAATCTCCCCTGCTGACAAAATCCTACAGATTGGGTCAAAATACAACATTTAGTTAGAAGCTGGTCATAGGGGCCCACAAGAGACATGTAACACAGAAAGGATGACAACAATGGTACATGGAGAACATGCAAGTTTAGGAAGCAGGTGTATCTTCCTATTAACTTCAGGGAAAACATCAGGATTCAAGGCATAAGGCAAAACACAACATGTCGGTCACAGTGAGGAGGGTCAGTGCTAACAGCCTGCAGACTATGCCTGAACTACTTTCCCGTCAGCTTTTCCATCAGTTGTCTCACCTCCTCCCCAGTCCTTCCCATATTCTCTTCTCTCATCCTTGCCGGCGACTTTCCAAGTCTCTGAATCATGTCCCACTTATATTACAGGATGGGTTGCTTACTCGGAACTGCCTACAATTAACTCTAGGCACACACTATTTACCAGCCTCCAAAGGGAGGGCCAAGGACTCTCCTTTATTATTTTCATCCTTTTTTCCATTTTCCTGGCTCGAAGTTTCCATGTTGATATATTTCTACTGCTTGTTCATCTTTAGATGCCATTGCTCCCACACCTATCCCTGCAGAGTCCTGCTCAAAATTCTGGCTAAGAGTGTTTAGCAGTGACACTTAGCCCCACATACCTGCTCCCCTCCCTCTCTCCTCCTAGTCTTTGGGGCCATCCCTGCATATTTTCAGACCACTGTGCTTTGATACTGGAACTCAGTTGTAAGAAGAAAGTTGGAAAGAACTCAAATATATGGAGGCTAAAGAGCATCCTACTAAAGAATGAATGGGTCAAACAGGAAATTAAGGAAGAATTTTTAAAGTTTATGGAAACAAATGAAAACAAAAACACAACTGTTCAAAATCTTTGGGATGTAGCAAAGGTGGTCCTAAGAGGGAAATATATAGCACTCCAAGCCTTTCTCAAGAAATAAGAAAAGTCTCAAATACACAACCTCACCCTACACCTAAAGGAGCTGGAGAAAGAACAGCAAAGAAAGCCTAAACCCAGCTGGAGAAGAGAGATAATAAAGATTAGAGCAGAAATCAATGAAATAGAAACCAAAAGAACAGTAGAACAGACCGATGAAACTAGGAGTTTGTTCTTTGAAAGAATTAATAAGATTGATAAACCCCTGGCCAGACTTATCAAAAAGAAAAGAGAAAGGACCCACATAAATAAAATCATGAATGAAAGAGGAGAGATCACAACCAATACCAAAGAAATACAAACAATTATAAGAATGTATTATGAGCAACTATAAGCCAACAAATTAGACAATCTGGAAGAAATGGATGCATTCTTAGAGACGTATAAACTACCAAAACTGAACCAGAAAGAAATAGAAAACCTGAACAGGACTTAACCAGCAAGGAAATCGATGCAGTAATCAAAAATCTCCCAACAAACAAGGGCCCAGGGCCAGATGGCTTTCCAGGGGAATTCTACCAAACATTTAAAGAAGAAATAATACTTATTCTTCTGAAACTCTTCCAAAAAACCAAAATGGAAAGAAAACTCCCAAACTCTTTTTATGAGGCCAACATTACCTTGATCCCAAAACTAGAAAAAGATGCCACCAAAAAGGAGAATTACAGCCCAATATCCCTAATGAACATGGATGCAAAAGTTCTCACCAAAAATACTAGTCAATAAGATCTAACAGTACATTGAAAGGATTATTCACCACGACCAAGTGGGATTTATTCCTGGACTGCAAGTTTGGTTAAACATCTGCAAATCAATCAATTTGATACAATACATTAATAAAAGAAAGGACAAGAACCATATGATACTTTCAATAGATGCTGAAAAAGCATTTGACAAAGTATAGCATCCTTTCTTGATCAAAACTCTTCAAAATGTAAGGATAAAGGGTACATACCTCAATACCATCAAAGCCTCTATGAAAAACCCACAGCGAGTATCATTCTCAATGGGAAAAAACTGAGAGATTTCCCCTAAGGTCAGGAACATGGCAGGATGTCCACTATCACCACTGCTGTTCAACATAATACTAGAAGTCCTACCCTCAGCAATCAGACAACAAAAAGGAAAAAAAGGCATCTGAATCGGCAAAGAAGTCAAGCTCTCATCTTTGCAGATATGATACTTTATGTGGAAAAGTCAAAAGACTCTACTCCAAAACTGCTAGAATTCATGCAGGGATTCAGTAAAGTGTCAGAATATAAAAACCAGTGCACAGAAATAAGTTGCATTTCTGTACACCAACAATGAAACAGAAGAAAGGGAAATTAAGGAGTTGATCCTATTTACAAATGCACCCAAAACCATAAGATACCTAGGAATAAACCTAACGAAAGAGGCAAAGGATCTGTACTCAGGAACTATAGAACTCTCGTGAAAGAAATTGAGGAAGATGCAAAGAGATGGAAAAACATTCCATGCTCATAGATTGGAAGAATATCGTTAAAATGTCTATGCTACCTAGAGTAATATACACATTCAATGCAATTCCTATCAAAATATCATCAACTTTTTTCACAGAACCAGAACAAATAATCCTAAAATTTGAATGAACCAAGAAAGACCCTGAAGATACTATGTCTTGCTATATGGGAGTGTGTAGAACTTTCAAGATATCCACAAGGTTAAAATATATCATAATAATGTTTGTCAGCTTTCACCCTCATTCTCTCATGTGTACAGGAGAATTTTCCAGAGGCTTCATGGCATGGGAATGAACATATTGGATACAGAAGAAATATGAGAATCCAGCTGTTTCTATTAGATCCAATAGTAAAGAGATCTGTAAAATGCCACTGTTCTAATTATTTTTTGTTTGAGGAAATACAGTTACTTTGTATAAACATACGTTATATATGTTAACTTGCAATATTACCATTATTTTAAATTTATTTAACAAATAAATATTTTAACATTTTCTCAGTTTTAATTTCTGTATAGTTCCCAACAATGTTTATGAGTTTACAATGATCTGAATAGGCACTTTCTACAATGAAGATATCCAGATGCTTACAGACAAATAAAAAGATGTTCAACATCACTCAGCATCCAGGAAATACAATTCAAAACCATAATGAGATACCACTTCACACCTGTCAGAATGGCTAAAATTAACAACACAAGAAACAACAGGTGTTGTCAAGGATGCAGAGAAAGGGGAACCCTCTGGCACTATTGGTGGGAATGCAAACTGGTGTAGCCACTCTGGAGTACAGTTTGGAGGTTCCTCAAAAAGTTAAAAATAGAACTACTCTATGATCCAGCAATTGCACTATTAGGTATTTACCCAAAGGTTACAAAAATGAGGTTTGAAGGGGTACATGCACCCTGATATTTATAGTAGCATTATCAACAACAGCCAAACTATGGAGAGACCTCAACTGTCCATTGACTGATGAGACAGATGAATGGCTAAAGATATATACATGATGGAATGTTATTCCTCCACTAATAAAAATGAAATCTTGCCATTTGTAAAGTCATGGATAGAGCAGATAAAGCACTAAGTGAATTAAGCAGTCAGAGAAAGACAAATACCATAAGATCTTGCTCATATGTGGAATTTAAGTAAGAAAACAGATAAACATATGGGGAGCAGGAAAAGGAAAAAAGGAGAGAGGGAAACAACCATTAAGAGAGTCTTAATGATAGACAACAAACTGAGGGTTGATGGAGGGAGGTAGAAGGGGAGATGGGCTAGATGGGTGATGAGTATTAAAGAGCACACTTGTGATGAGCACTGGATGTTGTATGTAAGTGATGAACCATCGAATTCCACTCCAGAAACTAATATTACACTATATGTCAACTAAAATTTAAATTTAAAAAATAGTTTAAATGATCTTGAGACCAAAAAGTCTGAGGACATCTGCTATAAAAAAAACCTTAGACTTCCTTCATTAATGTGATTGATGGTAGCAATATTGTTATTAATATTTGGAAATATTCTCCTTATCTTTCTCAAAGATTTTAGTTCCTGTCTTGTGGTTTCTCCCATCAGTACTACTTTTTATTCTTGTTAATTTCAGTTTACACCTAGACAAACTGTCCAAAACTCACATTGTTCAATTTCTTGATTTCACCTCCACTGGTCTTGTCCTCCAACCTACCTCATCTGCTCTCTTCTGTGGTCATAACCTTGATTTTGTCATTATCAGTAAGTATGGATCCTCTGTGATGTCATTTTTTCTACATTCCATTCTCTAATCTCTCCCTCCTATCTTTCCAGCTTATTCCTTCCAGAGATCTTTAATTCCACAATAGGTCCTCAAATCTTTGGCGTCCTCATTTCCCCTCCTTACCCAGTTTCAACTCCATCGTCAGTCATTACAAGTACTCCCATACATTTTGACTCATGTTTCTCCCTTTTGTTTCTTTATGTTCATTTGACAAAACCACACCTCTGATTAAATGCAGCCGTCTTCCCCTAACCTACATGTGTATTTGATTTGTGTGGCTGAACTGTGGCTGGAGCAAAACACAAAAGCTGGCTGGTCCATTTTAAATTCTTGACCAGACACCTTAGATTTGCCCTATAGGTTGCCAGGCAATCTTACTATATGGTCTTAGTCAAGCCACCCTCACTCCTCCCACGTTATCTTTTCATGCCTTCTCCTTTCTTCTGAACCTCCAAATCCTCACTTCTAAAACCTATTCTCAGCTGGTGACCATGCTTCCTACTTCACCAGAAAATGGAAGTAATTGCAAGGGAACTTCCCAAGACTCTCACCAACACACCTAACCATGTCTCAACATCCACACTCACATACTCAACTTTTCCATCTGTTATTTATGCTTCTTCTATCTCAAGACAGTCCTTCCATGTGCAGCATTCAAATTCCCTTTATCTCTCTTACCCCCACAACTCTCCCTTTTATCTCTTAGGTTTACTTGCTACTGTATCAGTCCCACCATTATGCAATTTGCTGTTAACTCTCCCACTATAACAAAAGATAAATATTACTCTTGGTATAAACTTCCAGTTATAAGATAAATGGCAGGGAAGTAATGTACAGCATGGCAACTATAGTTAACAATACTATATTGAATATTTGAAAGTTGCTAAGAGAGTAAATTTTAAAAGTTCTCATTGCAAGAAAAAAATTTGTAATTATGTGTGTTGATGGATGTTAACTAGACTTATTGTGGTAATCATTTCACAATATAATACACGTAGTCATTATTATGTCATATGTCTAAAACTAATACAATGTAATACGTGAATTAGATCTCAGTATATTTTTAAAAAAAGAAGCATCTGAAAGAAATATCCTTTTGGAGGGGCTTTAAAAGAAGGGGAAGTGGTTATTAATGGAATGGCAGTGAGGATAAAGAAAATGAGGTAGATAGAAGTAGTCTCTCATGGGGAGGCAGCCTGATGAGACTGCTGACAGAAATTGACTTTTTAAAAAATTCTTATGGGCTCTTTTCTTCACAAGGCAGATTGTACAAACAAAGCAAGATACAGAGGATGGACCCTTCCCCCCCCCCCCCCCAGTGAATTCGGTCTACTTACTAAAAGCTATCCATAGTAAACAAACAAAACAAATGAAAATTTCTTTCTCGACTGATTGTTCTAGTAGCTACTGTTCTCCCTTCCCTTTCCTTGCTTTATTTTGCAGGAAAATCCCTTCAAAGGCTGCTCTTTGATTCCTCTCTTCTGTCTTTCTTAAACCTACTTCATCAGGTACTTGCCCCCATAACTCTTTCAAAACTGTTGTGGTCAAGGTCGTCAATAATTTCTATATTGCTAAGTTTAGTGGAGAATTCCCAATCTTCATTTTACTTGACTTAGCACCTGGCTCATGGTTGATCACTTCCTTTTTTTTCTTTAAAAAAGATTTATTTGAGGGACACCTGGGTGGCTCAGTGGGTTAAAGCCTCTGCCTTTTGCTCAGGTCATGATCCCAGAGTCCTGGGATCGAGCCCCGCATCGGGCTCTCTGCTTGGCAGGGAGCCTGCTTCCTCCTCCTCTCTCTCTCTGTCTGCCTCTCTCCCTACTTGTGATCTCTATCTGTCAAATAAATAAATAAAATCTTAAAAAAAAAAAAGATTTATTTGACAGACAGAGATCACAACCAGGCAGAGAGGCAGGCAGAGAGAGAGGAAGGGAAGCAGGTTCCCTGCCGAGCAGAGAGCCCAATGCAGAGCTCCATCCCAGGACCCTGGGATCATGACCTGAGCCAAAGGCAGAGGCTTTAACCCACTGAGTCACCCAGGTGCCCCTTTAACCTGCTTTCTAAGTAGGCTCAGTGGATAAGGGAAAACTCTTCATAAGAATGCTAGTAAATATGTAAAACTAATCATATAATTAGAAAATGATAATAAGGGGGCGCCTGGTGGCTCAGTGGGTTAAGCCTCTGCCTTCGGCTCACGTCACGATCTCAGGATCCTGGGATCGAGTCCCGCATCGGGCTCTCTGCTCAGCAGGGAGCCTGCTTCCTCCTCTCTCTCTACTTGCCTCTCTATCTACTTGTGATCTCTCTCTATATATCAAATAAATAAAATCTTAAAAAAAAGAAAATGATAATAAAATAACTTAAATTAGCAAGTCAAAAATTATCAGTTAGTGTAAGAACCATGAGGTGAATAATTGATGAAGAACCTGACATGTATGTGGTTCCAAAGAATTACTTTCTAGTTGTAAGAAGACTATGATAGAATCAGACTCTCTCCACCTAATCCAGTATACAGGTTTATGTTATTTAATGGATTTAACCACACCTGCAACAGGAAACTCATGGGATAACTTCATGAGGAAGCAAGGACACAAATTCGTAGGTGGAACATGCATTCTAGAAGTCAACTAACTGGGGCACCTGGGTAGCTGAGTCAGTTGAGCGTCCAGCTCTTGGTTTCAGCTCAGATCATGACCTCAGGGTCCTGGGATTGAGCCAGGCATAGGGCTCCATGCTCAGTGGGAAGTCTACCCGAGGATTCTCTCTTTCTCTCCCTCTGCTTCTCTCCTTGCTCACAATCATGTGTGCTCTCCTTCAAATAAATAAATCTTAAAAAAAAAAAAAAAGACAACTAACTGGCTTAGTCTCTTCAACAAATCAGTGTTGTGATAAAAGGAACTGCCCTAAACTAAGAGATATAAGAAACAGAAAAACCAAACATAATGTGTAGTCCTAAATTGGCTCTTGTTTTAGGTAAACCAAATGTAAAGAAGGTTTTGGGACAATTGGAGAATCTGAATATGTATTAGATATTAGAAGACATCAAGGAATTATTAATTTAATTAGATGTGATAGTATTATGTTGGCTAGATAGGAAAATTTCTTTAATTTTTGAAAGATGCAAAACACAGCATTGAGGTGTAAAATATCATATTGCCACTAATTTATTTAAGACTACTCCATTAAAAGTTACTTTTCGAAAATGGAATTTGTATTTAGGACAAGATAAGGTTGGACTCATGCTGCCTAATGTACACCGAATAAACTCTAAATGGATCATAAATCCAAATCTAGGGTTGCCAGTTAAGATATAGAGTTGCCTACATTTGCTCCTTGGTACATACCTATACAAAAAATTATTTGTTGTTTATACGAAATTCAAATTTAACTGATTGTGCTGTATTTTTATTTGCCAATTCTAGCAATATTATCTAAATGGAAAGAATGAAATCATAGGAACACTGTAACCATGAATGAATTTATTACCTGGGAATGGAGAAAGCCATTCTATCTTGGTCTCCAAATCCAGGGCAACAGGATTGATGAATTCCAATACATAACAATTAAACAGATTTTTTTACATAACAAAAACACAAAAACAAACAAACAAAAACCCCCACCCAAACTCCTGTCACACCACCAAAAAAAATCCTTAAAAGCACAATTAAAAGAAAAACAAGAAATGAAGATGAAATATTTGCAACCTATGTAACACTCAAGGAGTGAATCTCTATAACATATAGAGCACATTGGTTTTTTTTTTAAGATTTTCATTTATTTATTTGACAGAGAGAGAGCACAAGCAGGGGAGAGGGAGAAGGAGTGGGAGAAGCAGATTCCCTGCTGAGCAGAGCCTGACATGGGGCTGGATCCCAGGACCCCGCAATCATGACCTGAGCTGAAGGCAGATGCTTAACCAACTGAGCCGCCAGGTGCCCCCAGAGAGCACTTTAAAAAACCAAGACAGCCCCAGTCGCCTAATGGATAAGGCATTGGCCTCCTAAAACCAAGACAATGAAGACCAAAAATAAAGAGAAAAATGGGCAAAAACATGAACAGACAGTTCTGAGTAAGAGGAAATGACTCTTACACATATGAGAAGATTATAGTCTCACTTGTTAAGAAAAAAAAAAAAGGAATGCAAATAAAACTGTACTGAGATATCACTTCTTACTGATCAGATTGGCAAAAGTCCAAATGTGCAACACACTGTTGAAGGAACTATGGGAAAAATAAATGCAGGGACCTGGGGAGTGCAAAATGGCACAATTCCCATGGAAGGGGGTTTGGTAAGATCTAATAAAATTACATGTCTATTTACCCTTTGATTTAGCAATCTCGCTTTAGGAATGTACCCCTAAGATACATATCCAGAAATATAAAAAAACGTATGCACAAGATTATTTGCTGAAGCATTATTTGTAGAGCAAAAGAATGGGACCAACAAAGATTTCCATCAATAAGATTGGGTAAAGTTTATGGTAATCCACACAATGGAGTACTATTCAAATATTAAATAAACAAAAAAGTATGATGAAAATCTTTATTGGTAAAGTAGGGAGTAACCTCCACAACGCATCAAGTAAAAAAAAAGCAAGTGTATACTTGGAGACCTTTTGTGTAAGAAAAAAGGCAAAATATATACCTGCTTATGTTTGCAATAAGGAACACAGGAAACTAATAAAAATGATTACCTATAGAGAATGGGAATGGGATTGGATGGGTAGAGGGTCTAGAGATTGAAGTGAAACTCCTCTGAAAATAACTCTTTACATAGTTTTGATTCTTGAACCATGTGATGGGGTTTTTGTACTTAAAAATAAAATTACAGATAAAAAGATCAAACATTAAAATTGAAACCAAATGAAACAGTTGAAACTAACTGTATGTCAAATTGCTCATATAAACTCAGAGAGACAAGAATTATTTCAAGTGACTTTTGTACTAGGCACCCTGACTGAACATCCTTAATATGACACAATATAAGGACAAAAAGAATTTTAAAGAAGACTTAAACATCACTCAGAAAATGTATCGATATTGATATTTTAGTATTAGTATTTTAAACTAGAAACTTTTAATTTTTTTGTTTTTTAGTGGTCAACAATTTTATTTTATATTACTTTTTTATTTTATTTTCTATTACTTTATTTATATATTTATTATATAATAATTTATATATATTTTATAAATTTATATATAATAATTTATATATATTATATATAATTTTATTTTATATTACTCAGTGCTCATCAAGATAAGTATACTCTTAATCCCTTTCACCTATTTCACCCATCCCACCACCCACCGCCCCTCTTGTAACCATGTGTTTCTTCTCTATAATTAAGAGTCTCTTTTTTAGGTTGTTCCTTTTTTCCCCTTTGTTCATTTGTTTTCTTTCCTAAATTCCACATATAAGTAAAATCATATGGTACTTGTTTTTCTCTACTGATTTATTTTGCTTAGCATTATGCTCTCTAGATCCATCCATGTTGTTGCAAATGGCCAGGTTTTGTTCTTTTTTATGGTTGAATACTATTCCATTGTGTGTGTGTGGGTGGGTACCACATCTTCTTCATCCATTCATCTATTGATGAACACTTCAGCTGCTTCCATAATTTGGCCATTGTAAATAATACTGCAATAAACATGAGGGTGTATATATCCTTTAGAATTAGTGTTTTCATAAAAACCCCATAGTGGAATTACTAGATCATATGAAATTCTATTTTGAAATTTTTGAGGACCCTCCATACCATTTTCACAGGTGACTACATCAATTTGCATTTCCACCAACAGTGCCTGAGGGTTCCTTTTTCTCTACATCGTTTTCAACACTTGTTGTTTCCTATGTTCTGGATTTTAGCCATTCTGACAGGTGTGAGGTGATATCTCATTGCAGTTTTGATTTGCATTTCCTTGATGATAAAGGATGTTGAGCATCTTTTTGTGTGTCTGTTGGACATCTCTATGTCTTCTTTGGAGAATTGCCTGTTCATGTCTTCTGCCCATTTTTTTTTTTTTAAGGAACTAATCTCTTTATTATTATTATTTTTTATTATTTTTTATTTTTTTATATTTATTTTTATTTGTTTATTTACAGCATAACAGTGTTCATTGTTTTGGCATCACACCCAGTGCTCCATGCAGTACGTGCCCTCCCTATTACCCACCACCTGGTTCCTCAACCTCCCACCCCCCCCCACCCCCCTGCCGCCCCTTCATAACCCTCTGGTTGTTTTTCAGAGTCCATAGTCTCTCATGGTTCATCTCTCCTTCCAGTTTCCCTCAACTCCCTCTCCTCTCCATCTCCCCATGTCCTCCATGTTATTTGTTATGCTCCACAAATAAGTGAGACCATATGATACTTGACTCTCTCTGCTTGACTTATTTCGCTCAGCGTAATTTCTTCCAGTCCCGTCCATGTTGCTACAAAAGTTGGGTATTCGTCCTTTCTGATGGAGGCATAATACTCCATTGTGTATATGGACCACATCTTCCTTATCCATTCATCCGTTGAAGGGCATCTTGGTTCTTTCCACAGTTTGGCGACCGTAGCCATTGCTGCAATAAACATTGGGGTACAAATGGCCCTTCTTTTCACTACATCTGTATCTTTGGGGTAAATACCCAGCAGTGCAATTGCAGGGTCATAGGGAAGCTCTATTTTTAATTTCTTCAGGAATCTCCACACTGTTCTCCAAAGTGGCTGCACTAACTTGCATTCCCACCAACAGTGTAAGAGGGTTCCCCTTTCTCCACATCCTCTCCAACACACGTTGTTTCCTGTCTTGCTAATTTTGGCCATTCTAACTGGTGTTAGGTGGTATCTCAATGTTGTTTTAATTTGAATCTCCCTGATGGCTAGTGATAATGAACATTTTTTCATGTGTCTGATAGCCATTTGTATGTCTTTATTGGAGAAGTGTCTGTTCATATCTTCTGCCCATTTTTTGATATGATTATCTGTTTTGTGTGTGTTGAGTTTGAGAAGTTCTTTATAGATCCTGGATATCAACCTTTTGTCTGTACTGTCATTTGCAAATATCTTCTCCCATTCCGTGGGTTGCCTCTTTGTTTTGTTGACTGTTTCCTTTGCTGTGCAGAAGCTTTTGATCTTGATGAAGTCCCAAAAGTTCATTTTTGCTTTTGTTTCCTTGGCCTTTGGAGACATATCTTGAAAGAAGTTGCTGTGGCTGATATCGAAGAGGTTACTGCCTATGTTCTCCTCTAGGATTCTGATGGATTCCTGTCTCATGTTGAGGTCTTTTATCCATTTCGAGTTTATCTTTGTGTACGGTGTAAGAGAATGGTCGAGTTTCATTCTTCTACATATCGCTGTCCAGTTTTCCCAGCACCATTTATTGAAGAGACTGTCTTTTTTCCATTGAATATTTTTTCCTGTTTTGTCGAAGATTATTTGACCATAGAGTTGAGGGTCCATATCTGTCTTCTGCCCATTTTTTAATTGCATTATTTGTTTTTTTGGTGTTGAGTTGTAAAAGTTCTGTATATTTGGGATACTAACCCTTTATCAGGAGGTTGTCTTTTAGTTTTATTGATAGTTTCCTTTGCTGTGCAGAAGTTTTTTATTTTGATGTAATCTAAAAACGTTTTAATGTATTTTGTAAGGACCAAAGTAAGAGAAATGAGATACAAATGTAGAATCAACACAGAAAAAAAAGACAATCTGTTAAATTTGAATTGAAAATCAATAAATGAACTCATCATTTAAAGAACACATTTCCTATCTCTGAGCACTGAAAAGACCTAGAAACAATGGCACCCAGTAGCAAAGAACATCTATTGCCCACATTTTGTGTCTATTACCTTTTCCAAAATAAAGGAATCAACGTACCTTGGAGAAATGACTGAGTCTAGGTCTGTGACAGGGAGGGTACAATTCTGTAACGGGGAAGTGAGTCTAGGACATTTTGTGCTGGTAAGTCAGGAAGTTTTCCAAAACTAATGGCAACATGTCAAAAAGACATGGGATCCAGTTACCCAGTATAAGGGGACTAGTACTGGCCCCAAAAGAATAATGATTACAATTGATTGAAATAACTTAAGTCTTAAACTCATAAATCCACAATGATACACAAAGAGAAAAATCCAGAAAAAAAATTCATTTTCTACTACTTGAAGGAGATATTAAATCCAAATCTTTGCTTTGAAAATTTGTCATTAAAGGGAAAATATTAAGCAGTTACCCAGTTTTTACATATTAATGAGGAAAAGTTCTTTTTCACAGAACTTTCTATTAATGTAGAAAGAATAATAGAATAAAAAATTTTATTTAATCACCAAGTATTTCACTATTAATTCAAAAAAGATTTATTAGTTGATGACCATACCATGGTGAAAATTTGTTGGGGAACAGGAAATTAGCATGTGCCAACACCTTACTCTGCAATTACCTGCTCCTTAACTACAAAGGGTAAAATGTACCTAAAGGAGACAACTGATAGTCACCACCCAAACAAGTGATCAAACTTAGTACCAAATTAGTAGTTTGATGTATCTCCTGACATAACACAAAATGAAGTACGTAGCTATACCTATGACATAGTCTTGACAAAAAATGTTTTAAAGATTTTCTATATTTATTAGAAAGAGAGCACAGAAGAGAGTGAGAAGGAGAAGCAGACTCCCTGCTAAGCAGGGAGCCTGACATGGGGCTTGAAGTGGGGCTGGATCCCAGGGCACCTAGATCACAGGGCTGTATCCCAGGACCCTGAGATCATGACTAGAGCCAAAGCAGCCGCTTAACTGACTAAGCCACCCAGGTGCCCCTTCTTGCCAGAATGTTTAACCTGAATCTTATCATTCCCTTAGGGCATACATTGGGATATATGCAGAATATGGGACATTCCTAGAGAAAACCAGTCAGGTCTCATAAAAAGCTCAAAAAATAAAGAGACAAGAAGACTATTTCTGGAATAAAAGCAACTGAAGAAATATAACTACTAAATGCAATGCTTGAAACTTTATTGGACCCTGATTTGTAAAAAAACAAAAACAAAAACCCTCCAAAAAGACATTTTTGGGATACTTGGGAAAATTTGAATATAAACCAAATAGTAAATAATGTTAGGAAATAATTATTAATTTTCTTAGGTGTGATAATGATATTGTAGTTATGAAGGAGAATGTCTCATTCTCAGAAAACCTAAACTGACTTATTTTTGGATGAAGTGTCATGATGTTTGTATTTGCTTTCAAATTATTTTGCCAAAAGCGTACTATACATGTAAATACATACATATAAAGCAAACATGTCAAAATGTTAGTCACTGGATCAAGGTGTTGGGGATATAGGCATTCATTGGATTATTCTTTGAACTTTTACTTCTTTGAAGTTTTTCATAAAAATATTAGGAAAAAACAGCATTTGAGTCCAACTTTGAAGAATAGAACACAAATGCTATTCTTTTGTGTGTTTGTGAATATTATTCTTAACGATTTATTCTTGCATTAATCAATCATAGACAAATTCAGCAAACAGATAAAAAGGAAAATTATGTGACACCCGATCTGGAGATAACTGCTTTTCATCTTTAAATATTTTAAGGTAATATGTGTGTGTGTGTGTCTCCTACATAATGTGCACTATTTTTGCATTCTTTTTCAGGTAACAATATCATGGATTATCTGTAATATATTTAATGTCTTCTATTGCTGGGTGGTGCAATAAACATTTACATCTTTATGTTAACATACATCTATTATTCTTCATGTGTCTGATTACTTGGAAGGGTAAGAATTCAGGCTGTGGAAAGGGTGGTGGAAATACATAAGCAGAAGCACGGAGACAGACAAGAATAAGGTGTGTATGGGAAAAGTTTAGGTTTACTTTGGCATGTAGGCCACTTTCCGCGAGGAGAATGAAAGCAGACACAGTAAGACGAACTTTCACTGGAAAGTAGTATGAGAAGAGACCTGTTCTCACTTAATCTCGGACTATGCCACACACGCTCTGAACGCTTTTACGTGCACACCTTATTTAAAGTGCGGGTACTACTGTTATTCCTATCTGTTGGCAAAGAAACTGAGGCATGGGCAAAGTTCAATTGCCCATGATTACCGATCAAGTGAGAGACGCAGGCAGGATTCAAACGAATGGAGTCCGGCTTCAGAGTCTGACTGCTTTTACCTCCATTTTGCATACGAAGAATCATGGTGAGATGCTGAGCTTAAAACCCAGGACTTACAGACGTTAAAACCTTAGACACAATAGGAGGTAGTGGCAGTACATATTAACATGGGCTCGATCTGTTCCTCTTATCCCTAAGAAGCACAGAAAGCATTAGCTTAGACCATAGAAAACGTCGATATATTCCCTATCTCCAAAATATAGAAGGCATTTAAACTTAGCATTGCCCTAAGACGGCCAGTTTGCCTGAACTAAACTGATTGGCAGTCAGGCTTCAACAGCGAAAAACCAGGTTCCACAGCTTGATAATTAAACTTCAAAAGGCGCGCGAGCCTCCAGGCTAAACAGTTTCCCGCCTCCCAGCCGGTTAGAGCCAGCTCAGCAACAGCTCCCCTTCCCCGGGTCGTGACGTCAGCGCAGGCTTTGGGCCCGCTTCTGGGTTCTCTCTGCATCTGCGCGGCCGAGTAACTGGCGAGTTGCGATCTTAGCTCCGCCCACTGCCCCGGAAGTTAATGCAGAAGCCACACCTCTCTTCTCATCCGGCTGGGGCGCAGCCATTTTAATTCATATCTGAGTGGGCGGTGGCGTTTCGTGTTGGCGGTCTGGCTCCGCTGGGCAGGGGGTAACTTTACTGGCTTGGGGTGGTTTTTAGTTTAATTTCTCTTTTCTAGCTTCACATCGCGGGCCAGTTCACCCTTTCTAGTCAACTGAGACCATGTCAGGAGACGGCGCCCCGGAGCAGGTGAGGAAAGAGAGTGGTGGGGCCTCGTGGCGACCTCTTCTCTTCAAGTCTGTGTTCGTCCGAGTACTCCAGCCATGTTCGCCTGAGGAAGGAATCGGGGTCTAATGGACCCGGAGAACCGGGTATAGGACAATGTGGGAATGGGGAGCAGGGGCTGACTGAGATCTGAAGTTATTTTTTGGTTCTCTGCCTTAGGCGTTAATACGAACAAATATTTAATGTAGACAATAGCCGGGAAGTTGCTTCGTCCTGTTTAGTTAGGTTCATGGGACTACTCTGAGATACCTTCCTTTGATACCATTTTGTTTTGATACTAGGGTGGTTAGGAATTGATTACTTTAACGTGTAGTCGCTGTTTTCGAAAAACTTGACAGTGTTTCCTCTGCCATCTCTCCGATATACCAAGAAATAGGTTACCACTTTGAGAAATAATCGGAGATGAAACTTACCTGGAGAAATAGTCTCTTGCCAGTGCGAATGAAGAAGAAAGCAGTGTAGAAGAGCATGGTTTTGCCGAGATTCAGGAATTGTGTGGCTTTCTTCTGCTTCCTTCTTTTTCTTTCATCTGTATGCATTTCATTTTCGTTTTTAAAGCGACACAAATATTGCAGAATTTGATAAATCGGAAATGAGAAATTGGTTTCGGCCCCTGTAAATAAAAGCGTCTGCTTTAGTACTGGATGTAAGCGTCTTATAAATACTGTAAAAATCAGGTATTTAGTAAAGTGATTTGTTTCTTTTGCTCTTTGTTCAGAATTTGGGTAAATAGTACCTTTTAGTTTGAAAGAGGAAACTGATACCTTATGAGAGATGTCATTCCATTTGTTTTTTCGATTTAAGTCCTGGTATGTTTAGGTAAATGGTTTTTAAAATGGAGGCTAGCTAGACCTGCAGAGTCTCAATTTCCTGAAATTTCCCGTTGCCGTGGTAACGAACTACACTTAGGTTTTTGTTTTTTAAATTCCCAGCTTAGAAGGTAGAGGCTGTTTTGGAGGTTGACAGAGATGAGGCAAAGTTGGAGTTCCTCTTGAATGGTCTGGGTGACTGTAAATGTCATTATGTCGGGAAGGCTTGCTAAATTAAATTTTGTGTTTGCTCGTTGACTGATTTCAGTACTGAAATCCCGTTTACATTTTTTACATGATGTCACAGTGCCCCAAAATGCAAAGTCTCAAGTCTCAAAATTATTTTATCAAATCTGTTTATGTATACCTACCGTTTTTCTGAGATGGGCTCTTATTTTGTCACTTGAAAGATGAGGAGTAGTGATGTCCTAAGATTTTATTGAAGGTTTCCAGAA